>NC_089491.1:281351602-281654633 GCF_036850765.1 Saccopteryx bilineata
CATGCGGGAGTCTGTCTGACTGCCTCCCCATTTTCAACTTCAGAAAAATACAAAAAAAAAAAAAAAGAAAGAAACATTTAAGTGGAAACACTAACAGAGCAATAGTGAACGTGAGATGTGTGAACACCACAAAGGTAGTAGAGAGATGACCAACATTCAGCCAACGGTGACTGTCACAACCACATCACCTTCAGCAAGCAGACAGCCTGAGGAGACTGGCATTTCAGGAGGGGGGAAGGCAGGTGAGGGTGGGTGCAGCAGGGGACTCAGTGGCCCTGACAGCAATTCAGAAGGTGGGGTCCCCAGGAATCGGTCACCCCTGGATCTAGCTGGAAAGGGAGAAGGCTCATGAGGTGATGCTCAAGAGTCTGACTGGAAGACCAGGCGGGTGACAGGACCATTCTTCCAGGACAGGGAACACGAGAGAACTGGGAGGAACAACCTCCATGTTCATCACGAGCAGGTGCACTGATCCCCAGGAAGAGTCTGCAGCTCACAGGCTACCTGTGAACGCCCAGGGCTCGATGCCCCCAGCTGTGACCCCTGTGACCCTGAACACTGCTGAGGGGATTAAGGGACTCGATGTTCCTCTGCCTGATGACCCAGTGAAGTTTTATCTTACAGGTCCAGCAGCTGCCCTGCGGCTTTTGATGGGGGAGGTATATTAATTAAGGTGTGCGGTTAGCGGACACCTGATAGCACTGCCCTGTCCCCTGGCACACAGCGGCCGGCCTTTTTGACTCAAAGGGCAGAAACGGAAAGCCACGCAACCTGAGCTCAGGAGCTCGGGCTAACCCTGACCAGGGCTGGCTCCCGGGGGGCACACACACACATAGGGCAGCACCCATGTCTGCACATACAGTCCCTGCAGAAACCTGACACCTTCTCCCCCACCTCCAGGGCTACCAGGAAATTAACTTGCCCAGGTACCTGGTCATAATTAAACTGAACAAAAAGACAGCTGCTCTGCCTTTCTGTTTATAATCACCAACCTGCAGCCAGGGGATTACTAGCTTTGGGGTGATTCAGGGAGGATTACACTTTCATTAGTGTCCGGGTGGGGGTCAGTGTCAACACCCCGTCAGAAGAGGCTTGTCAGCCATCCTCCTATGCCGACAGCCCAGCCCGCCCCATGTCCAAAAGGTTAGAGTGCACAAAGCCACAGGCAACCCACCACTTGTCCGACCCCCAGAGAGCTGCAATTTTTCACCAGAAATGTCACCCCAAATGATGGCTTCTGCCCGAAGCTTCCAGGTGTCTGGGAGAATGCCATTCCAAATCTCCAATGACGTCTCTGAGAGTGGTGACAAGGGACAGTACTGGGGGAGAAGCTGGTCTGTCCTCCAGGCTGACCAAGCTAAAAGATGCTTGACCCACTCCCCACTGACCAACCCTCAGGCCGCTAAGCCAGGACACAAACAGGCTGACCAAGGGCGCTCAGAGACTGGAGAAATGAGAAGGCACATGCCCACCCAAAGGCATCAAAAAACAAAGAAATATTGTGCGGGGATAAACAAATACACCTGCCGGCCAAAGTCAGCTGGCCTGTTTGTGACCTGTCCTGTTTATACTTTCATTCATTCAGCAAATGTTGTTGAGATACCACTGATTCTCCTTTAGGTGGTATACGAGGGGGGTGGGGGGGGCATGGTTATTAGCAAAAACAGACACAGCCCTCAAGGAATTTCCAGCCTGCTGAGGACAACACAGATCCCCAGAGTCCAGGAGGGAAGGGAAGGGTGCCCCAAGGAAGTGAAGCTTACTCTGAAACCTGAGGGTGACAAGAAGAATGAAGAACTGAGGCAGAATGAGAATATGGCAGGCAGAAGCCAGACCATCCAAGACCTCAGAGTCTTGCACACAGGTCCAGCTATGGACCACGGCCTCATCCTACAAGGTAATGTAAAAGTTCCCTCTCGTTACACAGAAGAGACTGTCTTGGAAGGTGCTAGAATAGACATGGGGAGAAATTAGTAGAGCCGGTCATCTCCCCAGCAAGTGATGGTTCTCACCCAGGCTGCCCGTGTGATGTCTCAGAATTGGAACCGTCAAGTTGACTGCCCCGCTCTGTAACGATCATCTGAGGCTGAAGGGGTCTCCTTTCCTCTTCAAGGAGTTGCCCCAATGTTTGGACTCACCAATGTGGTGGCACCAACAGGAGTGCGCATTTCCATGGCTCCCGCGCCCACCGTCACCCCAGTATTTGCTCTTAGCCCGTTAGCTGGCTTCACCTGTCCACTCTCAAGACCTCAAACCTTTTCATCCCCATCCTCCTCAGACGACCCCTCAATTTTGTGAACCATTTCCAGCCCAACCCCAGCTTCCTCATCACGGGGTGGAGAGGGGACACAGAAACATTTTTTAAATCTATATGAAATGGGAAATGTTAACTAGACGTATTGTGGCAGTTATTTGCAACATACATATGTCATTATACTGTACACCTTAAACTTACACAGAGCTTTATGTCAGTTAAATCTCAACAAAACAGAGAGAATTCTGGAGAAAATCAAGGAAGTGACACTGAGCAATCAGGGTAGCGGGGATCTCTGTGAAGGAGACACCCAGGAAGTGGTCACCGCACGGGAACACCAGGGAACTCTTGAGATGCTGGCAACATTCTTTCTGGACCTGGGTGGTGGTTACACCATCACTCTGCATTAACTCATTGAGCTGTGTAGTCTCTATTATTTTGTAATTCATTTTGTTTCTGCATGCATTTTATTTTTCAAAATGTTCAACATAAACAAATTGTAAATAACTGAGTGAATGGAAATGATAGTTAAATCCAAATTATAATGAACACATCTCTATGAGTTATACAAGTAGACGAAATCAGTGAGGTTAGAACTTGAACAACACGTATCAGGTCATTTGACCTGGTATTTATAGAACACCCCACCCAACAAATTCACATTCTTTTCAAATACACATGGAATACCCACCAAGATGGACTATATGCTGGGCCATAAAACAAGGCCCAATAAGTTTTAAAGGATTAAAATCCTTTAGAGTATGTTCTCTGACTACAATAGAATTAAACTACAAATCAATAAGATACCTGGAAAATCCCCACAGGTTTGAAAGACAATTTGACTTTGGGTGAGGGGTATGCAACATAATCAAATAATCTGGAGAGGTTTTCTCTGAACATATGTACCCTGATTTATCAATGTCACCCCATTAATATTTTTTAAAAAGATAAAATTTTAAAAAAATAAAATAAAATATACTGCCAAGTAATCAATGGGTCAAAGAAGAAATCACAGGGGAATAAGAAAATATTTTAAACTGAATTAAAATGAAAACATAAGATATCAAAATTTGTGAGGTGCAGCTAAAGCAGTTCTTAGAGGGAACATTATAGTATTACATTAGAAAATACAGGAAATCTAAAATCAATTGTTTAAGCTCCCATCTTAAAAAAGAATATGTTAAACCCAAAGGAAGTATAAGAAATAATAAAGATAAATAAATCAATTAAATAAAAAAATAAACAGACAACCAATAATGAAAATAAATGAGAGCAAAGTGCAGGTTTTTTTTATTGCAAAATATAACATGTCACAAAAGTAAACACCTTGTAAATCCCACTTGATCAAGAAGCAGGACATGACCAGCACACAGTGTCCCCCTGCATGGTGTCCCTTCCCAATCACTATCCCTCTCAAAGTCATCACTATCCTACCATTCATACAAATAACTTCCTTGTCATTATAATTTTACCACCTAATACACCTTGAAAGTCTAGAATTGAGTGTTACCTGGCTGCTAAGCATCATACAATAACCCAGTATTTGATGTGTTTGTTGACCATTCACAAATCTTCTTTTGTTAAGTGTCCTGATCTTTTTAACCGAGTTTTCTTTGAAATAATCAAGAAACATCGTACACCTCAAGCTAGACTAATCAAAGTAAAGAGAGGAGACACAAAGTACCATCATCTGCAATGAAAGAAAAGATACAACTACAAATCCGACAGACATAAAAATATATATATATACACAAACAACTTTATGCTAACTGATTTGATAAACCTAGTTTACGTAATGGGACTAAACAAGCTAAGGTGGGCAGGAATATCCCAAAATAAATACTTGAAAAATTTCTTACCTTTCAAAAACCTTCAAAACTGCCCTTAGAACCATGTTAATGCCTAAGTCATCTGAAAGAGAGAACTACATACAATTCAGCTAAAAAATTACCTGTAAGTGCCTACAGTGCATCCTACCCATTAAGGATTCATATTAAAGACACAGTCCTTCCTTATAGTCATAAAAGTTCACTTGTATGCATTGACTCCTGGAAAAACAAACACAAATAAAAGACAACACTAGCTTTATTAAAGATCACAATGCTATTGTTTATTAAAGAAGAGAAAAAAGAAAAGCATAAAAAGAATTGTTTTGTGATATTTTGGAGGGGTGGGGCTTAATATCAGCAAAATTCTTTCTCTTTGACATGAGCTAGTAAAAAGGGCACAATCTTTATTGTATGAAATTGTCTCCAGGTAGGAAAAGTAGCAGACACGAATGTTTTTGGATACAAAAAACTCAGTTATTCAGCCAGCAGCATTCAAAATTACTATCTACAATACAATTACAAAAAGTGATTCATGTTTTAACAAAGTGTTTTAAAAGCTCAAAAAGTGATTCATGTTTTAACAAAGTGTTTTAAAAGCTCCTCATTAGAACAGGCACCGATGTTATGAAGGCATAGAAATCCCCCCTGGACTTCTGAACATCTTCACCCCCAACTTCACAATCAGCATTGACAAAGAGGGAGTTCAGAGGGGTTTTGTGTTTCTTTTCCTTGCTCAAAATGGCTAAGTCAAGCAAATATACCAAAGGCAAAAATAAACACTTTTTCACCACAGAAAGACTACCAAGATTGAACGTGAGCTATGGTTCCCCTTTAGGACGTTACCCAAGTCCTGTACAAGGTCCACACTCAGGGGAAGGCTCATGACTTCCTTCTAGCATGGAAGTTTGACAAGCAGCAAGCACCATCTATCCAGACACCATCTCAGCCTGGTCTTACAGGATGCCTGGAGGTATGTTTGGTTTAGGCAGCCTGTTTATCTATATCAGGGAACTTTTGTCCCTGACGGGTTTTTTTGGTACTGTGAGTTTGAAGCAAAGACATGCTTTGCTGTGAGTGCATCCATCAGCATTGCTTACCACAATGCCACAGACTGCCCGTTCGCTTCCAAGGGCCATGCTTCTCCCGTCCAGTGAACTCATTCTTTCCCATACTCAGCTCATGCCTACTGCAGATTTTTTTCCCCTCAGTACATTTCTGAGCCCATTATCGTTTCACGAGCTCCTGCTAGGAAGGAGGTGATTTTATTCTGTCAATTTACGTTAGCAAAGGCTCCGCGGCTCCTGTCAGCTTCCCTGGGCCCGTCTCATAAGCCCTGGATGAGACCTCCGCCCGTGCTCTGGGTGCAGGGGCAACCCGAGCGCTCAATGGCAGGGCGGCAGCATGCTGGGAGGGTCACTGTGCATTCAAGGGCAGAACTGGAACGAGTCTCAAAGGGGAACTAACCACCCTATGTCTCGAGCGACTGAGGATCAAATAAATGACACAGCCCTCCCCTTCCCTTTTTACTCGACCTAAAACTCAAGACCTCAGAATTTCATCGAGCTACAAGTGAGATGGTGCTTTAAAGTCACAGAACTCAACCTCCCCAACCAATTCTTTTTAAATAAGAATTTCCCAAAAAATTTGGACTTCTAAATTATTTTATAAAGAGATATGCAGATATAAATCTGTATTTAACTTCAGCTGAAGGCCTCTTAGCTTTCTAAAAAATGCTACCTGCAAAGAAACTACAGCATATCTTAAACCATCAACAACAACAAAAAAGTCTTGGATTTTAAAATGAAAAACCTCTACCAAAATTATCAAAGTGGCTTTAAACACCTCCAACACTGATTCTTTGTTGTGGGTTATGTGCTGAAAAGGAAGCTGGTTGTGAATTTTTAAGTGTCTTGTCATCCTGCAGCCAACCCCGGGCAGTTCTCCGAGGGGACGCAGGCGGGCTGGCCCGGGCTGCCCACAGAGAAAGGGAGCTGACACCGGGCTGTGGCTCCGCACCTCAAGTCAATCCACTAGGTCTCCTCACTCACATAGCAGTGCGTGGCGCTGCCGAACCCAGCCGCGGCCAGGCCAGAACCCCCCCTTTTAACAAAAGACCCATTTCTTGTTTTCCAATGGATTTAGGCAAAAGTCATCCAATTAAGATGCATTTTGGGATTTTGCTTCTTGCTTCCAAGCATGCAGTGATTGGGGTGCAGTGATTGGGGTGGCGGGGAGGTAGCAGTCTGCTAAACACTCCACCGAGTCACCTGACACAGTGACGGCTAGAGGCCCCACGGGAGAGATCAGCACCCAGTGAAAGTGCTCAGCTAGAGGCAGTGTCGCCCCTCCCAGAGAGGTGGCAGCTTATGCCAGGGGAGGAGGACAGGACCCAGTGCCAGGTGCGGGTGTGGAGAACCAGGGCAGAGTGAGACAAGAGATGAGAGGCAGTCTCTGAGGGGCGTGGGGGGAAGAGCGCTCCACATGGGAACAGCCCTGTGGCTCCCAACCTCCCAGCCCAGAGATTATAGAGCCAGCACGCCCAGGGAGGACCAGCTGGGCTGGTGTCCACACAGCGGGCACTGTAACCTCAGGTGAGCACATTTCCCGTCTACAAGTCACCTCAATGGCTGGCTCCCTTCACTCTAAAAATGCAATGGTCTCTCCTTCACCCAGCAGGGAATGGGGGAGTGTGGCAGGCAGGGGGTCGGAAAAGAGACCACCACCAGCACCATGGTCTCCTCCCCCAGGTTGCTTTGATCCAGCACTGTTGCTTGGGAACCGCGTTCGGTAGAGTTCGGTTCTGTCTTCCTCCCACAGTCTGGCAGATGAAAATAAGTCAGAAGCAAGCACAGAATGGGAAGCAGCAGGAGAAATGCGTGTTTCTGGAAGATCCTGGAAGGCAGGATCAGCCAAAAGCTGCCCAAGCATCCTGACTGGAGCAGTCTGAGCCACCTGGCCACAGGCCATGAAGGTTTCACCAAAGCAGAAGCTTTTCTACAATAGCCAACGCCCCCTACTGGTGAGACTGGGCACAGACCGCTTACCCTGAAGCTGTTCTTCCTCCTTAATAACAGAGACAGGACCACTAGATGCTATTGCGAATTTAAATGAGATCATGTGTGGCAATACCTACAGTGCCAGGTGTGAAGTATATACTAGATAATTTTTTTTGATAAATTAACAGCCAGAGGCATTCACCCTGTCACCTTCAACGGTCACCGGTTATTTCTGGGATTAAATAGTATGACCTACCATTTGCTGCGATACCATTCACCCATGCTGGGCCCCGTGCTGAGACTGGACATGCCTCTCACTGGCGTCTTGCAACAACCCGGCAGGGGAAACAACTTGTTCAATGTGACACAACTCACATCCAGATCATGTCTGACATCAAAGCCCAGGCTCACTACCAACCACTACACTACACAGCCTGCTGCCGTGTTAAAAGGCAACTCAGAGCCCTTCAGAGGTATGAACTGTCTCCGAGAGGTACCTGGGATGTGAAAATACCCACAAAAGCCAGAGGGTAGGGTTTAATCTCCCTTCCTGGCCAAAAGCAGGCTGGGGACCGAGCCTCAGACAGGATGCCTCGGAAAGACCTGGAGAGACTAGCTGCTCACTCGGGCCCCACGGGGCACGTCCAGACCTCCCAGCTCACAGGGAAAGCTTGGCCAGCCTGAGGGCTCAGCACAGAGGGAGCAAGTGTCCACGAGAGCCCCCCGCAAGGAGATAGCCGCCGCCTCTGGTGTGGAGGCTCCCAGAGCAAGAGCCCAAGTGGGCAGCTGGAGCTTGCAGGGCAACAGGGCAAGCAGAGACTCCCTCCTCTATGGGGCAACTGTGGCGGTCCTGCCGCGCCAAGAGCTCTGGCGAGGAAGGCCATTCCAGCGGTCAGGCAGCCAGGAGCTGAGAGGACACTCAAGAAACACTGCAGAGTCCGCAGATCCAGGGCGCTTCCCAAAGGGAGATGGGGCAGGAGGTTCTGCAGTAGCATGAAGGGACCGGGACCAATGGAGTCGCAGGCTGATGCCGACAGGGAACCCGGTTACAGGAGGCGCACCCAGAGCCGCAGAGGAAACACGGGATCGTGAAAGAGGCTGAGGCTGGGGCAGACAAGACCCAGGACACAAACCCTCTCTGCGGTCAGGTACCAGGCGGGGCCGTGACCGCCCTGCAGCGCGGGGTGTCTTGTCTTCCAGCGTTCCCAGCACGGGCCCAGGTGCCTAGGCCTGGACTGCTGAGGGTCACGGGGCAGGTGTGCTTACATCCTGCTGGCCCCACGGTGAGGTTCTGCCTTCCTACCCACTCTTCCCTGGCCCTACTCCACGTCTGAACCATGAAGACCCCTCCCCCACACACAATGCAGCAGAGAGCAGCACACAGTTCCGCCTCCTGTCAGCTCTTATCCAGAAGGAAAAGCAGCCTTTTCCCTGCTTTGTTCTCTCTCCATCAAGTTCCGAGAGGTCGTGAGCAAAGCGAGACAGAAAACAAACCAACCCAAGAGAATCAGAGGGTGTGCTGACGTCACAAGGCCGCTCCACAGCCAGGGTGGAATCTGCAAGAGCCGAGGTGTAGGTTCAAATACACCTGTCACCAAAACGTGCTCCCCCCGCCCCACGGCCAGGCTCTGCACAGCTCGCACAGTGGTCAGGAAGGAGGGCGGTCACTGGTCCCCAGACCCAGAGAACAAGCATGTCCACGCTGCGCGGCCATGAGTGATGGTCTCCCAGCTGAGGGACAAGTCTACAAAGTCCGCGTGGGGCCCCAAACACTGTCCCTTCCTGCCGCACCCCTGCTGTCTCTGATGTGGCTGCCCGTCGCCGCCGCGCCCTCCTGGCTCCCGAGGCGTATCTGCTGCTTAACGCGGTTTTTATTCATGAGCGCTCAGGGAAACGACACCCAAAGAGGAAAGGGGTGACGAGGACCATTCCTCTCCAGGAGATACAGGACCCATCCCTCTTACAGTGCTGCTAAGACATGTGGGATCAGGGACACCAAAAGCCATCCGCAAACGTCTGGGTCACACAAACCCACCACGGCAAGATAGAAAGGCATGTATCTGTGAGTGAGAGGGTGAGAAGGTATTTACAAAAACTGTCCGCCAGCTTCTGTCCACAGAGCCTCCCAAAGCTTGGCGCAACGGGCTGCGTGTTATGCCAGACAAGCAGAGAAACACTTCTTCACGGCATCCCTAGGAGAAAAGACACAACAGGTCAATGGGAGAGCGTCACCCCCCAGGTCCAGAAGGGGCAGAGACCCTCTTGCAGATGTCCTGGCACCCAGAGGAGCACTGCGCAGAGCAGAAAGCACTCAGGCCGTGGGGTCCAACCTCCTGGGCAGGACACCTGTCTTGTCTGCGTCGCAAATGTCTCAGCTGTAAAAGGGGAGATTCCCCACTCACCCCACAGACCAGTGGAGGAAATGAGCACACTGAACGGGGTCAGTACTCACTAAATGACAGCCACCACGACAGTCAAAGAAAAAGAGGGAAGGAAGCAGAGGCTGTCAGAAACCACGCAATGCATCCTGACAGGGCACTCTCTGGCAACCCGAACCACAGAACACACTACGCCAATGTGTTTAAGAGAAACAGGCGCGGGGGGATTTCTCTGTTCTAAGCAAGCAGCAGAAGTGTGCGCAGGACCTCTTCCAGCAGCTCCCTGGCACGGGGGACCTCTCTGCGGCACGGGGCATGCTGACATGCTGGGCAGCCCAATCCAGGTGTCCGCCCTGGAAGGCAGTGGGGGGAGCGTGCACGGCAAGGCTGGGCGCCCGATAAACTGCTGTGCCGCTCAAGAGGCATTCAGACCCGGGCTGTCACACCAGCTCACCCCACCCCCCATTCTCAGCTCTGGTGCCCACCCGAGGGAGCGAGCGGTGAGTGAATGCACCCACGTGAGCAGGCACTGTGCTTGAATATCAGGATCATTCTAGAACAATGCTTCTTAAGCTATGCTCTGCCCTGCGGTTCCTGCCAGGAGATGCTCTGTGCAAGGAAGGGTTTTATGGCCAGAGGAGATCCCTCCTGGAAGCTCACACTACATGTGACCTTATTAGGGGCTCGGGACAGCGAGAGCCTGTTCGGAAAGCCACCTGAGCTGCCTTCCACGTGATGGGCTTTTAAATCGTCACCCAACTGCTCACTCGGCAACATTCCCCAAGTCTCCATTGGCAACAGGCCTGGATGCGTCAGACGTGAGCCTGCCCCTCAGCTCACGCCCGTCTCTCATTTTCTCGGCCCAGGTTGGGAAAAAAGCTTTTTTTTTTTTTCAGTTAACAAGAGAGGAATGGAAATGAAATGGTGACATCAGAACAGAGTCGGAGGCAAAGACCACTGAAAGTGCTGGTTTAAGATTTCCCACTCTAGTCATCGAGGGGTCTCTGAGGCCAGAGGGGTCAGGGCGCTGCTCCAGGTCACAGTGCTCATTACGAAACGCGGGCCCGGCTTACCTCCCCTTTATAAACCCTTCCCTGAACGGTTCCCATCTGTGAGGGGCTGTAAGGAAACAAGCACCAACTTCAATCCTGCCACCTCCTGCTCAGCGATACCAAAGTGCTACTGTCCACCTTCAAGAAAACCTCCCCAAAGCCGCAGGGGACGGGAGCAGTAGTGCGCAAGTGCCTACTACAGGCCACAGCAGGATGGGCAGGGCGGCAGGAGCCTCTGGGTCCGTGCCCATGCCCGGTTGTAAATGGGGGTGGGGGCACCTTAGCTTACTAATCTACAAAACAGGTAGACAACATCTGCCCATCTGTCTCAAAGGATCTTCGCAAAGTTAAAAGAGCACGCAACTGCGGAAAGCACGCAGCAGCTAACAAGCCCCTAGCTAGCCCAGCCACGCCCCCACGTGACGGACACTATGGTCCCGGACAGTCGAGCTTACCTTGCAAAGGGTATGAAGGAAAGGCTGTACCTAAAACGAGAAACAAAAAAGATGAGATTAAATAAAGTGTGGATGAGCACAGCAGGACGGGCTTCTGAGCTGTAAGAGTATCTGCAGTGACTTATGGGGCTCCCGCCCCTCAGGGTGGAGGGTACACACACACACCTCAGGGTGGAGGGTACGTACACACACACACACACACACACACACACACTGTGCCACAAGTATACTAGAGAGGGGCGTCACCTCAGGCACACGAGGCGGGGGAGTGGAGGAGGCTTCACCCGCTGAGCCACCAGGATCCCCTGACACAGGCAGATTCCAGAAATCCCGATGGCACAGAGGCCTATCCTGAAAGAATTCCAAACACAACTGAGACCGGCCGTCCTCTAATAGCTTACAAATCCTCAACCGCCTAGCACGTCTACCCGCTCGGATACATTTTCTGCTCTGCTCCAATTAATTTTTAAAAAAAGGAAGAACAGAAAAAAAAATAATAAAACCCTAGTACCAACTACTCTAATGAGATGAAAACATAAGCAAGCTGTGATTCTTCAAAGAGCCAAGTTCCAAAGACAGCCTGGTGGCCCCAGCTAGCTCAACCCTCTGCCCACAAGGAACCAAGCGGAGAGGAGGCCGTTCACGACCCTGAGGACTAGGCCTGGGGGTCAGGAGAGGTGTCAACTGGTCAACCCTGAGAAAAATCAAACACGGTCGGAATACATCGGTGTCTGAGGGGATATCGCCATTTGCCTGAGCCTGCAGGAACGCTGAATCCTGAGAAACTGGCTTTAAAGTTGGCCTACAGTAGTCCCCTCCTTATCTAAAGTTTCGCTTTCCACGGTTGCAGTTATCCATGGTCAACTGTGGTTCGAAAATATGAAATGGAAAACTCCAGAAGAAACTGAGTTTTAAATGGTGTGCATTCTGAGTTGCACGATGAAATCTCATGCTATCCTGCCCTGTCCCTCCCAGGACCTGAAACACCCCTGTGCCCAGCATCCCCACGCTGTAGACACTGCTGCCCGATGGTCACTTAGTGACCAGCTCGACTGCCAGGGCATTGCAGGTCTGGCATTCAAGTCACCCTTATTTCACTTAACAACAGCCCCCAAGGGCACGAGTTACGATGCTATAATCCCTATATGCCCCAAAGAGAAGCCAGAAAGTGCTGCCAGTAGGTGAAGAGGGCAAAGTTCTCGAATTAAGAGGGCATTTTATCATCTCGGTCTCTGACAGTGAGATACTTTGACAGAGAGAGCGCTACAGACCACGGCGACATAACTCTATAGTAAACTGTCTCAACTGTTCAGTTCTGAGTTTGGAGCCACTGTGAGATACATGCAGGGAACATCCAGATGGAGACCAGACTCCCAGCTCTATTAGTTATTGTTAACTGCTTCCTCTTACTGTGCCTAATGTATAAATTACACTTAATCATAGGTGTGTAGGTGTAGGAAAAAGCATAGCGTATACAGGCTTCAGTACCATCTATGGTTTCAAGCATCCACAGGGGTCTTGGAAAATATCCCCCATAGATGGGGGGGGGGAATATGTAAGCAAAGGAAGCCAAGTGTATGTGGGTACAAAGGTCTGCCCCCAAAAAACAAAAATATAAACATAAGCAGTCACACTAGGCCCTTTCAGCACCTGCTGCAAAAATGTGCATCGTATTAAAATCAGAATGTCATTCTTCTCCTATCTTACACTCTACCAGGCTCCTCCACTTGTGAACACAGTCAAGTCCCCAAGGCACAGTGACAGTACATTGAAAAGTCCCAAATTGCGAAGGGGAGGGCTGGGCCGCTCCGCGTGCAGTCTCAGGGTCCAGTCTGCCCCACAGGAGTAAGAACTGATCCTTGGACACTTAAAAACTTGCAGTCCTCTTTTCATTGCAACAGAGCAAACTTTTTTTTTTTCCGCCAAAGTAGATCAGTCACATCTGCACTGAAAGTGTCCGGCAAACATCACCCCTTGATCAACTATGCAAGTATTACAGAAATGTCTACAGATTCCACATGTGCCACCCCACCCCATCTTTGACGTTGGACCAGTGTGAAAGGGCTGTGAACCCACAGCCCCATCTGTGGTTTCAAACCACCACGTCTCCAGGAGCCTTGGAGCCATAGCTCCCGGTCTTGCCAACAGGCCTCCAGCACATATGCTGCCCCTGCAGCCCACCACGTGGCTTCCGGTCCCTCGCTGCTCCCCGCATCCTGCTGACAATTCGCTCTTTGTCCCTCTGTTCAGTGAGTCATCCCATCCCAAATGTCATGCTCCCTTATTGTTCTTACCACTTCCCTTTCTCTTTAACGCTGTCTGGACGCACCACCTCTTTTTAACCGGCCCCTGTAAGACTTCACTATTATCCTCACTCTCCTTGGACACCAGTGGCCCTGGAACATGACTAACATCACAAAATCAGCCCAGAGCCCTGCACAAATGCTGCTGCCACCAGCCAACGGCCTCCCAGACCCACGTGTGCCATCTACAGGCAGGGGGCCGAGGCGACAGGCTTTTGGTCTGGGGCCTGATGTCACCTGTGTCCTTGAGGATTCTTCCACGGAACAGCTTCAGTGCTTTCCTAACCCCTCTCCCTCTCCCACCCCACCCCCACCCCCACCAACAGCTTGCTGGATTCCATCACCTTGGGGGGGGGGGGGGTTGTCAGAGACCACTGTGGGCAGGAACTGGTAAAAAGGCCACTTACCACGTCAGGGCCAACGACTGCAGAATGCAGAAGATGAGGGCGAGCCCCTTGTTGTGCCACTGCAAGGAAAGCGAGAGGGTGCCGTGAGCACAGGTGCAGAGCGCAGGACCCAGAACAATGATGGAGAACGCACACATCAACTTACCCAAAAGGCCGAACACAGGGTGAGCGCAAAACACAGCTAGGGAGAGAGAAAGCAAACAAGTGCTGCGTTAACAACAGGACATGCAGGGGACACCCGGTCAAGACCTATCGTTCCTGGCAAACTCACACTGACACTTATCAGGCCGCAGCCGTCGGGCTCTGGGGTGGCGGCGGCCACCAGACGCGCCCTCTGTATCAAAGCGCACCACCCGCCCGGGCGCCCACATTTGACGGAAGAGTTAAAACCGCGATGAAATTAAAACTGGCCAATAAGAAGTCAAGTAGATTAAACAGAGAAGGATCCTCTTCTACTTCCCAGTTCTCCCAGAATCTCTGCCGAGCAAACAAAAATCACATTTTTCTGGTCCGCCCATGTGTCCATCCGCCTTTCAATTCAAACGTACTAACGTAGGTTTCACACGCACCCCCTGCCTTGTAACTCCTGCCAAACACCAGTCTTGAGGGTAGAAAAAGCCACTCGAGGACAAAGGTTAATCTGAGATGCCACGCTCACAGTCAGCGAGTCGGTTACTTGTTTCCTTGTCACCTGATATTTACCCTAGGTCCTTCCTTAGAAAGTTCTTTCTACGAGACCGTCTGCCTCTGCCACAGGCCAAGAATGACAGATTCCCCAGCTCCCGTCGTGCTAACAGTAATTTCACAAGAAATATGTCCTAAGTATTTTCTTTGTGTCCAGCACTGTGCCCAATGCTCCGAGTGGACACAAAATAAACATGGGCACGGCCTCAGAAAACTTTCCTATTTGAACAAATAAGAGGTACACCAATGAAACTAAGCAGAAAAGTACGCTGACCACGCTCCCAATGTTGCAATACTGATGCTTATAATAAAAGGGTAAAAGCACGTGGTCCGGAATGATTCTGATTGGTCACATGGAAGAGAACAGCCCAAAGAAAGAACAGGCATTCTTGGTTAGTGGGATAGGGAGAGAGGACAAGACTGAAGGCACTATCATCAGAGCAGAGAACGAGGGCAATGGGCCACGAGGAAGACCGATGGATCCCAAAGTCACAGGACAAGAGGAAAAAGAGCCCCCCCCCCCCCTACGAGATTGGATTCCACTCGAGAGAATGAACCTAGTGTTTCCGAGTTATTCCCTCTAAGTTATGCTGGTGATTGGTTTCACCCATCAGTAGGAAGGCATTAGGGCTCTCACTTCCTACCCTATTACCTTGGTTCATTTGACAAGCAGCGCCCTCTGGAGGCGCCTTATAAAACTGGCAGTACCTTAACACCAACGAAAACACAACGTGGGGGATAATTATTAGATGGAGAATGCTCCCTTCTGCAATAGTGGTTACAGGCCAAGATGAAAGGCAAAAGGTGTAAGAGGAAAAAATGCCACAGAGAAGAAATAAAACCCCCATCCCAAAGCCCAGCTGAAAGGCAGATCTTACCAGCACCATGATGGTGGCGATCAAACGCGTGGGCTCGAACATCCTCTTTAGCTGTTTCATCGGTCCCATGAGGAAGACGGTGCTGTGGGCAAACACACACGGCCCATCAGACCAGAACAGAGACACTAGGCACGGGGTGACCTGCGGCAGTCACGGCAGTGATGCGGCTGACGTCTGAGAAGCTCTCCCTGTGCCGGGCACCCCACTGCAGGGCCTGGTGTGCATTATTTTCATTTAATCTGTCAACACTTCCGGGGTTGTCCACAGGAACATTTATATGTATTTTACAGAGGAAGGAACTGCAGCAGCCCAGAAGGGGTGTTGGTTACCGTCCAAGACCACTCAACTAGCAAATGGCAGATCTAGGCTGTAGGGGCATGTCGGTCTCTGACTCTGGGGCTACATTCATCACCACTGGGTGAGGGGCCCCTTGCTGAGAGGTGTCGCCTTGCCTCCTCCACTGTCTGCCCACAGAAACCAACCAACCAGCTAGAAAAACTCAGCTAGTTTAGGAAAGAAAAACCACCTCTTACAGGCTTAGGTTGTTGATGTTCAGAAGGAAGCATTTCTTTCATCTTCCTTCAATAATCTGCGGAGACTACTTCCAATGACAGTGGCATCATCTCCAAACTGCCGAATGTTTGCTACCTGCCCACATGTCACCCCCCTCTCATGTGTCACCCCCTCAACAACTCTGCCAGTCGTCTTCTTCAGAGATGAGAAGGTGACGCTCAGAGAGGTTAACCGACTGGTCCGAGATCACACAGCAAGGAGCCTCCAGAGCCGGCATTCCAGCCCGCATCCGTTAGGTTCTGAAGCTCAGGAAGACATCCCCTGCGCCCCTTCTGTGTGAATGGAAACTGAGAGGTGGCAGGGGATAGCGGGCAGAGCCTCACACCTGCCATACCAGGGCCAGGGCCGGGGCCAGTCTTGTCAGTTCCTGGCTCCTCACAGAGGTGCCCGTGTGGCGTCACCTGGGTGGGAGCCTGTTATAACCAGGCTTTTCTGTGAGCCAACCAACCAGCAGATCCCGTGAGCTACTGAGTGTTCCACAGAAACAAAAATTTTAAAAAATAAGTCAACCTCTCTTTGACGTGCTATTTAGTTTCAAACAGAATTCAAGGCTGTGCTCTCGGGTCAAATATTTGACCCTGAGTGCACACTATTTAAAAGCCAAAACAGGACAGAAAGCAATAGCCAAGGCCAGTCTTAAAAGAGATGCAGCAGAAAGACACAAGCACGAGATTCAAGGGAAAGCCACAAACTCCCAAACACACGCTGAAAATGACAATGAGCTCCCTCTGGTACTTCCCTGGGCAATGCTGCCAAGCGGGTCCTGTGAGGATTCACTAGCAGTTCGTCCGAACTAAACAACAAGCCCATAGATTTATTTTGCTCAGTCTAGACTCGACATTATAATCTGTCCTGTCTGCCCAAAGCAAACCCCTGCACCCCAAAAGTCAGTATGTAAGAGCTTCAGCGGCACAGCAGACATGTGAGGGCCAGGATGATATACTGTCATTACCTTTAATAAACAACGTCTGAAAACGGTGGCCCAAGCCAGGCACTCAATCATTTAATATTCAAAGCCAGAAACAGAGCTGGTCTGGGGACAACTAGAGACAACTCAGACAAGAACAACCAAGTGGCTTACAGACTTGTAACAAGGCAGTATATACAGGCCATGCAGAGCTCCATCTGCAAAAAGTCATCGACTCTGCAGGGGAGGAGGCGATTAGGAGGCGGTCCATACAAGAGGCGACTTTTGAGCCAGGTCTCAACAAATGAGCAAGTATCCATCAAATGGGGGGGCAGGGGTGTCAGAGAGAGGAGATGTACATGGGGTGGCATTCCATGCAGAGGCCGCAGCCTGAGCAGAGGCACAAAAACATTTGGGAAAGGCAGGAGGTTTGGCCTGGCTGGGGTACCCCGGGGGCCAGCGGGAGAGGGTGCGGGGGACCTTGAGGGCCTCACCAGCACGCATGCTGATGGGTTGGGACTCCACCTGCAGGGAGGAACCCAGAGCCACGAAGGATCTCAGCGGGCAGTGAATGAACAGCCGGTTGGGGGCGGTGAATGAGGTAGAGGACGGGGCTGTGGACTCCTGCAGCCGTTCAGATGTTCAGATGAGTGACACAGCCTTAGACGAGAGCAGCTCATACACCCTGTGCTCTAAGCAAGCCCGCCCCGGTCCCCAAGTCGGGCCACACCAGGTCAGCTGCCCTATCCTGAGCCTCCGTCTTTCCAGCTTCTATTCTATTATCAGTTTATGCCTGTCTGACCGGCTGACCAGCAAGCTCCCAGAACCGAACCACACTGGTCTCTGAATCAATCCTCAGAGCCCAGCAGGGTGTGATCAAGGCTCCTCGTGGGAGGGACAACAGCCATGGGGACAAAGAGGAAGGAGCCAGGAAGAGGTCAGCACCAGGCCTCAATGAGGAATGACCAGGAAGGGGGTGGACACCTGGGAGTCCGAGGCCACTCACTGGGATAGGAGGGGAAGGGAGGAAAGATGACTTGAGTTCAGGGCCAGCGGGCTGATCGGGCCAGTACCCCCACCCGCACCTCCCCCCCCAGCTGCAGGCAGGATTGGAGTTGTCAGCACACAGTGTGGCTGAAGCATGAGAGTGAATGCACTTGACCCACACTGTCTGTGCGCCCACAGCACATGCAAAGGACCCGTGCCCTGCGAGCAGGTCTTGCACTGAATAATGACACGCTTCACCCACAGCTGCTGGCCGAGGGCACCTTTCTGAAATCACAGACTCGGCCTCCGGCTGCAGTAAACCCAGAACAACGCAGAGGGGGGCGCTGGGGACGCGAGAGACGCCACTCAGCTGCTCCGCGTCATGGCTCCCTCGTGTGTAAAACCACGACACTAATGTATCTCCTGCTTTCTCCCAGGGAGACAACTAAGATATAAAATATTCAAAGGGCAACTAAGATATAAAAGTATTTTTGAAGTCACAGGACATGGATGGGATATATTCCGACTACCTCTTTTCTCTCCAAATCCTTGAAACTTCGGAGGCTCTCTCCTTTACCCCCCTCCCACTCCAAGCACAATCCACAGCCATTTCCCCATCTAATAACTGGCTACGGTTAGACTAAGAGACTGTTACCTTCCGATCGATGCGATGTTACCAAAGGTGTAGAACACTGCGAAGAGGTACAGCCCCTTCCTGGGCACCCAGAGCAGAAGCGTGCCCTGGAAGGTAAAGGAGAGGTGTGGGCTGGTGAGGCGCCCCTCCCACAGTCCCAGGACTGGGAGCAACAGAGAAGCCTGTTCCCCTCCCCGCCCTCCGACCGCCCTCTCCACCCCGCTCCTCCCACCCATCCACTCGGTGAAGAGCCGCAGGGAATGGGGGGGTGACAGGGGAAAGACAGAGGGCAGGGGCAGGGGAGGGCACAGGACAGCGGGGAGGCCTTACCAGCAGTGAACAGAGAATTCCTGTAACAAAGCACGCTGCGAAGCCTTTTATCCTGGTATTCCAGCTTAAGGAAGATGTCTCAGCCACCTGAAGTTTTAATAAAAAACACAGATTACAGACATCATCCAGGACAAAGGAAGCACAGGATTAAGTATAGAAGCGGCGGGTGAATCTGTACTGAGGAAGGCAGGGACACAGCCTCCAAAACGCTCGCAGCCACAGAGCCCTCCCGAGTGGTGACACCCAGCTCCTCCTCCGCCCATGAGTGAGTGCTGTCCTGAGCCAGTAGGAGGCTGGACCCCGCCCTAAGTGGAGACGCTGCCCAAGGTACAAGCCCCTTTACAAACCGGAAGGCAGGACGGCAGACCCCCAAGCACCCAAGCCTCAAGTGGCCCAGGCAGGACCAGGTCCACAATGGGAAAGGTATGAGCTCCACCAGGCAGGGGCCCCGGAGACAGGGAAAAGCCAGGGACAGCACCCAGGCTGGTATGTCCACTGGGCATTGTCTCCTACATCCCCCAGCTACCCTTTGACCGCTGCTGCTCCTGCCAGCACCTCTGAGAGCTGGGGGGCTGGGGCTGGGGCTGCCCCTCCTCGGATGCCCAGTGAGGCAGCCACTGTCATAAATGCTGTTCTTCAGGGTGGGCGTCGGCCAAGCCAGGTCAGCGTGAGACAGATCCTAGTTAATTAATCACCACCTTACCCATCCTGCCTCTCTGCCTCCAGTATTAATGCCTCCCAAGAGCAAAGTTCAGAAAAGGCCAAGATTTCCAGAAAAACTGCTAAAACAGGGGAGCCTGTCAGTAGCTCCCCAGTGTTTTCTCCCCATGTCATAGGCGTCAACCAAGTGTCTGCACCAGACCTTCCAGGTCTGTCCACCTAAGGCAAGTGGCTACAGCCGCTCCACACTGAGCATGGGCAGCTGTCACTGAGACCGAAGGCTTCCCTGCACAGCCAAGGCAGACAGCCAGGCCAGGGTCCATCACACAGGGTTACTTGTGTGGCCAGCACCGTCCGCAGCTGCTGACTACAGTCCCACCGGCTGAGGGAGGAAGGCATGTGCAGAGGCTGCAGGAGGCGCTAGACTGGCAACTCCCTCAGCCTTGAGGGTTCCCAGCTCGGGACCTATTCTCAACCCTGTCTCCAAACTTCCTGTCAAACCAGAAGCTCGAAGACTACCAGCGGCTCTCCCAGGTGTGGCAGGCATTTCCACAGAACGGCTTCCTCTCCACCCAGGAGGAAGGTATTTAGGACAGGTTATCAAAGGGGGTTCTCCTCCTTCCCCATATATTCACACGTACTAAAGGTGGGTTCATTACACTGCAACACCCCCCCACACACACACACACACACACAGCACCTGCAAGAACACATGACAACATATGACCCTGCATGGAAAGGCACGCTTGGGGCTAGTAACATGCAGTGGGAGCTTGGTGTCAGGACCAGAGATGTGGGCCACCTGGTGCCATGAGAGGAAAACCTCTCCTCCAAAATGATACTCTGTTATCCAGCAGCACCAACCAGGTTAGACCCCCTCGGACTAACCTGTTCAAGCTCCCACCTAGAACAGAATAAAATCAAAAGCCACGACTCTTCCTTCTCATGCAAGAACCGAAGGACTTACCTTGCCACAGTGGAAAAGAACGCCGGGCTGCATGGAGGGAGAGAAGTGTGGTACAGGGTTGGGCTGGCTCTGCTGCCTGAGTGCTACTTGGCACCAACAGGATATTTTAAACAATTCAACTGCCTGACCAGGCGATGGCACAGTGGATAGAGCGTCAGACTGGGATGCAGAGGACTCAGGTTTGAGACCCCGAGGTCACCAGCTTGAGCGTGGGCTCATCTGGTTTGAGCAAAAAAGCCCACCAACTTGAACCCGCGGTCAAGGCACATATGAGAAAGCAATCAATGAACAACTAGGGTGTTGCAACGCGCAATGAAAAACTAATGATTGATGCTTCTCATCTCTCTCCGTTCCTGTCTGTCTGTCCCTATCTATCCCTCTCTCTGACTCTCTGTCTCTGTAAAAAATAAATAAAATTAAACAATTCAACCTTTTGTTTGTTTGTTCCCATTTTATTTTATTTTTTTAAAAAAGAGGATAAACCATACGGTTAAGTATCAAAGGTGAACTAATCCTGGCATTGGGAATACCCAATAGTCTCTCAACAGGACGGCAAGATTCTAGCCCCTGTAAAACTCCAAATCCCCAGAACCAGGAATCAATCTGCTTTCTACCTTCAGAAGGAAAGTGACACGTAGGTCCTACAGTCTCTCAAGCTGAATTCCATCCAAATGTCACCTTGTTTACCAAGATGGGGGAAGAGAACTTCTCACCACTGTTTTTCCACTCTATGTGGTGGCACGTTCTTGGTCAGATGCAGGAGGAAGCCGTTGTTCCACTTCTCCTAACTGGACTCTGGGAAAACTACACATTTCTTTCTGCCAACTGGTGAAAATAAACGCAGCTGGTGTAAAATGTCTCTCTCAGTGCAAGGCAGCTGGAAAACTGTGCTAACACACTTTTTGGAAATTAGAGACGCTAACGCAGGACCTGGGATAGAATGTGGAGGCGATCTGCTCACCCGCTGTCTGACTGGTAGACACAAAGATCCCTTTGACTCTGGGATGTGGACAGAAGATGGGCTCTTGCCAAAAAAAATTAAAGCTAAGACCTGTTCGGGAAACAGGGCTGGTAATGAGAAGCAGGTAAGATAGGACTCATTTCTGCGCTGCCCAACCAGGTGCCGTGTCCCTGGAGTCCTTTGTCAGAACACAAAACCTATACTTTTAGAAAGAAGTCCACTGACACTCAAGATGTAGGGTGCAGTTATGAAGAAGTATCAGGAAACTCATCGTAAGGCAATCTGTGATTAGATGGCCAAGTATGTAATTTTTATAATCACCTAGTTTCCCACCTAAGAGAAACAGAACCAGCCCTCCTTTTATTGTTTGCATTAAAAGAAGAAAAGTTTTTAAAAGCGTTAGCTTCTGGTGACTTGACAGCTTATATAGTGAATTTGCAGAAGCTGCAAGGTAACCTGTCCAACTTAACCGAATAAGACACAATCCACCCCAGAACCAGGCAGCTTCGCCAGCCTCAAATCCACAGGAAACATGTGACAATCAAGTCAGGACCGGCATTTTAAAAAAGGCCCTGACCTAACAAGTAAGAACGAAGCCAAAAATAACCCTGCAAAATGAATTCAGTGGGTTCTGAACTGTTTCCCAGGAGTTCGGACCGGGAAGGGCCATTCAATGATGACATCCACAGGAATGTACACTCAGAAAGAGAAAAGTGACAACCGTATTTTAGAATAAGAGAGGAGCACCTACTCTTTTTAAACTAGATTTAACATGTGCCTGGGCTTCCAACATTTCAAAGCCCTTCACTGTGTCCAACACAAGCAGTCGCCACTTTACGTAAAAACCAAACTGAGCATTTAGTCTTCAATCTTTACCACATCATTCACTCTGGAGGGTCTGTCTACTGATTCATGATTATTTTCTAAATATATAAATAACATCAGCATCATCCCACTGTCAACAGTCCTCCTCAGCACCCCTCAAGACGGAAGAGAAACATGTCCCTCTGGAAGCCGGGCTGTTCATGAAAGCTGGCTGACTGTCTACAGGGCGTAAAGCTCTGGATAAGCAGGGACTGTCAGCCCCCTAAACTGTCTTCAGCTCCCTCTGAGGTTTCAGTTGAGGGTTCACCACAGAAGCCAAAAATAATCCAGAAGAACTGATGAAATTATTCCTGAGCCTTGGCCAGCTAATAAACGCAATAAACTGAAAAGAACCCACTGAGCTGTTTTGAAATGAAAAAAAAAAAAAAGTTAAATCTCAATTCCTCCAACACTGGATTCCTATTGTGTTCCTTAAGGTGAAGTTCGCAGTTCTGAGATTTCACGTTGGAGGGGAGGTACCGGCATCACACGAAACTTAGTAACATCAGCCACCCTAAAAGCTGAAGCAAGAAGCGTGGGAGATAACCACAGGGAGACACTGATTCAAGTGAGAGGAAAAATAGGTTCTGAGTGGAAAGATGGGAAAACTGAGGCCCATGAAACACACGCTAAAGAGTAGAGAGGTGTTATTGTTATCCAGAAAGGAAAACAAAAGCAAAAAGCAAGAGAGGAAATACACATTCCACGGGGCGCTAGAACACAGGGCATGAGTGCCTAGGTTTCAGCTCAACCGAAACCTTTCTAACAAAGAAAGGAGTAGTCTCGGGGACAGGGGGGGTGGGGGGGGGGGGGTGGAGGTCCGCAGAGTTCACGCGCAGGCGGCGTGGGCAGGGACATGAGAGGGGGTTGCTCCCCGCCCTCAGGAGTCCGAGGTTTCGCGATGGAGACAGTTTCCACAACACGGAGATGTGCACAGTGCCGGGTGGGAGTGTCACACCCACAGCCTCACCTTGGGAACACACGCGTCAAGGAGCCCACGGGCGCGGCCACGGGACCCGCCCCGCGGAGCCAGAAGAACCCCTGACTCAGGAGGCTCCGGCCTCGCCGGGCCCTCGAGCCCCCCACCCGGGTCCGCAAGGTGCCGCCTCTCCTCGCAGTTGGTTCTGGGCTTCGCTCCAGTGCCTCCCTCTCCGCGCGGGGGGATGGGGCGCCGGACACAGGTAAACAGACGCCGACGGCCGGAGCCAGAAGTCCGGGCCCGCCCTGGAGGCGCGGAGGGGAGGCCGGGGTCCGCGCGGAGCCCGGCCGGGGATGGGACACGGGGAAGGGGGAGCAGAGCCGCTGTCCAGGAAATCCTGGAAGTCCTGCTCCTTTCCACAGCCAGCAGCCGGCGCCCCGCGTCCCGCGAGCCAGCGTCCCGCGAGCCCGCGCCTGGGCCGGGCGGGGGCGCACTCACCTCGGCCAGGCCGCCCCGGTCCTCGGTGTCCTGCCCGCTCAGCACCTTCTTCAGCTTGTCCATCCCGGGCCGGTCCGCGCCGCCGCAGCCCCCGGCCGCCGCCTGTTGCGCCGCTCGGTCCGCGGCCCTTCCGGGTGCGCCCCGCCCAGGTGCCCGCCCACCTGGCCGAGGCTGGCGCAGGCGCCCCGCGAGCCCCGCCGCCCACCCTCGCCCCGCCCGCTTTTACGAGAGTGTTTAGGTCGAGGACGTCCGGACCGGCTGGAAGAGCGGGAATCGAAGGCCACCGAACCTGCTGCAAGTCAGTCGGCGTCCCCAGCGTCCTTGGCCTTCCCACCGCCCACCCAACCGCACGGGTGCAGCGCACAGACGCCGAGTGCCCCACGTGCGCGGCTGCGGGAACCCACCTTGGAGTCCGGCCCCTGCGCCGGGGCCGGGCGCGGTGGGTACCGACTGGTGACCACACTGAGCTCGGTCCGCCTTCCGATTCTACCAGTCTGTCCTCGACCACGTGAGATCGCCTGGAATAAGTTCAGTCTATAGCGAGCTTTGTGGAAACGTTGAAACGAAAGACCCTAATTTCAAGTGGAAATAAATGCACCGGGCGTGGGAATTGGGCAAAATATTGAGGACCAGGTAGGACCTGGGTACGGAATGACAGATTGTTGGTTCCTTTCACTGACCTCAAGCTGGATCGCAGCGCTAATGAGCCCGTCTGGGAGCACCCCTAAGCCCCAGAATAGGCGCTCACAAACCGCTGGCTGGGTAATGTATGTAAAGCTTCAAGGGTGAATCGCTTTTCAGAAAAACAAACCCACAGACAGGTTCCCTGGAGCGTCCGCTAGAGTCACCTGCAGCCTCAGTCACACGGACCCTGTCTGAATGGACAGAATTTATATGTTACCAATGACAAAAGGTCGCTGCCACCAATCCAATGACAACAGAAGTCTCCAACCCGAGATGCGTTGTTCAAGTAAAGGTTGCCACCCCAGAAGACACCGGCTTTGGTGGAAACCTCTGAGACAAAAAGGAGGCCAGCTTTTATAAAGTTCCCTCATCCTTAATGAGTCTATTTTTATGCAAACAAGGGACCGAAATTTGCGATCTGATTGGTCCAGATAACATTGATTTGTTTGGTTGTCGAGCTGCTCTATTTGGTCAGTAAATATGCAAATGAGGATGTCGCTGCACAGTTCCTATTAGGGCAGGTTGAGAGGGGATTCCAGGAACTCCTTATAAAGGTGAGTTCGGCTGGCAGGATCCCAGTGCAAGAGGTTGGCGGCCCTGTCTTGTTTTTCCCTGAGAAGCAGGATGCGTGAGGCCCCTGTTGGCAATGACTGCTAGACCCTGGTTATGAATTTGTGCCCACTTAACCACCAGGAGTACATTCTTGGCAGCTGTATTCCTTCTCCAGGTCCACACCAAGAACTTGGGCCTGTTGGAAATGATTATATATAAATCAACCAGGCAAAGGGGTTTGCACAGGATCCTAGTCAAGTCAGTCAAATTGTTGTAATTACACCCCTCATGTGGTTTCATCTTTATGGATATGCAAACATGCTTTGCTGCCTAATTTTAGTTTATACCTTGGAACTTGAGTAACAAATGCTATCGCTTTTGCCTAGATGCCCCTTCCCCCTTTCTCCCACTCAGGTAATTCCTACAGGTCTTTTCAATGTGAGGACACAGTGGCAAGGCCACTCATTGGGAGTTAGGAAGATTGGAGTGTTGTAACTCTGGCCCCATCACTTAACTGCTAGCTGTGTGGCATTGAGCAAGTTACCTAACCTTTCTGGTCCTTAATTTTCTCATCTGTGAAAGGGACACGTGACCACCTCTGTAAGCTATTGTGGGGAGGAAATGTAATAGTGTTATAAAGTAGTGTAACTTAATTCCACGGGTTTACGTAGAGACACCAACGCAGGATACAGAAGAATTTTTAGGAGGAGATTTATTAATAAGCCGGCTACATCTGACTTACACGGAGTATAGCTAACCCAAATCATGTGTGTGCAAAATGGCCCTGAGGCTAGTTATATAGACTTGATCACATATAGGTTGGGGGGAAAGGAGAGGGAGCATGACACAATAATCAATCATTTACAAGTTTACAACATTCGTCTATAGGATCTATAAAAAACATTCCTACATATTAAAACTTACAAGGTAACACAATAGTGATGTCATTTTACATATCAAAGATACTCATAAATCTTTTAGTATCTACCCCCATCCCTTTGTCTAGAAGTATATGTTACTCTAAAGACGGGGGGGGGGGGGGGGGGGGGGGGGGGGGGGGGAGTTAAAATCAGTGTAGGATATGCAAACATTGTCTCCCAAAGGATCCCATTGCAGGGGAAAGGAAGTTCTTCAGATAACCTTTATTCTTTCAGAGAACTATAGTTAAACTATTGTAGATGACCTGGTTGTCCTTGTAAGGCAGGAAACTCCCATATTCTTCTCCCTCCATTCTCTAAAGAAAGGAGGGGGCAAGAAGCCTGACTTTTCCTCTTTAAAATGGCGTTGCCAAGACTGAGTTTTACAGTTCTTTGGCACCTTATCACAATAGTGTCTGGAGAGCTTGGGATGCGGCAGGCATTCGGTTAGCATCTCATGGAAGCTGGCACCACCTTGCTGACTCCTCTGAAGGTTTCTCTGGGCCCACCCACACTGGCATGGCAGGTGCTCTTTCCTCTGTGCTCCCTCCGCACGTCGGGCACACCTCAAAGCACCCACTTGACTATCGCCTTTATTCATGCTCAGGTCTCCCCCCTCTCCCTTGTGAGGCCCTCACAGTGTCATTCAGTTCTTGATTCTCCCTGCCCTGAGGTGCACCCATGAAACAGGTGCTCAGTGAGTCCACATTGAGTGAGTGAATGAGAAACTCGGTGTCCGTCCTTTGCCATCATGTGAATGGTAACAGCCGGATGGGCTGATAGGGCAATGCTTAAAATGACTGTGCTACACAAGTCAGCAGGTAAAGCTCACTTTTGTCAGCAAAGGAGGAAAAGTGTTCTGCCCTCCACCTCCACCAGCTACATTCACCCCAGTGAATGAGGTTTTGATTAGAAAGGACATACCTGTAATCTCACCTGCTCCTTGAAAAGGCCATATACGCAAAGCAGATGCTGCAGGAGCCATCAGCTGAAGAATGAGGCAGATGGGTCCAGTTTGTCAGTTTAGAGTGTAACAGGGAACTTACGTACAGAAAGGGGCCTGGCAGCCATAGGACAATCAGATATACAAGCGTTTCCTGAAAGACAGAAACCGGGGACGAACTAAAAACTTAAGGTTCATGTATTCCAAAAGGAAAGTTTATTTTATTTATTCATTTTTTTAGAGAGAGGAGACAGAGAGAAAGAGACAGAGAGAGGAAAGAGATAGAAAGAACAGAGGGAGGAGCAGGAAGCATCAACTCCCATATGTGCTTTGACCAGGCAAGCCTGGGGTTTAGCACCTGGATGCAAGCGGGCTGAGACCAGCAAAGGGTGTCAGCCTGGAGCTGTGGGAGGGAGCATTAGCTGTAGGGATTACTGCAGGCATTTGCTGGCTTGGGGTTGCCTACACCTGGACATGCCCAGACTAGCATATCCTTGCCTGTGGCCTTGGTTACCCACTGTCTCCATTTCCCAACCCTCAGGTCCCTCTGAATGGCTTTGCCCTAAGGACATTTCTCAGAACCTTCCCAGGCTGGGGGGGATGGGGGGGGTGGAGTTGCTTAAGGAGAGGAGGAGCAGAATCTGGGTGAGGGAGATGCTTACTGAAGAAGTTGCCCTAGTGGGAAGCTAGGCAAGGGGAATTTGAGTTTTAAAGGGGCTCTGGATTTCAAGGAGCCGGTTTAAACTTAACATTTTCCCTCCTAGACCACCCTCTTTAATCCACCCTCAGAGATGGACCTATATGCTCCCTAAGGGGTTTGTGGGTGGTCAGGGGGAACAAGGAAGCCAGCTATCAGCAGGCCCTGGCACCAGAATGAGCTCAGAAGTAGATAAAGGGCTCATTGCCCCAGAGGAGTAATGGAACCGACTAGCCCCAAACCTCTGTACATTCTAGAGTCCTCTTGGGAAAGGGGGGGGGTGTCAAGGGTAGGCTCTTCGTTCAGAAATTTAGCTGGCAGATTAGCTTCAAAATGGAGTTAACTCTATCCACATACCACTTCATGCCCAAGAGCTTTCTCTTAGAGTGGGGTCAAGTGGCCTGCACATCACAAACAGCACAAGTGGCTCCTCTGTGATTATGGGTCTCAAACTCAGCACTAGGACACCCCAGGCACCTGTTCCTTCACATCTGCTCTACGTCCTTGAAACAAAAAGCAGTGACGTCTGCATGCTGGGAAGGCTATGGGCTGAGGAGACAGACACTGCTCGGAATGCCAGTGCAACAGGACAGTGCAAAGCACCTAGGTCACAGGAGAGATAGGCCGCTTGTCACAGCCTTCCATGGAGACACCGTGGAGGCAGCAGGATCTCATAGGACCATGTACCATTTCCCAGTAGTTCCAAGCATCTACTTTCTCATTTCTCTACAGGCAGAGGTCCTCACAATTTGGTGCTACTAGTATTTGCAACACTTCACATGGAGGCTGAGGAATATTCTGCAGTGTTAACTCATATTCCTCTTAAGTATGTAGCTATGCAGGCCTAGGCATAACATACACAAAACATGATGCTGATTCTAAGATATTGAACACTAGAATCACCAAATACCTTTTTATAAAAATATTTAATAACAGTTCATAACATTTTCAGAATCAAGTAAAAAAGGTTCAGCTTAAACCATGTAGTAAAAAATAACCAAATATTTCAACTTTAAATTTAATTTTTAAACATTGGTTAGTTAGGCCCTGGCTGGTTGGCTTAGTGGTAGAGTGTCGGCCTGGCGTGCAGGAGTCCCGGGTTTGATTCCCGGCCAGGGCACACAGGAGAAGCGCCTATCTGCTTCCCCACCCCTCCCCCTCTCCTTCCTCTCTCTCTCTTCCCCTCCCGCAGCCAGGGCTCCATTGGAGCAAAGTTGGCCCCAGCGCTGGGGATGGCTCCATGGCCTCTGCCTCAGGTGCTAGAATGGCTCTGGTTGCAACAGAGCAATGCCCTGGATGAGCAGAGCATCGCCCCCTGGTGGGCGTGCCGGGTGGATCCCGGTCAGGCGCATGCGGGAGTCTGTCTGACTGCCTCCCTGTTTCCAACTTCAGAAAAATACAAAAAAAAGAAATGTGTAAACATTGGTTAGTTATAAATTATATTTCTTCCATTTCACCTTTGTAGATGATTTTGAATATTTAAAAAAAATAACTCTTGAAAACATAAGCCATAACGCTATTGATTTTGAAATTGAATTTATATTTTTATATTTTAATTTTGTGATAATTGAATTTAAGTGATTGAATATTGTTTTTTGATATTTTGCCGGTATCGAGCCCATCCCTCAGGGGTAGCACATCTATTTTGTTATCCCTGTAGGACCTGGGGTCCAGGGTCTCTGTCCTTCCTCCGGGGTCAGAGTTATTTGCTTGTACTCCTCTAGCAGGGCTGCTTGCCTGGGTCCTGAGATACAGCATTTCCAGCTTCTCCCCCAGAGGCGGAAGGGTTTTGCCTTGATTCCTCCCCGGGAAATCAGGAATTTTCGCCTGGGCTGGAGGGGATGTGATGGCTTGCTCTTCCCCCAACACTGAGACTTTGGCATCCTCCCAGGGAAGGGTCTGGGGGGAGTGGGCAGGTTTCACACCTCTACGTCACACGTCCTGCCTGCCTGCCAGTGCCACTGACAGGGCCTCTGCCCCCACCCCGCCCCAGCATGTCTTTTAAGCACTTGGTGTAGTTCAGGGGTCTCAAACTCAACTCAGCATGTGGGCCGCAGAGCAAGATCACAGCCTTTTGGCGGGCCGCACTAGGTCTACAAAAGGCAACTGTTACGCAACACTTTTCTCACTGCAGTTGAAAACAAAAAAAAATCAGTACAACAAGCACAATTGTACATGCAGTTTACTCAGTGTCACAAAACGACCAGAAACTGTAGTTCGCATCACAACTGCTGTTAACTAAGCTAATATCTAGCTAGGATGCTAGAGAAATGAAAAATACAAGTAGGCCCCTAGGCTTACTTAATTTTATCCAAAATATTTTGAACTTCGTGGATTAGTCTGCGGGCCGCACAAAATTGTTCGGCGGGCCGCGAGTTTGAGACCCCTGGTGTAGACCCTTGAGAAGAACTTGTGTTTCAAGTCCTGTTTGAGACTCTCAGTTCTCCCAAATGGATGTGCTAGCCCACGCTTACCTTTTTAAAAAATCTGTTAAATTTTTAGTTTTCTTACCCGTCTCTCTGAGATGAAGCAAGCACTTTGTATATGTCCTGTCTGTCAGAGGGCTCGTCATTCTTCGGGATTCATCTTTGGGATTCAGTTTACTCTGCTGTGCAACTGCAGCTCTCTGATATACTCAAACCAGCTTCATTCTGTTGGCGACCCAGACTTTCCTCCTTGTTAGATTGGGAGTGGAGTGCTCTCAAGGCTTTCCACGTTCTCTTCGGAAGCAGACCCCCTACTAAAGGGGATTTTATTATTCTCTTAAATCAGTGTCATTTTCATCACTGTGCTTATTAAAATGTGTAATTATTTTTACTGTCTCCTGTTAGACTTTCACCCCATGAAGACATAAACCCTCTCTCTTCATGACTGCAGTCCATGCTAGCACCAAGCAGAGCACACAGCACTCCAAACGCAACGGAATAACACACACACCAGGTATTTCTATTCTCAAGGACAGAAAACACCGGCCAACGGCAACACCTGTAGACCTACTGGGGACAGGAGGAGGAAAGGAAGAAGAGTCCAATGGCTCAGGTGGGGTTACATTCAGAACTATCTGTTAGATTTTCCATTACAACCTGTCCGGAGATTCTGGCCAAAATGTTGACCCAATTCAAAATATAAAGCGCAAACAAGAAGGATATACCAAACCAGTCTTTAATTAAGCTTCAAGAAAAACTGAAGTAAATGAAATAGCAAAACAGATCAATAATTCCTTATTGTTTATTCTCCACTTACAAAAAGACAATTGGGACAAATAAATATAAAACAGTACAGATATTATGTAGCAATGAGCAAATACACGTTTTCTTGGTATTCTCTGCAGGGACAAACTCATGAGATTTTGAGAAGTACATTCTCCTATGCACCACCCACCTTCTATTAAAAAAAGGTCAATTCTTTTAATTCCGTCGAGTTTTTAACAATGGAGTAAAATAAGCAAACTAAGACTGGCTCAAGTACTAAGACATCTGAATCAAGTTTAAATATATATATATATAAAATGTTGCCCAGAAACTTTGACTAATGAATATTTTTACAAGTCTTTCATTTTTATAATTTGTATGAATAGAGTCTGTTCTGTTCAAATCTGCACTACAAATAAGACAGAAAGCTGAGTACAATATATATACGTTCCTGTCCTAAGAGAAAACTAATTAAATACAGGTATCTTTATATACAGTGAACATGCCAAGTGTTTTTGTAAAGTCAACAAAATCCTGATTTCCTGTTGCTTGCAGGTGATGCAACAGACAGCAAACAAATACCAAATCCAATGGTAAGCAAATTTAGCTAACAGAATCAGCTGAACGACAATACACATAACAGTGCACCAGTCCAAGCAAAGAGTATCCATCTTCTCATTCCACTAAAACATCATCAAGCAAATATCTGAAGAGCTTTGCCAATACTTTTACTTAACTATTCTTAGTTAATGATTTATCCATCAAGTGGAAACATGCACAATAATTATTTCAAGCCAGGAAAAAAGGGGATGATATTTTTCCCCTGCCCTATAAAAAATCAGTTTTAAAAATCAATTTCAAGTAATTTCTTACTTGGTGCTTCATAACCACTTCCACTTTATGAAGACCATTTAGAAAGGCAGAAAAGAATATAAAACGTTTAAAGGGTCACCATCAAAATGACAAAATGCATATTTAAAGTTACTTTTGTATACTTTCTGTACTGGCCGGTCTTGTACTAATTACATTTTACTGGGTTTCCTGTAATGTCAACAACAGGAATCTTAAAATAGAAAAACTGGCTTCTGTATTTAAAAATAAGCCCTCCATCGTCATCCACAGTTTCCTCTCAAATATTTTAAGCAGAAAATTAAACTGGTTATTTAAGGTTGATGTAGTATGTGCTAAAAACAGTCCCTTTTAACACTTCAAACTTTGTAGGACCGACACCAGTTTCCATGTTTGGTGGATTTACTCACTCTAAGGCCGCCCTCAAGATGGAGTAAAAACTGTCAGGACAAGAAGAAGCACGTAGGAAATAGCACCTGAAGGTGGAGAAAGGGCAGCGCTGATGTCTCAGTCATCAGTGCCACACAAGGGCCACGTGTTCCCTTGGGCACAAAAGCCTAAGTTCTCCAAAAACCTAGGTTATTTGGTTCTATGTCTGAAATTTTCTTTAAACTTCAACAGCCAATTTAAATATAGAGAAATATATATTTCTTTGAATCATGGGTGAAGATTATTAAAATAGGAGGTCAATTTCCTAGAAGGCAAGACACAACTCTCCAGAAATAAGAAGAAACACCACCGGCCAGGGTGAAGGGTCAGTACATCGACAGGCACGATCAGCAATCCCATGAGTCATGGGTGTTGTGACCCAGGGATTTAAACTGACCTCCTCATGGGAGAAGCCTGTTTCACGATGGACACAGATGATTCCCACTGCTCAAGAGACAGACACATCACTACTGGTGATGTCCCAAGTTGTGGCAAGTTAGAAGTCTGAATTTAACTCCAGGAAACATAAATCTAAAATATGCTTTGAAGACAGACAGTACAAACGGCAGTTGAGTGGAACCTGCCTGCAACCATCTTTTATTTTTTGTTTCCTTTAAGGCTACAGAAAATCTGCACACAGACAAGGCAATTAATTCTCATAATAAAATACCCCGGCCACACAGCCCAGGTCTCCATCAGACTCCAGGGCGAGTCCACAGTGTGTAGCGCTCTATTCCGTGGGTGCGTCTGCTTGTGAGTCCGCAGGGCTGTGATCCACTCTTTCGGGAAATAGCAGCTTCTCACAGACCGCCTCCTTGATCGGCAAATACTGCGATATCTCGTTCGGCTCCGTGAAGAGGGAAGGTGGGACGTGCTGGGGAATACACAGAGCACGTCAGCACAGGCTCGGTGACTGCACTGACACCCCAGCAATGCAGGGACATCAAGTTTAAAGGGAAGGGCCACATATGTAAACAGGGGCAACACCAAGGACTCCTATAGCAGCAGGTCTCTGTTCCTGACTCCAGCTCTGCGACTGAATGACTTCCTCAGAGACCACAGGGACATGGTCCTTACCAAGCTCCCCGAAAGGGCCTAAGAACTGAATACCACTTTTTTACTGAAATCTTTTTTATTTCCGTACTGTGAAAGCACACGCCTCTGCTGGGCCCAGTGTGCGGTGACTGCTCACCCACGCACACCCCGTGCCAGACAGGAAGGGGCACGAGGGCACGGAAACAGCACAAGGTGCGCAGCAGGCCATCACTGTTTGAGCCACTGATTATAGAATCGTAAATCCCAAAAAAGCCTTATACAAGTCCCGGTGGAGCAAAAAACAGAGAAATTATGCCAAAATCAATGTCACAGCACAGAATTACCACACTGGAGGGTAAAGGGGAGGCTGGGTAGGAAGAAACCAGAGGGTGAAAAGAACATCCAGTTGGTGCCGAACAGCAGCCAGTGGTGACTCTGCAGCTCACAGCTGTGGGTCTCAGCTTTTCCAGAATAAAGTATGGAAATGTGTTTGGCTGATGGCTACAGGACCCAGCCCTCCAACTGTTCTGTATTTGAGCTAAGCTCAAAGTTTTGTCAAGAAGGACTTATCCTATTGAGCCCTTTAGGTCAGTGTTTTTCAACTGCCAGTCTGTGGGCTGGTCCACGAAAGAGTGAACCACCCTGATGTTGTATGAAGCTGAGGGACCCAATGGTTTTAGTCAAACTCACGCTCACGGTGACTTCTGCCTCAGCGGTCCCCAAATAATTCTCCTATTTTTAATGATCCCCAGGTGTTACAAGGCTGGAAACCACTGCTTTCAGTGAATGAATACATTTAGGGATAAAGATTTGGGTGGATAGATGGGCCTTGGGGAGGATACCTATTTAAAATGAAACATAAAATTAAATACTGTACCATTAAATTAGCAATCTTGCTCTCTCGTGATGTATATTCTCGTAACATGTAGGTCTTGTCAGCCTATGTTTAAAAATAAAAAAGTTGCAACAAGTTTATTTACATCAACTTTATAACCCTTTCTATGTAACAGAACTGCTCACAGGTTGTGAGACTGGCATGAACTCTAAGGAGACCATCTTATTCTCCAGTGAGGTAACTGCTATTTAACTCTCACCAGGAATTCGGAATTATTTTTTCCAGTCCCTATAAGTCAGATACAAGTATGTACATAGATTTAATAGTCACAGAGGTAGCAGGAGTGAGCCGGCTGGGTGACGCAGGCTCAGGGGACAAGTCACGGAGGCAGAAGAAGGGCCCTGGAGCCCAGGAGAGAGGAAGGCCAGGTTAAGTGGGGAGGGGAAGGGAAGGGGGGGAGGAGTGTGCTCCCGAGATGGGGAGCGTGCCAAGCGACAATTTTCTTACACACAGATTCAGTACATATAAGATTTTTTTTAAAGCATCAGATCCCCCCGCCCCCTCCAAGTAGGGAGTGTCTTATAGAATAAATTTTCGGCTACCAGAACTTTTGGAAAAGAAGAGGTAATGTTTCAGTAAGTCAGTCAACAGTGAACGTGAAACATGCCATACAACATAAAAGCATCACTGAATTCAAATTCCACACAGACAATGAAACAACACGAACAGATCCAGTATCAATTAGTACATTCATTAGAGGAGAACAGATACCTCGTGGTAAAGTCTGGTGTCATTCATTCTGATAAGCACACCATCAATTCTCAAGAAAAACCGCAGCAGTAGGAAGAAGCTGGAAGGCATTACTCTCTGAAAGAAAAAAAAATACATTAGTATTTTAACAAAAATCAAATATTGTTACTGTACTAAAAGAAAAAACTGTGCAGCCTCAGCGGAGGGCCAAGGCAGCCCCCCGTGGGAACCCCTCGGGGGAGGGCCGAGGCAGCGCCACATGGGAACCTGTGGATGAGGAGCACCTCTTCTTAGTGCCAGCTGAGGCGCAAAACCTACTGAACATCCTGGCTTCACTCTCTGTGATAAACACTTTTTCTAGGTCAACAGATGTTGATGTTAAAAAGACCTAACACCGGCCCTGGCCGGAAGGCTCAGTGGTAGAGCATCAGCCTGGCGTGCAGAGGTCCCAGGTTTGATTCCCGGCCAGGGCACACAGGAAAGGCGCCCATCTGCTTCTCCACCCCTCCCCCTCTCCTTCCTCTCTGTCTCTCTCTTCCCCTCCCGCAGCCGAGGCTCCATTGGAGCAAAGATGGCCCGGGCGCTGGGGATGGCTCTGTGGCCTCTGCCTCAGGCACTAGAATGGCTCTGGATGCAACAGAGCTATGCCCCGGAGGGGCAGAGCATCGCCCCCTGGTGGGCATGCCGGGTGGATCCCGGTCGGGCGCAAGCGGGAGTCTGTCTGACTGCCTCCTCGTTTCCAGCTTCAGAAAAATGGAAAAGAAAAAAAAAAGAAAACAATGATCTAACACTAAAATAATTGATATATTGGTTCAAAGAAAACTGCCACTAATTAGTTATACAAATTTAGATAAACTAATCTTTTGGGGCCTCATATAAAAAATACAGAGGCTAAACTAAATGATTCTTTTAAAATTCATTACAATTCCCAAATCCTAGGATTCCACAGAAAAACTTGACTTTAAAACAAATTTAGGGCCCTGGCTGGTTGGCTCAGTGGTAGAGCGTCAGCCTGGCGTGCAGGAGTCCCGGGTTCAATTCCCGGCCAGGGCACACAGGAGAAGCGCCCATCTGCTTCTCCACCCCTCCCCCTCTCCTTCCTCTCTGTCTCTCTCTTCCCCTCCCGCAGCCAAGGCCTCACTGGAACAAAGCTGGCCCAGACGCTGGGGATGGCTCCATGGCCTCTGCCTCAGACGCTAGAATGGCTCTAGTTGCAACAGAGCAATGCCCCAGATGGGCAGAGCATCGCCCCCTGGTGGGCATGCCGGGTGGATCCCGGTCGGGCGCATGTGGGAGTCTGTCTGACTGCCTCCCCGTTTCCAACTTCAGAAAAATACAAAAAAAAAAACAAAAACAAAAACAAAAAAAAACAAATTTAGGTCCTGGCCGGTTTGCTCAGCGGATAGAGCGGTGGCCTAGCATATGGATGTCCCAGGTTCAAACTCCAATCAGGGCACACAGGAGAAGCAACCATCTGCTTCTCTCCCCCTTCTTTTTACCGGTCTCTCTCTCTCTCTTCCCCTCTCAGCAGTGGCTCAAATGGTTTGAGCATCAACCCCAGGTGAGGATAGCTCAGCTGATTCAATCATAAGCTCCAGACAGGGGTTGCCCGGTGGATCCTGGTCAGGGTGTATGTGGGAGTCCATATATCTCCCCTCCTCTCACTTAAAAAAAAAATTATTGCTGCTTTTCATTTATTGTTTTCATTCTTATTATTAAGTCACAAAACCAACTATGACTATGCTTCAAGAACAATGTTTGATGCCAGGGCCCATGTCTGACGGACCTTATGATAAGTGCTGTAATGGAGGGGTTAAAAATAAAGTACTTCTGGAGCAGGGACAAGGGATATTTAACTTCGCTGTGTAGGGCCTCACAGAGGAGGAGACATCTTAGCTGGGATTTAAAAGGATAGGGCATTTAATAACAAGTTGCAGTTAAAGTTTTTCTGGAAAATGTTAAGAAACCCAAATAAAACCTAGTAGTAAACAAGTATGAATAACTGCTAGTGGCCTGTTTATTATTCTTTTTTAAGCATGTCTGACCAACAGCACTGTTAAAGGAAGTAGTCCATCCTCCAGAAGAATTTATACTTGTCATTTCCATTGCTACTTCTGTGCTGGGAGTTGCAGTGCAGTTTCACGGGGCACCGAACCCTGACACATGGGTTACTTCTTTAAATGACATTCATCTTGCTGTCTGCATAGCCATTCCACATCATTTTTTATTCAAGTGTGAAAACTGAGTCATAACGTTCTTTCAAATTAAATAAGAAGCAAACAAAGTACAAAGAAGCCAGGCAGGCCTTAAAAAAATGCTTTGCTAAAGTCTTAACAACATACTAAGATTTTGTGACTTTTATAATGGGTACTAAGATGTGCACACCCAAGTGAAACTTTACATGACATCATATTAAAACAGTATGTTTCAAAGTGAGTCTCACATTTGACCAATGGTAGAAACAGGAGAAAAAAAGAAATTTTAAACAAAAATCATAAAACTCACAATTTTCACACTTAGGCTTGAAACTCCATGATCATGAAGTTCATCTTCAAATAGGAGAACCTCTTCAAAAAACTTAATCTGTTCTCTGACTTTCAATTTCTCTGTATCTATATGATCAGTCGTAGGTACAACCTGAAAGAAAAAAAACGTAAGAAGGAGCATATAACATTGTTTTGAGGAGCTAGAGACACAGGAAAACAGCTAATACTGCTTCACAACCTCCAGGAGGCTTTTCCTAAGTCAGCCCAGAGCCACCACTGCCTCTACAGCACTGGGTTAAAACAAGCTCCCATCTCCTCACTCCCTGCAATAAGATGTCAAATGGCCTATGCAAGTTACCGTGTTTTCAATCAAGAGCGAGGAGAGAGAACATCAACCTACAAAGCACTACATGGGTCTGACGAACCTTCTGCCCCTTTATACTGTAAAGGAAGGATTTTTGCTTGTTCTCTGCTATATCCAGAACTCCTATCACACAGTAAGAGCCCAAGAATGAATGAATGAATCGTGTTATTGTTCTGGATGCAGCACAGAAAAATAGTTAAAGACTGGAATACAGGAGTAGCAGCAACTGAAGGCCAGAATTAAGTTCCATGAACTTCCAGCTTCCCGAGATTCTAACATCTGTGCAGAGACAAGGAGCCCACACACAGCATTAGCTCCTCAACATTTCTGCCTCAGCACCAGCACAGGACATGGGGTCTCCAGTAACTGCTTTTAATGTAAATAGTTCCAGTGAAATAATTTGGTTCTCTACGATAGAATGTGATATTTAAAGACTGCAACTTAACCCAAATTTCCCTCATTTCAGTCACACTGGAAGATTTCAAAATGCAGCCAGCTACCAATATGGGACCTATCAGTTCTACCTTCCTAGTGTCACTTACCATGAAGTAATGTCTCCTTAAGCAGGGCTGACACAGAAGCAACTTAACAATCACACAGAGCTCTAGAATTCCCCCCGAGCGCTTTCCCATGGATGACCTCATGTCAAAACTCTGCTGTGAGGTACAGATTTCTGTTTACCCACTTCACTGATAAAAAGAAGACTCAAATAAATAGATGAACTCCCCTAAGGTTATACTAGGTTCACACATAGTACAGGCAGGACAAAAGTCCTACTGGCCCATGTATCTGTTCAGCTGTAAACCTGGAAGCCTCTAGGCAGGAGGCTCTGTCTGAATCACCCGACATTTCATCAGGACAGGTGCACACTCTACCACTTTCTGACGGGGAGTGCATTCAGGCTGTTCTCCATTGCTCCCAGCCACGCTTCTGTTAAAAACTGCTCTGCTAGGGCCTTCCTTTATTTCCTGCTGATAATCAATAAGCAAAGTCCCCTCACACTAGGTTCTGAACCCTCCCACAACAGAAATAAGTAGATGAAAGTAGTAGCAAAAAATAAGCCATTACTAGAAAGTTCTAATGCCAAGACTGTCCAAGACACCAGATGGCTCATAAAAGCCAAAAAAAAATTTTACCTTTAACTTGAGTGATTCTCCAAGTAATGTTCCCTTATAATCTGTTGTATAGGTCCAATCATATGGTTTAATAACCTCCTTGGAATGTTCACCCTCCGTCCTCAAAAACCAAAATGAGAAGGATCAGATTTAGTGATGCACAAGCCAGATCATCTGTATTCAATAATCTCACCAAATAACATCCTACAAATAATGTAGAACATCTACTAAATACATATACAGGGGTTTTTTTTAGAGAGAGAGCACGTACAAAGAGGACAGACAGAGACAGACAAGACAGGAAGGGAGAGATATGGAAAGCATTAACTTGTAGTTCTGGCTCCTTAGTTGTTCACTGATTGCTTTCTCATATGGGCTTTGGCCTGGTAGCTTCAGCAGAGCCGGTGACCCCTTGCTCAAGCCAGCGACCTTGGGCTCCAGGTCAGTGACCATGGGGTCATACCTATGATCCTGCACTCAAGCCGGTTGAGTCTGTGCTCAAGCTGGCAACCTCAGGATTTGGAACTTAGGTCCTCAGCGTCCCAGGTCAATGCTCTATCCAGTGCACCACCGCCTGGTCAGGCTAAATACGTATACTTGTCACAGTTCACTAAGACAAGGTCTTTCCTTTTTCCTATATATTTATTGTTATTTATCTTGTCATGTGCAGGTGTAGTCCTTCCAATTAGTCTGTACACTGCCAGAGGACATGGTTTAAAGATTCACACTTCCCTACGTCCTCCAAGGTACTTGGTACGTAACAGGCACTAAGTAAATAATTGCTGATCTGACTATCAAAGAAAACATATTTTTCTTAATTTCAAAAGTCCTCAAATTTTCAATGTAAATCATAAGCACTTTGCTTCAAAAACAAGAATATTAAATTAAAGTACACAGTGTACTACTTCATCACTAAAGAACACTGAAGGCTCAAAAAAGTAAACCCCACATGGCTCAGTTCAAAGGTAATTCAACTTAACAAGTATTCAAGAAGTAGGGTAACTAATCTCCATTTTATAGATGAGAAAAATTAATTTTAGAATAATCCAACTATCAAGTTTAATACTTGTCCTTTGTTCTAATGAAATACACATCTCTTGACTGAATATATCTTTCAACTCTTTCCTACTGTGTTTTACCCACAACGGCTGGATTCTCACCTGCTCTCCTGCCACTCCTCTGCACAGGCTACTTTAAGCATTCCTTGGTAGTTGTTTACACATCTTAACGCATCTGTGGCATTGAACTCAATCCCAAAGCCAGAAACATGCAGGATTCTTAACACATTGTCTCCAAACATCATTTCGGGGAGAGATGGCATATGCAGTTCATCAGCTAACCTGTGCACAACAAAAAATAGATCAAAGATCTGAAATTCGATTCCCTTCACAACTTACCATGCACGCAGTACCTCCTAGAGAGTAAGTAAATTATACGGTAACCACATGTGGAAGCTGACTGCTTTATATATGACGCAATTACACATATACAGTGCAATATGTAACAGAGAAAGTTATATTACATGGAGAGGAAAACTCAATGTGTGGTGAGATGAAGGAAATTTTTTTCCTTTCTGTTTTGCATTTTCCTAAGTTTTCTTAGTGAATCTGCAAGAACTTCTTTTTTCTTTTTTTACCTAGGAAGCTAAACATCCTTTCATGACTCTCCTCTCTTCCCTGGTCACTTCCCTCTGCCTATATCGTTTTTGTTTTTGTTTTCATTTTTATTTTTTATTTATTGATTTTACAGAGAGGGAGGGGGACCGAGAAGTATCAACTCCTAGTTGTTTCACTTCAGTTGTCCATTGATTGCTTGCTGTATGTGCTTTGACCAGGCAAGTCCAGGGTTTCAAACCGGCTACCTCAGCATTCCAGGTCAATGCTTTATATCCACTGTGCCACCACAGGCCATTCTGCCTAAATTTTAAAATGCCACTGCTCCTTAGGGTCCCATCCCATGACCTTTTCCTTCTCTTCTGGAAGATTTTTAGATGACTTTCATTCACTCCCAAAGCTCCAGGTATCAGTTAGAAGGTGATTGGTTCCCAAATCTAAACTCACAGGCAAGTCTTTTTTAAGCTCCAAGATAACAATATCCAAATGCCTACTACATCTCCATTTTATGACCCACACAACTCACATTTCAACTAACTCAACACACCCTCAGACACCTGCCCTTGCTTCCATGGTTCTCACCTTGTTCAATGACAATGATCCCTATCCAAAAGCCCCCGCCAGAAATCTTGCCATCAATACACAAAGAGTCCTCCTTTTCCCTTCTTCCTACTATCAACTGGCCATCAAATCCAGGGACTTAGTCTTCAAAAACCTCTCCTGTCCTGTCCCGGCTAACTGGTCTCCAGTCCATCATCCTCCACATTAACTCCAGAGGAATCTTTCAGAGCAGCGATTTTCTACCTTTTTCATCTCATGGCACACTGATATCTTTTTTTTTTTTTTAATTTTGACAGCGCCTCTAATTAAAATAGGTGCTGCGCTTTCTAAAAATCCTTGCAGCACACAGGCTGAAAGTCGTTCTTTCAGAGTGTACAACTCATGATGTTTCGCTTTTGTATAAAATGACACACAGATAAAATTCAAAACTCCTTAGCCAGTGGCACAAAAGTTCTCTCGGTGATTATCTCCACTCCCTCGGGGCCACCTGTCACCTCCCACTACCGCCCCTCGGGTACCGCACACGGCAACCAGGCAGAAGCAGTTCTCCCAACAAATCCGGACTCTCCCTCTCTCTCCCTGACTTCCCTCCTCGCTTCGTCAAGATTCGGTTTGGGCATCACCAGCGTTTCACGGCTGTCACTCTCCCTGCAACCCCACCCCACCTGGCTGTCACTCTCCCTGCAACCCCACCCGACCCCGCTTTACAGGAGCCCCCCACCCCAAACCCCATTCCACCACCTTGATCAAGACTCAGCGCGGGTGTGCCAGCCTCCTGGGCGACCCCACGCAACCCTGCGGATGCAGCTCTCCGCAACAGCTATTCACGCTGAATGATTACTGTCGCTCTCCTACGAGAGTGAACTGAAGGCGGCAGAGGCTCTTTCACCGTTCCTGTCTCCAGCGCCTGGACCATCCAGCACCGAGCACACGAACCGTCCCCGTGGTTAAACCCAAGAAAACGGGTCAGAGCCACCCGGAAAGGAACGGTGCAAAGGTGGTGCAGGCTGGGGCAGACAGGAGGCCCTCCGTAACAGCCATGCGCTCCTCGCACCCGGGCCAAGGGACAGTGTCACACAGGGGGCGCCCAGCGGACCCCCACCGAAGGACGGGAGGGGTGGCACGATCCTTTACCGAGGCTGTCACTCAAAGGTCCCGTCTTCAGGGCCCGACCTCCGCCCCCGGGGAGGGAGAGGGCTGCAAGGGGCCTCCTCGCCTCCCACCGGGGCCCCGCTGCCCGCCCGCGCCCCGGCCCGGGCCCCAGAGCCTCACTTCTCCACGTCCGCCGACTTCATGATGTGGGTCTTGGTCGCCGTCAGCTTCCAGGGCCCGAATGAGAAGTCCTGGTGGCTGCTCTGGAAGCCGTGGATCATCATGGCCGAGGCGGGGCCCGCGGGGGCCGCGCGGAACCGGCTGGAGCGGCGGCGGCAGCGTTCACCGGATCCCCCGCCTCGCTGCGGCCCAGCCCACTCGGCTTCCCAGCCGTTACCATGCCCCGCCCCGCCTCCGCCGCCGACCCCTACGCCCGTCCTCCTTTCCGCCTTCTTCTCCGCCCCGTAGCTTTTTGCTTCCGGGACCAGTTGCCATGTTGCGTGACCCACGTCTTACGTCACGACGCACCGAAAAGAGGAAAGAGTTGCCACAGGTGAGGGGCTGGACTTCGGCCGCGGGGAGGCATGGTCATGGGCGTCACGCCCTCTGACGACATTGGATGACGTCATTCCGAGTTTTTTGTTGTTGTTTTGTTTTGTTTTTTTTACAGAACAGATGATCTAGGGCTTGGTCAATGGTAAGAAGAGCCAGACGGAGACTGGATAGACCCGCTGGATCCTGGAGATGGTTGGTAGGAGGCAGCCCAGAGAGACAGGTGGACCTCTAGTGAGAGCCAACAGTAGACAAGAAGAGACACTCCCACTCAGACGGGGAAGCACCCCATGGAAAGAGGAAAAGGGCTATCAAGGCTGAAGATCCAGGCACAGATCTGGGGACCAAGAGCAGGTCTCCGGTTGTACAACAGTAAGAGAGGAAGGCAGAACCCCAGCCACATTAAATTGTTATGGCAGGCAGAGAATGGTGTCAAAGCATCAAGACGAGGGCGGGAAAAGAAGGGGTCCCTTACTAAGGCTCAGTCATGGAGAAGTAAGGGAAGAACTTAATCCCTGAGCTGAGAGTGTTCTTTCCTCTTTTCCTCATGTGTGTGTTTGATCAAACCCCACACCATCCATCTTGAAAAACCTTGGTGGAATCTCTGTTCCATAAAGCAAAAGAGCTCAGTGGAAACAAAGGAGTTAACTTTCAATATCTCCTTGAGTTGCCCTATCCTTCATTCCCCAAATCTATACATAAAATATATAGGGGAGGCCAGGTTATGTAGAGGGGAGAAAAGAGAGAGAGAGTAAGAGAATTCAAACCGTGGGGAATTTAAAAGGAGGGGAGGGGCATGGTAGGAATGAGAATATAAATATTATATTTTAGCAGTGTAATATGGTAGAGAGAAGATGTAGAGATCCACGGGGTTTGAGGAGGTGAGAGAAGAGCAGAGGTGATTGCATTCAAATTTTTTTAAAAGTAAATATGCCAAGCTTTGTCTTAAGTCATGCATTTATAAACCAGAGCGTATACATTAATTACATAAAAATAGTTTTCAAATACTAGAAAAATGTATTTTAAAAAAAGAAATGACTACACTCTACTTGTGGCATGACTTGAAAATAAAAGCAACACATTAGTGAAGGAGAAATAAAAGCTAGTCATTGTAATCCTTCAGAAACTTCCAGAGAAATATATGAGCTTACTTAAGTTCCTGAGCAAACATACCCTTTACAATATATAGTTTCACATACTTCCAAATAATATAGTTTTGCTCATTGCTGTATTTTCTTAACAATATACCTGGTGAAAATCTTTCCACATCAATTGATATCACTTTAACACTTTCTTATTCAATAATATAATATACAATATGGCTATTCTAATTTATTCAACCTTTCCTCTGTGGGTGACTGTTTACTTTGTTTATGCTTTTTGCCACAATAGATAATGTTGCAATAAAGTTTTTTGCATATGTATATTCTGTATTGCTGTTTTTATTTCCATGGGTTAGATTCCCAGGAGTAGAATTGCTAGTTCAAAAGGCATAGATTTATTTTAACTCAATAGGTATTGTCAGATTGCTTTTACAAATACAGGGTGGGGCAAATGTAGGTTTAAAGTAGTTTGTATGGAAAATAATACAATAATTAGTAAATAATACAAGAATAAACTGTGTTTCTTGTAGGTACACAACTGTAAACCTACTTTTGCCCCACCGTGTATACATTTTTACCAGCTGTGAGAGTTCAGGGCCCTAGTTCCACATTCTAGTGTGAAGACAGCCCACTTCCAGAAACATCCAAGTAGTAGGTGCTGGGAGGGACCCAGGAATCTGAATTTTTCCATAATTCTACATGTCATTTAATAGAACGTAAGATTTGGGAGTCACGGGTTCACCTTGCTGCAGGATTTACCATGAGGGAGGAATAGGGGCAAGAGTCAGGAAAGTCATTTGACAGGACTTTATTCTACAAACGGCCTCGAATTTAAACTTTTCCCAAGATCAGCAAATAACTTTTTTTTTTTTTTTTGTATTTTTCTGAAGCTGGAAACGGGGAGAGACAGTCAGACAGACTCCCGCATGCGCCCGACCGGGATCCACCCGGCACGCCCACCAGAGGGCAACGCTCTGCCCACCAGGGGGCGATGCTCTACCCCTCCGGGGCATCGCTTTGCTGCAACCAGAGCCACTCTAGCGCCTGGGGCAGAGGCCAAGGAGTCATCCCCAGGGCTCGGGGCCATCCTTGCTCCAATGGAGCCTCGCTGCGGAAGAGAGAGACAGAGAGGAAGGAAAGGGGGAGGGGTGGAGAAGCAGATGGGCGCTTCTCCTGTGTGCCCTGGCCAGAGACACCATAACAAAACTGAAAAAAGAAAATGTTAATAGTTAGACCTTAAATGTATGACTCATTATCTGTCCACCCCCACTGGTAATACATATCTTTTTTTTTTTTTTTTTTTTTTTACAGAGACAGAGAGAGAGAGGAATAGATAGGGACAGACAGACAGGAACGGAGAGAGATGAGAAGCATCAATCATCAGTTTTTTGTTGAGACACCTCAGTTGTTCATTGACTGCTTTCTCATATGTGACTTGACCGTGGGCCTTCAGCAGACTGAGTAACTCCTTGCTCAAGCCAGCGACCTTGGGTCCAAGCTGGTGAGCTTTGCTCAAACCAGATGAGCCCGCGCTCAAGCTGGCGACCTCGGTCTCAAACCTGAGTTTTCCGCATCCCAGTCCGATGCTCTATCCACTGCGCCACCACCTGGTCAGGTGGTAATACATATCTTTTAATAAATTTTCGTTGTTAGCACAATTTCATGGTAGAACATTGCCATCTGGGATGGCACATTTTAAATTCAATTAAGTCTAGAGCATATACATAACATAAGGCCATCACTCTAACAGTAATGGGAACAATTCTTTCAGCAATATTATTTTCCTGTAAAAATTTTATCCCCTATATCAATCAAAAATACCTCAATGTTCTGCCCTGGCCAGTTGGCTCAGTGGTGGAGTGTCAGCCTGGCATGCAGGAGTCCTGGGTTCGATTCCCAGCCAGGACACACAGGAGAAGCACCCATCTGCTTCTCCACCCCTCCCCCTCTCCTTCCTCTCTGTCTCTTTCTTCCCCTCCCGCAGCCAAGGCTCCATTGGAGCAAAGTTGGCCCGGGCGCTGAGAATGGCTCTATGGCCTCGGACTCAGGTGCTAGAATGGCTCTGGTTGCAACAGAGCAACACCCGAGATGGGCAGAGCATCGCCCCCTGGTGGGCATACTGGGTGGATCCCGGTCAGGCACATGCGGGAGTGTGTCTGACTGCCGCCCCACCCCCATTTCCAACTTCAGAAAAATACAAAAAAAAAAAAAAAAATACTTCAATGTTCTAATATTTCTGGGTAGACAAATTATTGCATTGTATCAGATAAAATTATTAGAAGTATTTATTTGCTAAAAGTAACTATTGAACACACCATATGTTTTATGGTCCTGTCTTGGCATTGCTTCATTTTTGTCTTGACTTTCCTATTCTTCATCCCTCCCAATCTCTCCCTCTGCCCTTCCCTCTCAATGTCCTTTTTTTCCTCTCTCCCAGTCTCCCTCCCTCTCTTTCCCACCATCCTTCCTCCCTCTCTCTCCAGCCCCTTTCCCCTTCCTCCCTCATTTTTTTTTCACCAGCCCCACCAGGTCATCCGCTGGGACTGCTGCAGCTCCAACATTGGCCACTAGGGGCCCTCTGGTCCCCTGGCCTGAGAGTATCCAACTTTCTTGACAGAAATACACTGCTCACAGATATTAGGGGATCAGGGAAGGTGCAGATACTCCAGTACTTTCAGTTTTTTGTAGGGTGCATTTTCACCAATGAAATCAAAGTTGGTTTTGCACCTTATTTGCATAATCGAACAACTTTCTTTGACTTGTCCTTTGCTTTTCTGATGTTCTTGTTTAATAAAAAAAATCAGATGCTTTTTTTTTTATCACTTCATATTCATTTTGAAATATCCCCTAATCTTTGTGAGCAGTATATATACCATTAATTCTCATGGGCATTTTCAAAAACAATACATCCAAGTAAACCAAGGAAAAATGAGAAGAATAAAGAAAAGATGCTCCCAACAACAAACAATGGTGTCCAAGTTTAAGAGAACTAAAACCTCCCTCCTTCTCCCTGACAAAGCTCTCAAGGAGCTTCCTTGTCAATAGCTCAGCTCCAGGGGTGTGGGGGCAGCTGACATTATTTCCTGCCTTGTCTCTTCAGCCCTTGGGGAGTGAAGGACATTCTGATGCCACTTGTCTCTGAGAGCCACAGCCCTGGTTTTTTCCTTAACCCTGCCTATTGCTGGGTTTATCTCTGTATTGAAGCCATTTGGGAGTGAATTTGATTCCTGCCAGGATCCAAATTGTCACACATTCCTGTCTGTGACACGCTGCAAATATTTTTCATACTTTGGTATTGTTTTTTTTAAGTTGACCTCTATTTTTTTTTAATTTATTGATTGTAGAGAGAGAGGAATGGAGGGAGAAAAAGAGATAGAGACAGGAACATCAGTCTGTTCCTGTATGTACATATCCTGGCCAGGGATCGAACCTGGAACCTCTGAACTTCAGAATAAAGATCTAACCAGCTGAGCTATCCAGCAGGGCTGTTATTATTATTATTATTATTATTATTATTGATTTTGTTTAGGGTGATTGTTCATGAAATTATATTTTTAATTGTTTGATCAAGTTTATCTTTTCTATTATTCCTTCTGAGTATGGTGTCTAGATAAGAAAGTGTCTTCTACTTCCAGATTATAAAGAAATTCATCTTTATTTTCTTCTAGAATTTACTTGGGTTTTATCCTGACATTTAGATCTCTGACATATTAGGGATTTGCCTTTTACACAAAGTCTGAAATCACCTCCTGGGCACAAATTTTATTGGTTTGGAGTATGCTATTTTCTGGGAAGAGTCATAAAAATGGTGCAATGATCATAACCACTTATGTTCCTATTCAGTATGTTACAGTTGAAGACAGATTCTAATAATAGTAATAATAAAATGGATCATAACAGCTAACTAGACCTTGCTGAGTTCTAGGCATTTGACAAGCATTATGTCATTTAATTCTCATAATTACTTAAAAAACAAATTCAACTGAGGAAATTTGAAGATCTATTAGTCTTGATTAAGCGATTCGTGAAACGGCCACTAGAAGGGCTCTCCGAGGGGTTGTCTACAATGGAAGACTTTTATAGGAAGAAGAGTGGAGTAGGCCCTGCCTGGGTAGCTCAGTTGGTTAGAGCATCATCCCAACCTGCCAAGGTTGTAGGTTCAATCCCTGGTCAGGACATATACAAGAATCAACCAATGACGGCATGTGGAACAGTGAATCAATCTCTTTCTCTCTCTCTCTCTGTCTCTCTCTGTCTCTCTTTCTCTCTCGTTTCCTTCCTCTCTCTCTAAAAATCAATAAATAAAATTTTTAAAAAGAATGGGGCAAAAACCTATTAATAAAGACAAGAAAGGATTTTGGTGGGGGCAGGACATCTTTTCTTTGGGGAAAGAGAACGGGGAGAGATTTTATCATTCAGATTGTCCATGTGATAGACTGCCTTACTGGTGGTTGGCCAGAGAATTCCAGATTAAGACTATGTTTCTGGCCCTTGCCAGGTGACTCAGTTGGTTGGAGCATCGTCCTGATGTTGTGGGTTCAATCCCCAGTCAGAGGACATACTGGAATCAACCAGTAAGTGCATGAATGGGTGGAACAACAAGTTGACCTTTTTATTTTGTTTTGTTTTGTTTTGTTTTCTCTCTCTCTCCTTCCCCTTTTTCTCTCTCTGAAAAATCAATAATTAAAAAAAATTAATGCCTATGTTTCTAGGAAAATGGGACAGAGTCCTCTAACTTGGTAAATCCAACACCTTGAGTGACACTAATCACATTGAGATTTTTCAAAATGATGAACAACTCTTGATGGGGTTTGAACATATCAAAGCACACAGTTTGTATACTGATGGAATTCCTGGACAAATTGGTATATAACAACACTATGCAAAAGAATTTGGGGGGGGGGCGTGTCCTTCAAAAGTCATGTGTGAGTGGAATTGCTCTGTCTTATACTGCTCCATGCACTGCAGGAGGTCTGGTACCTGCGGCCCCCACCCACTAAATGTCAGGAGTGTCCTTAATCATTATGACAACCCCCAAGCACCCCCAAAATGTTATATTAAGAAACACTGCATTACATGCTTTCTGTTCCAAATAAGAGATAAACCCATATATACTTAATAGGCAAATATTTATTGGCCCCCGTAAGTGATCAGTCCAGGGGAGTACAACTTCAGGGAAGGCCTCGTCCAGGATCACTTGGCTTAGCCAGCACCCCTAATTTCTCCTCTTGCTCACCACCCCCCCCCCCCTTTCCTGTACTCTGTCCTAAATTTTGCGTTCCACCCATTATTCTCAGCAAAATGTCTTCAAGGCTTTGTTCTGATCCATCCCCTCCCTGAACCAACCATACAGGCTGAAAAGGATGAGGAATGCTGAGCATCAGAGCCGGCCCCTGGAACTCGAGAGGTCACTGCTGTGCAAGCCCCATTGGCTGACCCCCAGAGGGAAGCAATGCTTTTCCCCAAAGGAAATTTGAAGGTATGCTCCTTATAGGAGGGAATGGATGCTGGCCCATCAACAGCAGCTACCCACAACGTCTGCAGTCAGTGCCTCTGGGAACAGGCTATGAAACTCAGCATTTTAACCAACTTCCTGAGAGATTCTTTTTATTGCAGAACAGCTTTTACGGATACATGATTTAAATCCCAACAGGGCTCTAATTTCTCCACACCTTCCACAACACTTGTCACTGCCCTCTTTATTATAAAAACCCAGAGGATGCAAAGTGAAATCGTGGTTTGGGTTTGCATTTCCCTAACGACCATGTCCAGCAGCTTGTCAGGTACTTACTTATAAGCCATTCGTGTATCTTCTTTGGGGAAATGTCTGTTCAGATCCTTTGCTGATTTTTTTTTTTTTTGTATTTTTCTGAAGCTGGAAACGGGAGACTCCCGCAAGCGCCCGACCGGGATCCACCCGGCACGCCCACCAGGGGCGACGCTCTGCCCCCCACCAGGGGGCGATGCTCTGCCCCTCCGGGGTGTCGCTCTGCCTCGACCAGAGCCACTCTAGCGCCTGGGGCAGAAGCCAAGGAGCCATCCCCAGCACCCGGGCCATCTTTGCTCCAATGGAGCCTTGGCTGCGGGAGGGGAAGAGAGAGACAGAGAGGAAGGAGGGGGTGGGGGTGGAGAAGCAAATGGGCGCTTCTCCTGTGTGCCCTGGCCGGGAATCGAACCCGGGTCCCCTGCACGCCAGGCCGACGCTCTACCGCTGAGCCAACCGGCCAGGGCCTCCTTTGCTGATTTTTAAAGTGGGTTGTTAATCTTTTTATTATTGAGTTGTAGGAGTTCTTTATATATTCTCGAGGCACATCTCTTATCAGATATATGATTTGCAAATATCATATTTTATCTCATTTTGGGAGCTGTCTTTTCATTTTCTTCACAGTGTCCTTGGAACCGTTAAAGCTTTTAATTTTAGTAAAAATCTAACATATCAAAATCCTCTTTAATTAATTGGTGTTGTATCTAGGAAATTCCAAGAGATCCTCATATATCTCAAAGTTTGAGAGCCAGAAGCCTTTGAAGACATACTTCTATTTATTTTTTATTTTTTAAAATTTATTTTAAAAGTTTTACAGAGGCCGTGACTGGACAGCTCAGTTGGTTAAACCATTGTCCTGCTGAGCCTGACCTGTGGTGGCGCAGTGGATAAAGCGTCGACCTGGAAATGCTGAGGTTGCCGGTTCAAAACCCTGGGCTTGCCTGGTTAAGGCACATATGGGAGTTGATGCTTCCAGCTCCTCCCCCCTTCTCTCGCTCTGTCTCTCCTCTCTCTCTGTGTCTCTCCCTCTCCTCTCTAAAATGAATAAATAAAAAAAAATTTAAAAAAAACCCAAAAAACAAAAAAAAAACCATTGTCCTGCTGAAACACAAAGGTTGCAGGTTCAATCCTGAGGCAGGGTACTTACGGCAACAGATATAGATGTTTCTGTCTCTCTCTCTCCCTTCCTCTCTCTTGAAAATCAATCAATAAATTTAAAAAAAATAAAAAGTTTTACTGAGTTAAGTGGGCCCTGGTCCTATAGTGGTAAATAAAATAATTTTCCTCTCCTTGTGCAGTTAGTTTATGTCTATCTCTGAAGGCATACTAAAAATAGATAAATAGAAAAAATAGTCTGTATCATTACGTAGGACAGATTTTCTTCAGAAAAAGGCTAGAGAGCTCTGAGAAAGGGCAGAGGTCAGAGAATCTCTTTTAGGTTGCTCAGGAAAGACTCTCTGAGGTGACATTTCAGCTCAGACACGAAGGGCAGAAGGATTCAGCCTGTGCAGAGAGGGGGAATGATATTCCTTCTGGAACAGAACATGTCATGAGTTTGCTTTGGCTAGTTTTACATGGACTGCTGGATTGAAAAGGAATTTTACGACAAAGATGTCTCATCATACGTCGATTCTTCAACTAGCATTTAGGGTTCACTTGTACAAGACCTCCTATCATTTTAGTCCAGAGGTCTTTGGGGGGGGGACCCCATGGTAAATGGCTAACAAAATTGATCTGGGAAAGGAGAGTTATTATATACCCTTTCTTTACTTAAAAAATTTTTTTTAATTGGTTGCTTTAGAGAGGCAGAGAGAGGAATGAAGAGAGAGAGAGAGAGAGAGAGAGAGAGAGAGAGAGAGAAAGAGGAGACAGGGAAGCATTCATTTCTTGCTCCATCTAGCCAAGCATTCAATGTTTGCCTCCTGTATGTGCCCTGACCAGGGATCGAACCCACAACCTTGGCATTTCTGGATTACCCTCCAACTGGCTAAGCTAACCAGTCATGGCTCTCCTACAATTTTGGAAAAAAAATAATCCTTGCTCAACTCAATCTCATTTTTCACATGACTGTCACCTATACAGTGATTTGTAGTGAAATCTTTATTTAATAATTGGTCTATTTTCTCTGCATTTGACTGAAAATGGGTCACAGCTCAATATTAGCTCTGGAGGAAAGAAAAAAAAAACAATCCTAAGAGCAATTGAAAAGATGCATTTGTTGGCAGCAATTTCTATCCTAGAATGCACAGTAAGTTCTGAGTTTATGGGTGATGGGAAGAAAATTCTTTGTGATAAATAACATATTCAATAATGAGCAGTAGGAGAGACACATGTTTTTAGTTGAAGAGTTTTCACAGTGGAACAGAGTAAGTACGGGATGGGCAGTTTTGCATCATGGGTGGAGCCCAAAGAGCCATAATTATAATTATGGATTTTCATTCTTGCCATGCCAGTTTATATTTTCAGATCTTTTTTTTTTTTTTAGAGAGAGAGAGACAGACAGACAGGAAGGAAGAGAGATGAGAAGCATTTTTAGTTTTTCATTGATTGCTTTTCATACATGCCTTGATGGAGAAGGGAGCAGGGGCTCCAGCAGAGCAAGTGACCCCTTGCTCAAGCCAGCGACCTTTGGGCTCAAGCCAGAGACCATGGGGTCATGGCTATGAGGCCCTGCTCAAGCTGGCGACCTTGGGGTTTTGAACCTGGGACCTCAGCGTCCAAGGTTGATGCTCTATCCACTACGCCATCACTGGTCCGATTCAGCCCTTTCTTGAATATCAACTTTCAAAGGGGCTTAGCTCTCAGGTTCTCTAGCACTCGGTGATTTACTTACATTATCTGTAGAGTTACGTTAACTCTACAGATAGGCAGGTATGAATGAGTATGCCTGTATTACATATGACTAAGCAGAGGTTCAGATAGATTAAATAATTCCCTCGGGGTCACAAAGCTTAGCTAGTGTCTGAGTCAGTGCAAATTAAAAAAAATAATAATACGGATTTCAGAATAAAAGTGTAAAGTACTGTAGAGACAAAACTGCTTTAGGCTCCTTCAGCACCTGGCTTGCTGGTGACCTATACTCAGAGGAGTTTCAGCTTCCAGATTTTGACCAAATAAAGCACCTGTCCTACAGGAATATTAAGCCATCCATTTACTCTTTTCCTCCCCATTATCCCATGTGTCCTTCCATCCAGCACCTTGGCAGGTGTTAGTCAATTATTGTTCTAAATGCCGCCTCAGTGGCCTAATAAGAAGAAAGCAGTTCCCACAGTGCCAATCTGTAGACAAGGGAATAACTAATGCTCTTATCAAAGCAGATGGATTTTCTGGGGAATCTGAATCCTGCTCCAGGGACAGTACTGTTTCTGCTCGTGTTCGGTGAACTTAACTTCTTACTGATTCTTGGCTGCCTTGTTTCGTTCTCTCTTCCTCCTTTCCTTTTCAAAGCAGTTTTACTGTTTGATTCAACTTTCATCTCCGGGTAAGTATGCCGCAGAAAGAACGCTGGAGAGGGAAAATAAACCTTATGAGAAGGCTGCGTTCTGTCCTGGGAACTGGCAGCGACGTGTGTGTGCATCGCGCTGATCGCTCCAGGCCTTTTGGTTGGGAGGGAGGGGAGAACAGCCTGGTAAAAGTGTTTACATCTATCCCGCCACCCCCAAGGGTTGTGGGGTCCTCCCGCGCTGGTTCGGCGGTAGCTCCCCTGTGAAACTCCCGGGGCCCGGACAGTGCCTGGCACTAGGCAGGCGCTCACACGTTGGCCGGATGAATGAAAGGTGAGTAGGAGAGGCGATGCCAGGAGTCCAGGCGAGACTGGAGGGGGACCGGGGCTGTGCAGAGCCTCCAGGAAGAATCTGAAAGTCTAAGTGTGATGCGGGGAGAGAGGGAGCGGAGACGTCCTAGCGGCTGGCAGTGGGACGATGGGACGGGACCGGGAAGGCCGGGGCAGGGACCAGAGGGGTTTGCAGGAGCCAAGCGGAGAGAGCCGAGAGGGTAAGGGCGAGACAAAGAGCTGCTGCCGAGGCCCAACGTGGGAAGAAACAGCCAAGGGGTGCGGGGGGGGGGGGGGGGGGGGGAGGGGAGGGCGGACGCGCAGGAAGGGGCGTGAGGACCGAGAGGGGCAGCCCCAGGCGGGGCGCAGGGGGGCGGAGGCGCGGGCGGCGCGAAGTTCCCGGCCTGCGCCCGGCGGGTCCGCGTGCTGGTGGCCGGGCGGGCGGAGCGAGCGGACTCCGGGCTGAAACCCGAAACCTCCGGTCCCCGCACCACCGCGCGGTGCTGCCCGCGGGAGGAAGGAAGCGGCGGAGGCCAGGCGGGCGGTGGCCGGTTGGGCCCTGTGCTGCTGCGGCGGCGCCCCCTCGGTGAGCAAGGGGGACGCGCGGGCCGTGATGGAGGGCAACGCAGCTAGGGGGCAGGGCGGGGGCGGGGCATGGGCCGGGGGTCTCTGCGCCCCTCCCCCACGCCTACCCGCCCCCTCGGAGGTAGGGACTGTACCCCCTAGCTGTACCTCGCCTAGCTTTGGGAGCCCAAGCCCTTTGTGGAAGATCTTGGGGGGCGCGCCCCTCCCTGGCGGCCAGTGGCTTCGGAGTGGCCCTGCCGCAGCCTCGCCCCGTTTCTCTGGCGCCTGCTAGGATCCCCGGGGAAGGAGGACTGAGGTGCGTGCTGGGCACCGGCTGATTGGGGTCGTGCGCCCCGCAACTAAGGGGCTTCAAGCCCAGCTCTGAGACAGGTGTGTGGGGCAGATCGGCCTCGCCCCTGGGCTGGACCCCGTGAGGACCAGGTGAGCAGCATCCTCCCAGCAGGGTTCAGGGCGCTGTCTCACTACGCCGGGCGGGGGGCGCGCCCAGAAGTCGCCAGGCTACCTGGTGCCGCGGGGTGGCGCCTCTGCCCCTTAGATCTGCGAGAGGGAGATTCGGTTAGCTCTGGGGGGACTCAACCAGCATCCGGCGCCACCTAGGTCAGAACTTAACCCCGTGCAACCTTTGACAAGGGCCTGAGGTATGAGAATGTCTGCGGAACAATCGGGATGTCTGGGTGCACTTCTGAGAGGTCTGCGCGCCCGCAACCGCGCAGCTGGGCACTGGCATCCCTTTAAGTCACATCCTTGAGGCTGTTTTTATGTCGTATTGTATCTTTGATTAGTTTTTGCAAAAGTGCTTTCAAGAGGAGGTCGTTTGAAGTCGGGGGATGGTGTGGTTTTGGAGGGAAAGGACCTCAGTTCCTGAATGTCTCCGGCGAGGATAATGGTAAGTACACGGGGCCAGCCTGTGTCAGCGTGCTGGGGGCCGCACCATGCCTCCTCTCTCCAGCCGGCCTCTTCCTCGATGACTCGGACCTGGACAGTCCTTAGAAGAGCTATTGCATGGGGAATAGGGGCTTTCCCTTAGAATCATCTCTCTGCAGCCGCTGAGGGAGACAGGTGAGGAGAGACGTTCCCCAGGCCCAAAGAGCAGAAGGCAAAGGTGAGAGGGGCCTCAGACCACATAGCCTGGGCTCTTCCTCCAACTCTCTTTAACTGGGATTCATAGCATCCATTTGGGTCACTTTCCCCAGAGCACCTCATTTTTCCTGTCCTAGGACACGCTGATCTTATTTTATACCTGGAAGATGCTTACCAGCACTTCCATATACTTTTTCGTTTCATTCACTTAACAGCCCTGTCAAGCGCTGTAGCCCATTTTATAGGTGAAGATGCTGAGACCCCAGAGGTGAAGTTCTCTCTGTCCAGCAAACTGAGAGCAGCTAGCCCAGAACTCTGGTTCCCGCCCAGGCAGGGCCTGAACTCAGGACTTGTCTCTGCCTTGCTGCTCCACTCCCCTGGCGGGGAGACTAGGGGCCCCTCATAAAGAGGTCTGCTGGGCGTTTTAGAAACTAAATCGCCTCAGGTACTCAAATCATCATCTTTGGTTGCGGCCCTATGCAGTGGGCGTCTGAAGTAGGGTCGTTTGGTCAGACGGGCTGAATTCCTTGTTTGGGTTCCTAAAAGGTGGAACGGGCTGAACTGAAACTGACCTAAATGTCAGCCAAAGGAGGTCAACTCCGTGCTGGCTAGGGCCAGTCTGGAGGCCTGCCTGCAGGAGGAGGGCAGGCAGGAGGGCTGGGGTGGAGTGGTGTCTATATGTAGGTCATGCCTTCCCGCACAGACAGATGCAGGTGGGACAAGGCTCCAGATAAATGTTTCCTGATCTGAATTTGGGGAGGGGGCGGAAGTGGGGGAGCTGTACATTTTTATGGGTAAAAAAAGCTCCATGTGTTTAAAGTGGTCAACGAATTCAAAACATTTTTTAAAATGTGCAGGCTGGTTGTGACCTTCAGACTGCTGGCATGCGCCCTCTGAGAACTTAGCCTTTAGGAAGCCAGCGCTGTCACTGTGAGATGCAATCAAACATGCCCGGATGGGGGCAGTGATGTCTTCTGGCGGGTTTTTCTTTGAGAACAACAACAAAAACCAACAAAACTGGAGATAGCTCTTAGTGCTACATGGGATTTGGAGAAAGGACTGATTTTATGACTCAGTTACACCACGAAGTGTTTTTGCCCCCCCCCCCCCCCATGTTTCAGATTGGAGGCAGATTGAATTGTGATTTCATCAATTTGTGAGGCTCCTTCCAAATTCTGGACTTTAATATATATATATATATATAGGTTACCTCTTGTGTCTTCTCCATCCTTACCTAGTGAACCTTTGTGCAGAAGTATTTAATTTTTATGTGGTTAACTCTACATGGATTTTCTTTGTGGCTTCAAGTCATCATGCATAGGATGTTCTTCCATCTCAAGATTAAATTTGCCTAAATTTTCTCTTCTCTATTCTCTGCTTTTTTTTTTTTAATTTAAAAATCTTTTAAATGACTGTTTCTCTTACTTTTTAAATTTGTTTCAGTTTCTCTCCTCTCTGGCACTGGGGAGGTCAGGCTTGAATTGGCCAGTGAGCCCCCTTAGCTAACATAGTGCCTAGAATTTCTTTCACTTTCATAGTGACTTTTTACACCAAGCCTTTTTCTGTTTCGTTTTGTTTTTTAGTTTTGCATCCTTTCTTCAGTTTAATGTTGAAAGAAATGGCAGGACTGTTATCTGTTCTGTAAAGAACTAAAACGAGGGAAGAAGCGTCTACCTGAGTGAGGAGGAGAATCCATACAGAAAGAAGTAATTATCAGGCCAGGTGGGGTTGCCATACAAAGGACACTCTCACCTCATTCTAATTCTGGTCTGATTCACCAAGTCTTAAGCATGAGAGCTCTTCTGGGGTGGGGGGGGACAAAAAGGACATCTGGATGATGGAAGCGTTGTCATGTGCCAAGTCATGGGATTAGAGGGCAGCCTGAGAATTTGAGAACCATGGGATAGCCGCTGTGGAGGGTCCTGTAAATGAATACATTCTGCGGGTGGCAGAGAAGAATGACGCAGGCTTGCATAGGGGACCATTGGCCTGGAGGCAGATTGGAGTGGAGAGCGAGATCAAAGATAAGAAGATGAGATAGAGCCTAACCAGGTGGTGGCGCAGTGGATAAAGCATTGACCTGGGATGCTGAGGTTTCAGGTTAGAAACCTCAAAGTTGCCGACTTTGAGGCTCACCAGCCTGATCATGGGGTCACCAGCTTGAGCGTGTGATCATTGACCTGATCTCATGGTTGCTGGCTTGAGCCAGGGGTCATTGGCTCAGCTGGAGCCTGCCACCTGCCCCCCCCACCCTGTCCAGGCATGTATGAGAAGCAATCAGTGAACAACTAAAATGCCATAACTATGAGTTGATGCTTCTCATCTCTCTCCCTTACTGTCTCTTTCTCTCTTACCAAAAAAAAAACCCCAAAAAACCCCAAAAACAAAAACCCCAAAATAAAAACAAAGATGAGATAGAAATGTCTGGTAGCCTTCTGGAGATGACAGCGAGACTCTGAGACTGAGCTGGGGCAGTGGCCACGAGGATGAAGTTTTGAGTGAGAATTTAGTGAGGCTCTCAATGCCTGTGATAGGAATGGAACCAACCAACCTTGACCGCTTTCCGTACATGAGCTTATTGAGAAGGTTGGTGTGGAAATCCGAGGCTCGTGCACCTGCCCAAGTTCCACAGAAGTGTCAGTCAGGGCCTTATCCCATCAGGATTACCTGGCAAGAGTGGTCTCGGACGTCCACATTTCTGACTTGAGGGATTTGGTTGGTGGGTGTTGTTTTTTTCTAGGGAAGAGAGAAACAGGAAGAACAGCATATTAAGATGGGAGGGCAGAGGCGATGGATTCCATTTTGCACATGTTACATCCAAAGTGCCTGGGTGTGGCATATGGGAGAAAACATCCACGGGGTGGGTAGTTGTGAATCGGGAGCTCAGAAGTGTTGTCTAGGCTGTAGAGGAGATTTCAGAATCACCATTGTTTAAGGGGGTTCAGAGAGGGAGCTTCACAAGAGAAGTATAGAAGAGGACTTATTTTATTTTTCAATCACAGTTTACATTTAATATTTACATTGTATTCGTCTTAGATGTACAGCATAGTAGTTAGATAATTCATGTACTTTACAAAGTGGAACTAGGATTCTTCTTTTTTTTTTTTTGGCAAGGGAAACAAAATCCAATGAAATTAACCTACACTAAAAAGGAGTCATTGGTTCCTATCACTGAAGCTCAGGACTCTATTTGGCTTCAGGTGCGGTTCCCAGGGTGGAAATCACTTCATCAGCTCTCATTTTCTTACCTCCTCTTGTCTCAGACTCTCCCCTCGTGATGTCTCGGGGAAGCTGCCCTTCAAATCCGACGGGAGAGGGGAGCTGTCTTTCCCCCCATCCAGCTATCCCGTCCACAGATGGGTTCTGTCTCCTAGGCGGATTGGGTGGAGGGAGTTGGGATGTGACTGGCATGGCATAAGGCGTGTGTCACCTCCATGAAGATGCATGAACTCCCACTGTGAAAAGGATGACTCTGGAGAAAACTTCAGGGGCAGCTACCAGAGCTGAGGAAAGGGGTGTGGAGGGGGGCCGAGGGTTCATTTCCTTTGTGGATGAGAAGGACTGCCCCAGAAGGCGATTTGGGAGACAGTAGCACGGGGCAGGGTGATGACAGGTAGATGAGCCTGGTGGGGAACGAAGGAGCGAGAGGTGGAGAGAACTGGGTCAGGAGAGCGCAGGGAAGAGAGAAGCAGTCAGAGGTGTCCCATGCAGCGAGCAGTGAGCTCAAGGAAGGGCCGCTGGATTCTCTGGGACATCATTGGCAACGTTGCCTCAAGCAAAGATTGTGGTTTATTGTAAACTTGACTGAGACTACCTTCTAGAGGGGTCATAATGCCTGTTGGCTCTGTTAATCCCCCCCTCCCAGCCCCTGGGGATGGCCAACTAGGGGAAGAGAGGTAGTGAGGGCAAGAAGGAAATCTGGGCTTTGTCAGTGAATAGGTGTGTGACTGCGAGCAACTCACCTCCCTTCTTGGATTTCAGGTTCATCTGTAAAATAACATGATTGGAATGAGTTAACTTCTCTGGTCCTTTTTTTGGTCTTACATGTTGGAGAGTCATGAATCTGATCACTTCACACAGCCCTGCTCCCCTCAGAAAAATGTTTTATCTATTGACTCTCAGATCAACATAGATATTCATGAATAGGGGGTTGGGATAGAAAACATTTATTTTCTTCCACATACAGAGTGCTATTGGGAGATCAAAGGGCAAACTGAGGGGGAATTTCTAAGCCATCTGGTGGAGAAAGCATCTTCCCAGAAAATAAAAATTGTGCCAGCACGTGTGTGTCTGAAAGGGTAACTGAAATATACGAGGAAAACGATATAGATAGTACGTGGTGGGAAGGGTCATCATGGGGGTGGAAGGTTCCAGAAAGGTTTCTTCAGAATTTTGCTCTTAAGGTGGACTTGCGCTGGATGGTATTTATGTAAGCAGGAACCGGCGGGGGGGGGGGGGGGGGTACGACTGACACCGGTGATTGCCAAGCGTTCCCGGGCTGCGTGCATCTACCTGCCCTGTTGGAGAAAATGCTTAATTACAAAAACAACAACAACAAAAAAGGAATGGTGAGGGAGCTTTTTTTTTTTTTTTTTTTTTTTTTTACAGAGACATAGAGAGGGACAGACAGACAGGAACAGAGAGAGATGAGAAGCATCAATCACCAGTCCTTTGTTGTGACACCCTAGCTGTTCATGAGTGCCCTCTCACATGTGCCTTGACCACGGGGCTACAGCAGATGAGTAACCCCTTGCTCGAGCCAGCAACCTTGGGTCCATGCTGGTGAGCTTTGCTCAAACCAGATGAGCCCACGCTCAAGCTGGCGACCTCAGGGTCTCGAACCTGGGTCCTCCGCATCCCAGTCAAACGCTCCATCCACTGCACCACCACCCAGTCAGGCGAGAAAGCTCTTTTAAATAATCCAGGAGACATTGTGTAGCCCGGACCGGGATGATGGTAGTGGCGATGGTGAGATATAGTTGAGTTCTAGATACATTTCAGCAGTAGAACCGGCAGGTATGCCGATGGACAGGTGATAGGAGAGAAAGTGGGGAGACAGAAAACCCCAACACTGAGGGTCCGAGCAACAGGGAGGAGCGTGGAGAAGAGCAGGTCTGAAAGGTGAAAGATCTGAAGTCTGGCTTTGGACACACTGGGCTGGCGTGCTGGGGACATCCAGGCAGAAGGCTGAGCAGCAGCTGGCTGGGCCAGCCGGGAGCTCCCGGGGTCGCCCTGGCTTCCGCTGCCTGAGCAGGGGCTCCTCACCACACCCTTGGTCCAGCTGCCCAGTGAATCACCACAGTGACTTCTGGCAGCAGTAGCAGGTAGACTTGGAAGAGCCCTGGGCAGCGCTGACCTGGGCTGACCCAGCTCCGCCTTCGGGATGTGCTGGGGTCTCAGATCCAGGCAGGGTGGCCATAGGAGGCTTTGCTGCATCTGCCCTGGAAATGCCGGCCATCCGCTCTCCTCCTGCCTGGGGAACAACGGGGTCCAGGCCCGGGGAAGAGGGGGTGTCCAGGGCCTGGAAGCTATTTCTGTCCAGGCCTTGTTCCACCTTCAATGGCCAGGCCTCCCCGCTCAGGCTGTGGTCAAACCACCATTGCCTTTTCTCTTTTTTTCCTCCAGCTCTTTCTCTTGGGGCCCAAGACTCTCCCCTGGGTGAGCTGTTCTTGTCATGACTTCAGCCTGGTTGTTTGTGGGTTTTCTGGGAGGCTCCCGTGGCCCCTCCCCTGTCCCTGTTGACGAGGAAACAGGAGGGTGATGGTGGTGGCCTCCAGTGTTGCTGGTGGAGTCCTGGGAGAGAGGCCAGTTGCCCTTTGAAGAAATCCAGCTGACAGTCCGTGGCTCAGAGTCCAGCTTGGCTCCACATGGAGCGTTCCTCTCATTCTCCAACATGCACAAGAGAAACTGCAGCAGAGGAGTTTGAGGAGCAGCACGCTGAGTTTGGGTTTCCCATGTGATCTGGGGAGAGTGCAGCTCCACTGTGGACTGCGCTCCGCGGCTCAGCCTTGGACTGGTCCCTTGTGAGGAATGATGTGTGCCCCACACGACCCATGTCCCCTGTTACAGCAGGGGTTACTTCAGGTGCTCCCTATGGAGCACTCGTCTCTGTGGGTGAGAAACTGCAAAGGTCACTCCTGACTTCATTTCAGGACCTCTAAACCCCATGGCAGAAAGAGGTGCAAGTGTAGGAACCCTGGGACATTTTTTTTCTTTTTTCAAAAATTTTTTTAACTACGGTCAAATACATACAATATAAAATTTACCACCTTAGCCGTTTTGGGTTTTTTTTTTATGTTTATTTTATTGATTTTACAATGCAAGGAAGGGAGAGAGATAGGAACATCAATGTGCTCCTGTATGTGCCCTGACGGAGGATTAAACCGGCAGCGTCTGCGCTTCGGGACAATGCTCCAACCAACTGAACTATCCAACCAGGGCCCCACCTTAGCTATTTTTTTTTCCTTTGGTGACAGAGACAGAGAGAGTCAGAGAGAGGGACAGATAGGGACAGACAGACAGGAAGGGAGAGAGATGAGAAGCATCAATTCTTTGTTGCGACACCTTAGTTGTTCGCTGATTGATCTCTCACATGTACCTTGGGGGGGGGGTACAGCATTGTGAGTGACCCCTTGCTCAAGCCAGTGACCTTGGGCTCAAGCTGGTGAACTTTTGCTCAAACCAGATGATCCCGCGCTCAAGCTAGCGACTTCGAGGTCTCAAACCTGGGTCCTCTGCTTCTCAGTCTGAAGCTCTACCCACTGCACCACCGCCTGGTCAGGCATCCCTTACCATTTTTAATTGCACAGTTCAGTGGTATCTAGCACATACTGTATAACCATCACCACCATCCGTCTCCAGAACTCTTTTTACCTTGCAAAGCTGAAACTCTGTACCCAATAAACAGTAGCTTCCTGTTCCCTCCCCCTGACCCTGTGACCATTCTGCTTTCTGTGTCTATGATATTGACTGTTCTATGTGCCTCGTTTAAGTGGAATCATACTGTATTTGCTTTTTTTGTACCTGGCTTATTTCACTGAACATGATCTCAAAATTAATGCATGGTGTAGCCTGTGTCAGAATGTCTTTCCTAATGAAGGCTGAATAATATTCCATGAGATGGATGATAGACCACATTTTGTTAATCCATTCATAGGTTGATGGACATTGGGTTGCTTCCGCATTTTAGTGATGGTGAATAGTACTGTTCTGAACGTGAGCTTGCAGATATTTCTTCAAGACCTTGCCCCCAGTTATTGTGGGTATATAAGCAGAACTGGAATTGCTGGATCAGATGGTAATTCTGTTTAATTTTTTGAGGAATGACCATACTGTTACATCAACTGCCCCATTTTACATTCCCACTGATAGTGCACATGGGTTCCAATTTCTCCACATTCTTGCCAACACTTGTCATCTGTTTTCCTTCCTTCCTTCCTTCCTTCCTTCCTTCCTTCCTTCCTTCCTTCCTTCCTTCCTTCCTTCCTTCCTTCCAAGTTACACCCGTGTGTGTGTGTGTGTGTGTGTGTGTGTGTGTAAGAGAGAGAGAGAGAGAGAGAGAGAGAGAGAAAGAGGTGGTAACTCCCTGTTTTGATTTGCTTTTCCTAATTAGTGAGGTTGAGCATCTATCTCTTCATGTGCTTATCAGCCATGGGTTGTTTGTTGTTGTTGTTGTGTTTGAGTTCTCAATATGTTCTGAGTACTAATTCCTAATTGGACATATGATTTGCAAATATTTCCTCCCATTTTGGCTTGCCTTTTTACTCAGTTGATAGTGTCTTTTTTTTTTTAATTTGATTTATTTTTTACAGAGACAGAGAGTGAGTCAGAGAGAGGGATAGACAGGGACAGACAGACAGGAACGGACAGAGATGAGAAGCATCAATCATTGGTTTTTCATTGTGCGTTGCAACACCCTAGTTGTTCATTGATTGCTTTCTCATATGTGCCTTGATTGCGGGCCTTCAGCAGACCGAGTAACCCCTTGCTGGAGCCAGTGACCTTGGGTTCAAGCTGGTGAGCTTTTGCTCAAACCAGATGAGCCCGTGCTCAAGCTGGCGACCTCGGGGTTTTGAACCTGGGTCCTCGGCATCCCAGTCCGATGCTCTATCCACTGCACCACCGCCTGGTCAGGCGATAGTGTCTTTTGATGCACAAAATGTAAAATTTTTCATGAAGTTTCATTAATCTATTTTTTTCTTTGTTTGCCTGTGCCTTTGGTGACATCTCCAAGAACTCGTTGCCAAGTCCAATGTCATGACTTGGTGTATTTTTTGTGTTCTCAGGCCTCCATCTCCGCTCCACCATTTGAGGGTTTGTTTCTTTCTCTCTTTCAACAAAGTCCTTAGACCAACAGATCCATAAAATATCTAGACTTAGGCCTGACCTGTGGTGGCGCAGTGGATAAAGCGTCGACCTGGAAATGCTGAGGTCGCCGGTTCGAAACCCTGGGCTTGCCTGGTCAAGGCACATGTGGGAGTTGATGCTTCCAGCTCCTACCCCCTTCTCTCTCTCTGTCTCTTTCTCCTCTCTCTCCCTCTCTGTCTCTCTCTCCTCTCTAAAAATGAATAAATAAAATAAAAAATAAATTAAAAAAAAATACCTAGACTTAGGACATCTTCACTCTTTCTACAGGCAGGGAGAGTATGCCCAGGAGAGGACAAATAAAAGCAAGGCAAATTGGAAGTGGGCTCAGATAGGCCAGCAGGCGGGGTGGGGCTTGGCAGGTGAGGAGTCTGGAGTGGAGAGGGGGCCCCCACATGCCGAGGCTCACCTCTGCGGGCCACAGACAGACAAGATGGATGGTGGTCTACAGCCAGAGGACCAAGCTGTAGAGCTACTACTCCGTTCTCTCGAACTACACACTCAACCTTTCCCAGCCGCGGTTTTCCCGCTTTATTTACTTAACTGACACTTGTGTGGAGCCAAACGCTGTTGTAAGCACTGTGCAAATATGAACTCATTGGTTCCTCCCACCAGCCCGAGGAGGCAGGTACTCAGGAGCGGGACCTTCCTCCCATGCACAAATGTGGAAGCTGATGCCCAGAGAAGTTAGGTCATATGTCATGGCCCAGTAAGTAGTGGAACCGAGATTTGAACCCAGACTCTGTGGTTTTTGAGTTCGTGCTCTCCCTAAAGTGGGAGTGGAGTAATTCCTACCTCTAAATGTTAACATGGTCAAACCTGATGATGCTTGTAAAGGTATGTTGTGCGTTGCACAGTGTTTTGCAAATACTGATAATTATTAGTTGATAAATAAGTGGTCCTGCACAGGACCAAGGGCAGCCCCGTACTCATGTTGCTAATACACGTGCAGAGGGGACCGCGGCCGGGTCTCCCTCACAGGCCACCCAGGAATTCAGACAGAGACCACAAGGCCTCTGGGCTCTGACTCTATAGTCTTCTCTGTCCTCAGGTGCCCAGAGCTCAGCCCTGCTCTGTGTTGGAACTGAGAAGCTTGAATCAGGACTCGACTAGGTTGTGGTGCCTTTGTGGGGACAAGAGCAGGGCACTGCATTGTCACAGTCCCTGGGCTGGCCGGCCAGGCCATCTCTCTTTGGATCAACCTTCACGGAAGTGCTGGGGAAGAGTGGAGGAGGGGAGAGAGGGAGACCCCAGGACCCTGTGGCCTCTTCTGGCTCTGGGGGAGCTGTGAGGCCTGGTCTGAGAGTGGAGCACAGGTGGGGGCTTCGCTCTTGATCTCAGTTCCCTTAGGGCACAACAGGGTGGGTATGAGAATCTTCTTCCCCATTCCACCAGCCGCCCACCCCATGCCAGCTGGTGGCTGATGCGTATTAAGTGCTTTGAGGTGCTGAGATGAAGAGCCCCAGAGAATGCAACCAAAATAGCATCACAGTGACTTGACTTCACGGGGGCTTGTTTGAAGTGGTGTGAGGAATATTTCCTCCCCTGGAGGTCTGTCGATTTGAATAGCGAAGCGTGTGTACCTACCTGCTGGCCTTGGAGCTGGTTCTTCAAACTCCAGGTCCCCTGGCTTCCGAGTCTGTGCACTCACCCACCAGGCCTCCCTGTCATGCTGGCCAATATAGGCGGCGGCACCATGAGCAGGAAAGGAGTCTGCTGTAAGCCGAGGGAAATCAGAGTTTTAGGTCAAAATATGAGGTGAGCTGCAAAATATCCCACTGACACAATTACCTAAGAGAAGAGAATGCCCCCTTACATGTGGTCTTTCTGTCCTTGCAAATCAAGGCATTTCGAGAACCGTGTCCTGGGAATTACCACGCAAACCAATGTGTTTATTTTTATTTATTTTTAATTTTTAAAATGTATTGATTGATTTGAAGGAGAGAGGAAAAAGAGAGAGAGAGACACAGCCGAGACAGCAACTCCTTGCTCCATCTATTTATGCGTTCATTGCTTGCCTCCTGCATGTGCCCTGACCTGGGATTGAACTTGCACCCTTGGTAGAACAGGGATGATGCTCTTAACCAACTGAGCTCCCCAGCCAGGGCACCATGCAAACCAATTTCTAAAACAATAGATACCTGTTTCAGTATTCCATACTGTTGCCTTTTTTGTTTGTTTTTAATACAAGATGATAATGATCTCTCACTGGAATGAGGAGGTTTGGCTTTGAATGACTCCAGGCTGTCACCAGCCCTTTGCTCCTCTCTCTGGGAACTCAAGAATACTGAAGACAAGTCCAAGAGGAGTGTAATACACTGAACCAGGACAGTAATGATAAGGAAACATCCACGTGCATTACACCCCAATCGCGTTACAGTCGTGTTGTTTCTCAGAGTTGGAGCACAGCGGGGCAGGGGGCTGTTTCTCTGGTCGGGGAGGATGTAGTCAGTGTGGGAGTGGAACACCCTTGTGTCTGGCAGCAGAACTGGCCAGGAGAATGGAAATGTGAGTCACACTTGAATTTGCTGCATTTGATGGGCCCTGGCTTGTCAGGCCCTGGGTAGGCTGGCTGGCTGCCTGGAAGCCTTCCCGGGCTGGGGCATTCCATACCCTCTCTCTTGTTCTTTAAAAGCACGCCCCCCGGGGGATTTGTTAGGGCTTGTGCCCTCTGCACTGCAGGCTCCTGGCAGAGGCCTGGACTGTGGATTTCTCTGGGTGGGCAGGTCTTTGTCCCAGAGTCCCCCTATGCCTCTTGTGGAGGATTGGACGAGAGGACCTCAAGGCCTGCGGCCAACCCCGGGCCCTGATTTTACAGCTCACTAGTGTGCCTGCTAATAGGGCCATTGGAGAGTACCGGGCCAAGGAGTACTTTATTTTAAAAAGAGTATTCCTCTTTTTAAAATAAAGTTTTACATCCTATTTTTATTCTTTTAGTGGTTACCTTTTGGTAACAGTCCTGTTGGACCTAACGGTGACAAAGTTTTGAAGGCCAGTCATTCATCAACAAATGATTCTTGCGTTACCTACCAAGTGCCAGGCACTTGTCCAGGTGCTGGGGAAATGGCCGTAACCAAAGTCTCTACTCCAAGACTAACTTAGGATATTTTTACTCCAGTCACATCTTTTTCAAGAGCTTCCATTTAGCTTAGTGTTTTAATTTCGTCTTGTTTTCCAAACTCCCAAATTAGTTATTTTTATAACATTGGCTGTTGATGTTTAACTTTTTCTATTTGTTTTATTATTTTTATTTTTCCTTTTTGCAGTTCTTTTTTTTTTTTTTTTTTCATTTTTTTTTTTTCATTTTTCTGAAGCTGGAAACGGGGAGAGACAGTCAGACAGACTCCCGCATGCGCCCGACCGGGATCCACCCGGCACGCCCACCAGGGGCGACGCTCTGCCCACCAGGGGGCGATGCTCTGCCCATCCTGGGCGTCGCCATATTGCGACCAGAGCCACTCTAGCGCCTGAGGCAGAGGCCACAGAGCCATCCCCAGCGCCTGGGCTATCTCTGCTCCAATGGAGCCTTGGCTGCGGGAGGGGAAGAGAGAGACAGAGAGGAAAGCGTGGCGGAGGGGTGGAGAAGCAAATGGGCGCTTCTCCTGTGTGCCCTGGCCGGGAATCGAACCCGGGTCCTCCGCACGCTAGGCCGACGCTCTACCGCTGAGCCAACCGGCCAGGGCCTTGCAGTTCTTATTTAGAGTTATCCACATAGTTACCAGTTTATTTCCTAACACTTGATCCTTGCTCCCAAGTTTCCTTCGTGAATGCGGGTCATCCACTAAGGAGTTACTAAACATTCAGGTTTGGTTTACCTCAGAAGTTGGTTGTGCCCTCTCTTGAAAGGTATTATAGAACTTTAGAACAAGAGATTTAAAAAAAAATTGGGGGGGGGGGATCCTGTTTAATTTGGTCGTCTATGAATTAGGAGTTGAAAAGATGCACACATCAGGTGAAGTCCACCACGTGTCCAGCGGCGATTCCCATAATAAATGACGCTTTGGTTGGACGGTGTGGTTATTCCTGACAAAAGACTTCCTAGTCATTCTCTCATTTGCCTTTTATTTTATATTGCCAATGCCTCAGCCTTTCTGACCACTTTCTGGGGGATTTCCTTGGAGCTATTTTTATATTTCTGTTTGAATATTGAGTTCCTACTAATGACCTCTTAATAACCAATCTGACACTACAGGGGTCCTCCTCACCTTTCCCTGGTCTGTAACTCATATCGCCTTCTTCCCATAGTCCAAAACTCAGTTGCAGCACTCAAATGAGTTGTAACGTTTTACAACAACATTAACAATATCTAACCTACAAACTTCATCCATAGAATATATACCACTAGGGGTATACAAACAGATGCAGCATGTAAAAGCTATTTGACTTAATCTTTTCTCTGTATGGTTATGTTATTAATCTGATAGACAGGCTTATATTTTTTTCTTAAAATCAATTCTATGTTTTACTTTGATTCCCTTTTTATTTATTTTATTTATTTATTTTATTTTATTTTTTTCCTGAAGCTGGAAACGGGGAGAGGCAGTCAGACAGACTCCCGCATGCGCCCGACCAGGATCCACCCGGCACGCCCACCAGGGGCGACGCTCAGCCCACCAGGGGGCGATGCTTTGCCCCTCCGGGGCGTCGCTCTGCCGAGACCAGAGCCACTCTAGCGCCTGGGGCAGAGGCCAAGGAGCCATCCCCAGCGCCCGGGCCATCTTTGCTCCCATGGAGCCTCGGCTGCGGGAGGGGAAGAGAGAGACAGAGAGGAAGGAGGGGAGGGGGTGGAGAAGCAAATGGGCGCTTCTCCTACGTGCCCTGGCCGGGAATCGAACCCAGGTCCCCCGCACGCCAGGCCGACGCTCTACCGCTGAGCCAACCGGCCAGGGCTGATTCCCTTTTTAATATTTAGCATGTTAAATATTTACCTGGTTCTACAATCAAAACTAAAAAAAAAAAAGGCTTAGATGAATTTTACTTTAATCACTTTTAGTGTCAGATGTATCTTTTCTTTTCCATAAGTAAACATAGTTATATTTTTGTGTGGGAATATATTCTTATTTTCCTTTCTCCCTTTTTTTCAGGTTTTTTTTTAAACGAGTGCCTCAATGAATAAAATAACCTTGTATATCTGTAATAGGAACTTACATCTTCAGGGTAAATGCCTAGAAGTGGAATTGCTGGGACAGAGGGTATGCATGTGTAGTTTTTTTTTTTCTTTTTTCATTTTTCTGAAGCTGGAAACAGGGAGAGACAGTCAGACAGACTCCCGCATGCGCCCGACCGGGATCCACCTGGCACGCCCACCAGGGGCGACGCTCTGCCCACCAGGGGCGATGCTCTGCCCATCCTGGGCGTCGCCATGTTGCGACCAGAGCCACTGTAGCGCCTGGGGCAGAGGCCACAGAGCCATCCCCAGCGCCCGGGCCATCTTTGCTCCAATGGAGCCTTGGCTGCGGGAGGGGAAGAGAGAGACAGAGAGGAAAGCGCGGCGGAGGGGTGGAGAAGCAAATGGGCGCTTCTCCTGTGTGCCCTGGCCGGGAATCAAACCCGGGTCCTCCGCACGCTAGGCTGACGCTCTACCGCTGAGCCAACCCGGCCAGGGCGTAGTTTTTAGGCATTGCTAAATTCCCTGGTGGTTGCATTTTGCATTCCCATTTGGAGTGGGGAGAATGCTTGTCTCCCCCAGCCTCACCCACAGAGGGCGCTGTCACGGTCCTGAATTTTTATTGGCCCGAAAGGAAAGAAGTAGTATTTCAGTGTTGTTTTAATGTACACTTCTCTTATTTTGAATGAAATAGGACATCTTTTCTTACGTTTGAGTGCTATTGGTATATCATTTTCTGTGAATTGTCTTCCTCCCTCCCCAGTTTTATTGAAGTATAATTGACACGTAATGTTGTATGAGTTAAAGGTTATACCACCTAATGATTTGAAATATTTGTATATTGTGAAAGGATGATCACAATGTTTAGTTAACATGCATCACCTCACATAGTTATGGTTTTTAATTTATGTCTTTTATCTGCTTTTCTTTTTTATCCTATTTTTCCTTGATTTTTAAAAGGAATTCTTTATAAATTAGAATGATTAGTCCTTTGAATGCCATATAAGTTGTAAATATTTTCTCTCACTTTGTTATTTGTCTAATGACTCAAAGTCTGTTCTTAGCCACTGTGTTATCATTGTACAGTTAAGAATAACAGGCTTATGTAGGACCTTGTGTTGAGACACCAATTAATAATTTACTTATAAGAGTTAACAAAATCTGGAACTCACAAAATAAAGGCAAAACCCAAAATGACTTTACAAAGACACAGATGTACAAGGCTTATCTATAAAGTATATTCATGGCACAAAGCTGCCATAACTTAACATATTGCATAACTGAATAAAAATTCAGAATATTTTAGCATCCTGGAAATATGGAAATTTAGTAGAAATAACATTTTGTATCTAGGCTTAAAAACATTAATTTCCTACATTTTTAATTCTTAAATATATATATTTATTCTTAGAGTGAATATATATATATATATATATATATATATATATATATATTCTTAGAGTGAAGAGTAGCAGGTTGTCCCAATCACGAAGAAAATTGCCTCTTTGTCCCCAGCACTTACTGGACCACATCCAGAATGGTGTGTTTGGTTTTGGGGGACCGTAAGTCGAGAGGGTCACAGACATCCATGAACAGGGAGTCTGAATGAGGGAACGGTCCAGACAGCATCTCAGGAACTGGGAGATTTTATCTGGAGAAGGGAAAGTGAGTAACTTGTGAAGTATTATGAGGTTGTCGAGTGAAAGAGAGATCAGCATTGTTTGATCCAGCTCGAGGAAGCAGGCCTAGGATCCCTGGTCATGACTCACAGTGGTCAGGCTCCCAGTGAAGGGAGACTTTTTCATTAGGACTGATGCCTCCTTCACCTGCCAGCTCCCTGTGGTCAAAGGTGTTTGGACAGAGGGGTCATGCTGTTCAGTGGGGAAGGAGTTTGGATAGAGGCGGCAGGTGGAGGTGTTGGGGGGAGGCTGTGGCTATGGGAACCTGGTTCTTCTTGTCTGGCTCACGCTGAGCCATCTCTCTTTTCTTCCTGGCGTCTCCTGTTTGTGGGGAACAAGAGCAGGTGGGGAAAGTGATCTGTGGGATGTTTTGGCTGATGAAAGCAGACAAAAATTTTGGAGAAACATTCCTCTGGAGCATTGAACGTTAACATGTGTCAACGTTGAGTTTTAGCCAAGATCCCGAGCCAGTTTCCCAAGAGCGGGAGCCGCACCTGACAGAATGGGGTTTGCAGGCCCAGACCTCCAGCTGGTCCTCTGCGTGCCCACTGATAATTAGTGCTGGGGGGGTCCCTGTGTGACAGTCGCAGCAGCTTCTCAGTCTGAATCGTACTTGCTGAAGCCCTGCTCAGGGACCTCTGTGTAGCCTCCCACCCCAGTCAGCTTCTTGTCAAACTGCAATGTGCACACGAATCAACCAGGGTTGGGATGAAACTGCAGGTTCCGGTTCTGTGAGGCAGAGGTGGGGCCTGAAATGCCGGGGACAATGCTGCTGATTATTTAGGGACCACCTGGAGTTGCCCGGATCTAAAGGCAGCAGCCCTCAGGATAACCCCCACCCCCATGAACCATAACAGAATCCCCTGCTCCAGCCTGCTTGTTTGAAATGCACGTTCCCAGGCTGTGGCTCTGCTTTCTGGGCCAGAATTGGGCTGTGCAGCCCGAGCACCAGCCCTTGGGGCGCACGCTCCAGGTGACTCTTTGGAACATCCAAGGTTTGAAGTGCTGGCCTTGGCGGAATTGATAGGGTCATTCAGAATGGAGGGATGCCTCCTTCAGGGGGACACAGTGAGTTGCACACAAGGTTGGTTGTAGGAAACAGGACACATATGTTGAGCGTGGCGGGGAAGTGTGGCTGACAGTGTCCGGATGAGCTGGGTGGCCTAGGGCCTCCGCTGTTCTTCTGCAGAGGTCCGATCATCTGACCCGGTGAACCTTCTCCTGTCCCTGTCCCTCCAGTCGCCCAGCATGCTGCTCCCACCCCATGCCCAGGCGCACTGACCATGAGCGTCAACTCCTCCCTGGGCCACTGGAAGGAGCTGAGCAACCTCACTGCAGCGGCGGGAGGCGATGCGGGCGTCACCATCACTGAGTTCATCGCCATCGTCATCATCACCATTTTTGTCTGCCTGGGCAACCTGGTCATCGTGGTCACCTTGTACAAGAAGTCCTACCTGCTCACCCTTAGCAACAAGTTCGTCCTCAGCCTGACCCTGTCCAACTTCCTGCTGTCCGTGCTGGTGCTGCCATTCGTGGTGACGAGCTCCATTCGGCGGCAATGGGTCTTCGGGGTGGTCTGGTGCAACTTCTCCGCCCTCCTATACCTGCTGATCAGCTCGGCCAGCATGCTGACCCTTGGGGTCATTGCCATCGACCGGTAAGCTTGCCGCCGGTCAGTCAGAGAATGGGAGAATCCAGGAAGGCGTGCAGGGGGGACCTGGAGCCGCCATCTGGCCCTGGGGCACTCACACTGTCTGAGGTCCTGGGGAGGGGTACTGTCCTCTGCGGTGGGGAAAGGGTGAGGAAACAGAGTTCTGTCTTTCCTTCCGTCTGTCAACCCGGGGACCTCGGGTTTTATCTCACCTGTCTTGCATGAAGTTTACTTATTCACTTATTATATACTTCTGGCCATCTCCTTCTGTTTAGTGCCACATTGGACATAGCCCGGAGCCCTCTCCGACACTATACCCCTGCCGTCCCCAAGACTGAGAGAGAGAGGCTGCAGCCTGGTGTGGGGCTGACAGTGGGCCTTCGAGCCCGGTGCCCATGCATATATGATCTATAACATCTGTACATATTTACATGTCATTGTCTCTGTCGTTTTAATCTTTAAAAGCCGTAGCACAGAGAACATTCTAGGGACCCGTCATTCTTAGTTGATGGATGAGAAATGGCAGCCGAGGGGGGTGAGGTGTCCGAGGAGGGTCTAGACCTGCTGCCCACTGCCAGTTGCTTCAGCCTGGGCCAGGGCCGGGCCAGGGTCAGGGGACCCAAAGAGAAAACACTGTCCCCCGTCCACAGTACAGGGACCTCAACAATCAGCTCTGTCTTGGATGGAAGGGGAGCAGGTGGTGAAAGACGACCCAGGGAGTGAAGGTTATGGCACCTGGGAGAGATGGCGTATGCTTCTTAACAGTCTGGGTTGTCCTCCTTGCGGTGCAGCTGGCCGAGAGAGAAGTGGCCCCGCTCCTGTCCCTCGGTGCACCTGGCAGGCGCCTTCAGACTTCCTGTGATGCTGTCCGAGGGGGTTAGGCAAGTTTTGCAGGGTTTGGCCGCGAGGTTCCACCCCCTACCTTCAGCTTGGTGATTTGCATTTTGCAAATGGCGGTCACTTCATGCGTCCCAGGCAAGGGTAGACTTCACGAGGGCAGGGAGGGTCGATTCAGGTCCAGTGTGACTTACAGAATCGGGAAGGAAGCTGTCACTGGAGTCAGGGACACACAGAGGGGACAAGCCAGCAATGTTATCACTGGGTGACACAAGTCCCCGGGATCCCTTGGGACCATCTGGCTTTTAGCTGATGAGTGGTCAGCCGCTGGACTGTCCATCTGGGCACAAGCCAGGCCCAAGGCCAGAGTCTTGCCGGCTGTCTGCACTGTGGAGGGTGTAGAGTGAAGGAAGCAGTTGGTCATTCCACACTGGGTGGCTGCAACTCCTGCTCTAAACATAGTGTATTCAAATCAATGCAATTAGCTAGATCTGTGGGCTGGTTAGTTATCATGAGGGAAGCCACTGCTCAGCCTAAATTAGTATTCACCCCAGGGTAGCTGCATTTGGCTACCCATAGGTCTGGCCTCATTTGTGGTGGCACCTTCCTGTTGACACTAGAGTCAGTATCACAGAAAGGTGTTAGTTTTGTGGCAAGAGAGCTAAGCATTAGAGCCCACGTGTGCACGGCGGCTTTTCAGTTACCGTTGGCCTCAGGAAAGCCTCTTGGGGGAACAAGGGTCGTGCTTGGGCTCGTGTCTCAGAGCGAGTGGTTGGACAACAGGCGGAGACCTTCAGAAGACAGTAGCGGGGACAGGAAGCAATCTGTTTTCCTTTGAACCTGCAAGTAGGCCTAACTGAGGCTTGTTTTTTTTAATTTATTGATTTTAGCCAGAGAGGAAAGGAGAGACAGAGAGAGCCAGGAACATCGATCTGTTCCTGCATGTGCCCTGACTGGGGATCCAACCGGTAACCTCTGCACTCTGGGACAGCGCTCGAACCATCAGAGCCGGGGCCAAGGCTTAAATTTAAAACGTGTAGTTTCAAATCCACGAAATTAATTTTTTGTGGGCAGATGTGGAAATATTCTCTGTCTTTATTATTATTATTATTGGTTTGAGAGAGAGAGGAAAAGGGAGAGACAGAGAGAGGGAGGAAGGACATGCTTTCTGTCTTGATAGAGGTGAAGGTTTGTGCATTTCAATGTATGTGAATTTTATACCCCAAATCCCTGTAAACCCAAAGGAACCCCTGGTGGGTGTGCATCTACATGGGCAGTGCTCTGGCCTGTCTATGAGGGGCTCCCTAGGGCCGGGCATGCCCGTGAGACATGGACACGGCTGGGAGAAACCACTGTCACGTCCCCTGGACGTGTTCATGCCCAGAACCTTAGTCACCGAGGGATATAAACACCATTTGTTACATAAAGCAGAAGTCTTACCATAAAGTAATACTACTAACTGAGCCTTGAGAAGAGCCAGGAGGCTGTGTTGCCGAGGATAGCTTATTAATGCCGTTGTTTTTACGACCGCCAGACGGGGTTGGTCAAAGGAGCCAAGGGACATTCCCCGGGCTGAGCCTCCCACACCCAGTTGGACGGCCACCTCGAGGTATCTGAGGCCAGAGGGCCGGCACACATTTTAAAGGGGCAGAGAGCCCTGGCCGTATAGATCAGGTGGTTGGAGCAATATGCTGAAGCACAGAGGTTGCTGGTTCGATTCCCAGTCAGGGCACAGTCAGGAAGGAACAGTTTGATGTTCCTGTCTCTCTCTCTCTCTCTCGGTTACTCTATAAGAAAATATTTTTTATTATTTATTTTTTTAATTTATTCCTTTTAGAGAAGAGTGAGAGGTGGTGGGAGAGGAGCAGGAAGCTCAACTCCCGTATGTGCCTTGACCGGGCAAACCTAGGGTTACTGGTGACCTCATGTTTCAGGTCAATGCTTTATCCACTGCACTACCAAAGGTCAGGCCCTTCCTCTCTCTCTAAAATCAATCAATAAAATATTTTTTTAAGGTCATGGTCAGTTGGTTCAGTGGTAGAGCATTGGCCCAGCATGCGGATGTCCCAGATTCAATTCCTGGTTAGGGCACACAGAATAAGAGACCATCTACTCCATCCAATCCTTCCCTTCTTGCTTCTCTCTCTCTCTCTCTCTCTCTCTCCTCCTGCAGCCATGGCTTGATTGGAACAAGTTGGCCCTAGGCGCTGAGAATGGCTCCATGGCCTCTGCCTCACGCATTAAGAAGAGCTGGGTTGCTGAGCAATGGAGCAATGCCCCAGATGGGCAGAGCATCACCCCCTTAGTGGGCTTGCTGGGTGGATCCCGGTCAGGGCACATGAGGGAATCTATCTGTCTACCTCCCCACCTCTCACTGAATAAAAAAAATTTAAAAATAATTTTTTTTAAAGGAGAGAGGCAGATAAAAGTAGAAACTAGCCTTGATTCTTTTGGAAAATGAAGGAAACCTCCTTGCAAGTGCCCCTAGTAGACTCCCCTCACATTTCATTTGCCAAGATGATGCCACATAAGTCAGTGTCTCAACTGAAACCAGAACAGCCCGATTTATCCCCAGGTCAGAGGGGCCTGGTGTCCCCTGAGGTCATGGCAGTTTTGCAGGAGCACAAACAAGAGGAGAGCCATTGGTGGCCGGGCAAAGACCAAGCCGTGCTCTTACATTGCAGGCCTGTCCCTCACTGGCCAGTTGCGGCCTCGGAGTGGACCTGTGACCGAGGCTCTGAGGTCCCATTTCCCAGATGGAGAAACAGGGCCCTAAGGGGCTACGTTAGCAACCCCAGGTCACACAGCCATCAGACAGCCGAGCCACCGCCTGAACCCAGACACCTACGGCTCCAGAAGGCCTGCTTCCTCCTGTTTGTATCTCAGCAAGATACAAACCCAGCCACCAGCCTGACATAGCGATGGCTGTAACCCAGGCCATGTGCCGTGATTCTGGGACCCACACACAATCAGGGACACCGGAAACATTGTTTTTCTAGGCCAGATCTTGGTGGCTTGAGATTGGCAGTCTCAGACTAACCTCTGAGCTGGGTCCCCACGCGTGATTCATGAAGGTCCTGGTGGAGAAGGTGGCTTCACAGGTGATACGTGAGGCTTATAGCCATTCCGTTTTGTTTCTTTTTTTATTAAGTGAGAGGGAGGGAGGCAGAGAGACAGACTCCCACATGTGCCTCAACCAGGATCCACCTGACAAGCTCCCCTACCGGGTGATACTCTACCCATCTCGGGCTGCTGCTCCATTGCTTGGCAACCGAGCTATTTTAGTGCCTGAGGAAAGGCCATGGAGCCATCCTCAGTGCCTGGGGCCAACTTGCTTGAACCATTCCTGCCATGGCTGTGGGAAGGGAAGAGAGATGGTGGGGGAGGGGAGAGGTGGATGAGCAGATGGTCACTTCGCCTGTGTTCCCTGACAGGGAATCAAATCCAGGACATCCACACTCCAGGTTGATGCTCTGCCACTGAGCCAACCAGCCGGGGCCACCAGCCATTCCTAACATCCTGCCTGCACCAGGCGGCATCTGTGTGGCCACCCGTCTCTTGCATCCATGGCCCTCATGGGGAAGCCTTCTTCATAGGCAGCATTTCCCCGGGATCAGCTGTCCGGGCGGGGAGGGTGTGCTCTACCTAGGACAGCGGCGGGTGCCCCTTCTGGTGTGCATTTCCTGTGCTGACTCCTTTCTCTCCTCCTTGCATCCTGTCCAGCTACTATGCTGTCCTGTACCCCATGGTGTACCCCATGAAGATCACCGGGAACCGGGCCGTGATGGCCCTGGTCTACGTCTGGCTTCACTCCCTCATCGGCTGCCTGCCTCCTCTGTTTGGTTGGTCAGCGGTGGAGTTTGATGAGTTCAAGTGGATGTGTGTGGCCGCGTGGCACCGGGAGCCTGGCTATACCGCCTTCTGGCAGATCTGGTGTGCCCTGTTCCCCTTCCTGGTCATGCTCGTGTGCTACGGCTTCATCTTCCGCGTGGCCAGGGTCAAGGCACGCAAGGTGCACTGCGGCACCGTGGTCATGGTGGAGGAGGACGCCCAGAGGACCGGCAGGAAGAACTCCAGCACCTCCACCTCCTCCTCGGGCAGCCGGAGGAATGCCCTGCAGGGCGTCGTCTACTCGGCCAACCAGTGCAAAGCCCTCCTCACCATCCTGGTGGTCATCGGGGCCTTCATGGTCACCTGGGGTCCCTACATGGTGGTCATCACCTCCGAGGCGCTCTGGGGAAAGAACTGTGTCTCCCCCAGCCTGGAGACCTGGGCCACCTGGCTGAGTTTCACCAGCGCGGTCTGCCACCCCCTCATCTACGGACTCTGGAACAAGACGGTCCGCAAGGAGCTGCTGGGCATGTGCTTTGGGGACCGGTATTACCGGGAGCCGTTTGTCCAGCGGCAGAGGACGTCCAGGCTCTTCAGCATTTCCAACAGGATCACAGGTAACGTGGGAACGTGGCAGGAGGGGGATGCTCGCCCTTGGCCAGGGGGCTCCTGTGGCCCTCTCTGCCGCTCTGACATGGGGCGGGTGGAGGTCTCGCACCGACTGTGGCCTCAGGGCTCACAGCCCAGGTTTCCTTTGGGAAAGAAACATCCCAGAGGGTCCACTGAGATCCTGCAGCCTTCCTGAGCTGAGTGCTCAAGGCAGGGGACACCAGAGTTCAGAGATCTGCCTCCTGTTCCCCCAGCCATGGGCCACTGGCCGCGGCAGTGTGGTTCCTTCTGTCTCCAGGGAAAAAGAACCCACGCCTTGGATCCGGCGGCCTTCTCTTGGCCATAGTTTTCCATTCAGCGTTCTTTAAAGCCGAGACCCTCCCCTCCTCACTGCTGGTCCCCAAACATACTCATCCTTGGGCTTTTCATCCCAGGTCACTGGTGTGCTTGATTGTCCCTCGTAATTCAGGATGTGTCAGTGCCAAACCTCGGCTTGACACATGGAAATGCCACTGCCGTGTCCATGGAAAGTTGTACTCCCTCTGATCACTGATTCAGAACAAGCCTTTGATGCAACCTAAAGGGAGTACTCTCATCAGGGATAGACTCTTTACAATGTTTTGTTTTTGTTTTTGTATTTTTCTGAAGTTAGAAGCTGGGAGGCAGTCAGACAGATTCCAGCATGCGCCTGACCAGGATCCACCTGGCATGCCCACCAGGAGGCAATGCTCTGCCCATCTGGGGTGTTGCTCTGTTGCAACCAGAGCCATTCTAGCACCTGAGGCAGAGGCCATGGAGCCATCCTCAGTGCCCGGGCCAGCTTTGCTCCAACGCAGACTTGGCTGCGGGAGGGGAAGAGAGAGACAGAGAGAAAGGAGAGGGGGAGGGGTGGAGAAGCAGATGGGCATTTCTCCTGTGTGCCCTGATCAGGAATCAAACCCAGGACTTCCACACTCCGGGCCGGCACTCTACCACTGAGCAAAACAGCCAGGGCCTAAATTTTGAAATAATCTTAGATTTAGGTAGGGAAGAGTTGGAAAAATGTCCAGCCCACCCAGCTTCACTGGAGCTGACGTCTTGCCTGACCCAAGCATAATTCCCAAACCCACGGCACTAATGCCGGCCGGTGCTGCTGACTGCAGACTTGATTCAGATCTCACCGACCTGCCAGTGGTGTCCTTTTCCTGTGCCTCCATCGTCGTCAGCCGTCACGTCTCCCTCTGTCATCTTCAAGTCTTTGTTTTCTTTGCTTCCATGACAGGGATGCTTGTGGCTTTGGTGTGGAACCGTCTTTCAGTTGGGTTCTTGAGATCAGAACGAGGTTATAGGTTTTGGGGGCCGGACCCCAAGGGGTGAGGTGCTCATCTCTGTGGTCACAGCAGGGGCACGTCTGTCACCATGCCTCATCACGAGTCCTGTTACCCTTCATCTTCTGGTTAATGTCTTCATCAGCTCGAGCTCCTATGACAAAATACCGTAGACTGGGTGGCTAAAACAACACATCGATTTCCTCACGGTTCAGAAAGCTAGACGTCGGAGAGGAGGGCGCCAGGGGTGGGGTCCTGGTGAAGGTCTTCTTGCTCTGCCCTCCCATGGGGACAGGGAGGGGACAGGACGGAGCAAGCCCTCTGGTCTCTTCCTCTGAGCATCCCACCTTCATGACCTCATCGAATTACCTCCTGAAGGCCCCTTCTTCAAATGCCCTCACAGGGGGATTAGGGCTTCAGTGTACAAATTGGGGTGGGTTAGGGGCACATTCAACCCTACACCGTTAAGGGGGTGCCTGCCGGGTTCCTCCACTGTGAAGTCACTATTTTCTCTATAGTAATTGATAAATATAACAGAAAGGATACTTTGAGGCTATTATGTTACCATGCTGTCTCCCCTCCAGCCGTCCCTCACTGTGTTTAGCATCGGTGGGTCTTGCCTGCAGCAATTATTGCTGTGTTGGCCTAACAGAGAAGTAGCTGGATTTTTAGGGTCCCATCTGAGGGGGACCATCATCTGGACGGGCTACGGGAAGGGAGATTCTGAGGGTACATCTCCGATAAGTGTGGGACAGGTCCAGTCGGGCTGCAGTTCTCGCCTCTTGCTGGGCGGCGTCAGGCAACTCAAGCCAATGTTGACTGGTCTCTCCCACGGTCCCTCTCCAAAAGGCCAGAGAGAAAGATCAACTAATCATCACAGTTACTCAGTGATCACGGTGGTCGGAGAATCTTTCCATGAGGCCGTTACACAAGCCAACATCGCTGGTTTATTTCATGGGCTGACAACAGTGTTACTTCTGGAGAAAAGAGAAATTCTGGGACTTTTCATTTCAACCCAAGGAGAAAATAAATCTCCTGATATTCTGGTATTTTAACCACTGAAATGCCCACCCCGCCCAACACTTGATTGTGTTTTCATGGGTGACTTGTGAGCCAGGAGTACATTTGGGGCTTGGTTTCATCTCACTGATTAAATTATTGTTCAAGTTTGTAAAAATTGCTTATCTTGTAGGCGCAAAAGAAAAAAATTATTAAATGTTTTCTATTCCAATGAAGTTCAGAATGAGGAATGGGGGAAAAAACGAGGAGAATGGAGGAGGAGAGGGTAGTAGACAGAACAAAAAGAAACGTCTGCTTTTCAGGCCAAGATTTTTCCCCCTACATGTCACTTGTGATTATGCTGGAAGCGTCCGGGAGGCTGTGAGAACCGGCAGAAAACACCAGCTGTGGTCGGGTTGACAAGGTCAAGGCGGCCAGCGGTCTCCTGCTCATTGAGGGGAAAGCCGTTTTGTGGGAGGGTTTTGGGTTGAAGGCGTGTGGGATAGAAGCTCTTGGCCTTCCCCGGGAATGGGAGCTGGGGATTCCCTGTTGCCTGCTGCCCAGTGGTTCTCAGGAGGATACCAGCCGCCACAGCGAGAGCCTGGGACACAGGGCAGAAAGCTGTGCCCCTGGGCTCTGCACCCTGCCTCTTCCATGCCGGGAACGGCCTTCTGATGAGGATGGAGGATCCTGGCCTCCACCTGACCTCTGTGGTCCCTCTGGCTGAGCAGACCCTGGTCTAGTGCCCTTTGTGGGCACAATTTGGATCTGCAGGAGACTCTTCGACTCCTGTCCCAAGCCTGCTTCGGGCCACCCCTCACCCTCAAGAGTGCATGTCCCCTCTGTCACCAAGGGCCGGGAAGGGTGGTACGATGCATTCCAAAGCAGGCCAGAAACTACCTGTCTGTCTTGTGACTGTGCCCCTCTGTGGCCCGGGCACCTGCAGAGCTGTATGTAACCTAAGGAGTCAGGACATGGGATTATAATCTTTCCTGACAGGGTTTACGAGCAAAGGCAGAGTGGAATTCCAGAAATATCTGGAGCTCCCCCGCAGACTCTTCGAAGCCCGGAGTTGTAGAAACATTGTGTTTGTCTCATATGTAGATTTCAGCCCCAGTGGGTGGAGGGTAGTTTTCTCATCCCATTGCCCCAAAGAAGTGCCAGAGGTTACGTTTCCCTGGGGTGCCAGCTGTCACTTCAAGTACCTTCTGCTCACGTGGTCTCGTTGGCAGACTCCCATGGGCTCCCCCAGGAATTTGGAGGGTAGCTTGGCTGTTGGGGGAGGGCAGCCTATCCAAATGCCACTCATGGCCTCGTGCTTCAAACCCCTGGGGGCAGGGAGGGGCCACCCTGGAGCCTTTGAGTTGCCCCAACGTGCCCTTTTCCAAGTTCCTTTCCTGGCGCCACCTAGAGGTCTCCTGGTCACCTCAGAATGCCTGTTTCACCTCCGAATGGCATGCCCATTCTTTTAGCCTCTGACAGGCACTGGTGACGTTCTAGCTTCTGACCTCATCCACGGAGCTCTGTTGCTTTGTGCCTTTTTATTTAAAAAAAAAAAAAATATTTTTTTTGTAAAAGGGGTTGAATTAGGCCCAGCCCAGTAGGTATGCACTTCATAAACTTCAGGGTGACTGCAGCCACTCAAGAAGCAACTGCTGGATAAACGCAGACTGGAGGGGCCACCTGGCTGCCCTGTCCCCAGACTGTTTACCCGAGCCACACTGTTCTGGCTCTGAGGACTCCCGCTGCTGGTGGTGACTGGGACTTGTTCCCGGCTTTCACCGCAGCCTCAGAGATGGTGTCCAAACCCCACTGTGGCCTCCGCCGTCCCAGCTGGCAGTGAGCGGTCCCCCACCGGCTCCTCCCAAGCCAGGCTTCCCGCTGAGACACGGGCAAATTCTGGGGCCAAGACCCTGCAGGGGATGGTCGTGTGGGGTCTTCTCTGGTCTCAGCCGATCACACCAACACCAGGCGTGAGCACGATTCCCAGGTGTCGTGACAGAAGGGGTTTTGGGGAGCCTGCTCCCCCCCCCACCATCATGTCCTCCTTGGCTCCAGAGAACAGAGGAGCGTTGTCACTTCTGCCCTCAGAAAAGTCCAGTTAAGAGGAAAGACGGGGCTGCCTCCTGTTTGGAGCGCTCTGTGGGTGAGCTGGGTGCTCCCCGGCCGTGGGCCCTGCCATCCGCCAGCTCAGGGGTCTTCCTGTCAGATCGGACTTTAACTTTTTTTTTCTTTGTATTTTTCTGAAGTGAGAAGCGGGGATGCAGAGAAACAAACTCCCGTATGCGCCCGACTGGGGTCCACCTGGTGTGCCCACCAGGGGGTGATGCTCTGCCCGTCTGGGGCGTTGTTCCATTGCAACCAGAGCCATTCTAGCGCCTAGGCAGAGGCCATGGAGCCATCCTCAGCGCTTGGGCCAACTCAACTTGGCTCCAATGAAGCCTTGGCTGCAGGAGGGGAAGAGAGAGACAGAGGGGAAGGAGAGGGGGAGGAGTGGAGAAGCAGATGGGCGCTTCTCCTGTGTGCCCTGGCTGGCAATCAAACCTGGGACTTCCACATACCGGCTGATGCTCTACCATTGAGCCACCTGACCAGGGCCCAGACTTTGACTTTTTATCCCAGGTTAATTTCTGAGCATTCCTTTTGGTCAACTCACGATCTCCATAGCCTCTTTTCCTCTGGGAGTCGTTGTTGTCTGCACTTTCTCAGGGTCCCAATGAGAACCCGTTTGTTTTCTGAAGCTCCCTGCATGGTCTCCTCTGAGACCCATGTATCTCTGTCTTTCTTCCTTCTCCCGTCTCTGTCTTTCCAGCCAGTGCCTTTCCTCAAGTGTCCGGTGGCCTGAGCTGTCCCTTCATTGTTAATACCTAGGCTCCAGGCAGGAAGCGTGTTGGCTGTCCTGTGGTCTGGCTGGGCCACCGCCCGGGTGCCCAGCTCTCCCTATCTGCAGGACTGTGTCTGGTGTCTCCAAGGTCTGGCCTCCTGTCCCCTCCCCTTTGCTCTTCCGCTGACCCTGGGGACCCACTGCATCCTATAGTGACTTCTGTCACGCCCCACCTGCCTGCAGAGACGCGCAGGCCTCCACCGCCTCCTGAGCTCTGGGGGTCGGGGGTAAGAACCAGCCTCCTCTCCCTTGGGTCACCCGAGTTGCCTTACCTCTCCACCTCCCAGCCAACGAACATTCCCTCCTTCTCTGGGGTATAAACCTCTTTTTTAAAAAGTCCTTTTTGGGGCCTGACCTGTGGTGGCACAGTGGATAAAGCGTCGACCTGGAAATGCTGAGGTCGCCGGTTTGAAACCCTGGGCTTGCCTGGTCAAGGCACATATGGGAGTTGATGCTTCCGGCTCCTCCCCCCTTCTCTCTCTCTGTCTCTCTCTCTCTCCTCTCTCTTTCTCTGTCTCTCTCTCTCCTCTCTAAAAATGAATAAATAAAATAAAATAAAATAAAAAATCTTTGTTAAAAAAAAAAAAGGCCCTGGCCGGTTGGCTCAGCGGTAGAGCGTCGGCCTAGCGTACGGAGGACCCGGGTTCGATTCCCGGCCAGGGCACACAGGAGAAGCGCCCATTTGCTTCTCCACCCCTCCGCCGCGCTTTCCTCTCTGTCTCTCTCTTCCCCTCCCGCATCCAAGGCTCCATTGGAGCAAAGATGGCCCGGGCGCTGGGGATGGCTCTGTGGCCTCTGCCTCAGGCGCTAGAGTGGCTCTGGTCGCGATATGGCGACGCCCAGGATGGGCAGAGCATCGCCCCCTGGTGGGCAGAGCTTCGCCCCTGGTGGGCGTGCCGGGTGGATCCCGGTCGGGCGCATGCGGGAGTCTGTCTGACTGTCTCTCCCTGTTTCCAGCTTCAGAAAAATGGAAAAAAAAAAAAAAAAAGTCCTTTTTGGGGCCCTGGCCTGTTGGCTCAGTGGTGGAGTGTCGGCCTGGCGTGCAGGAATCCCAGGTTCGATTCCTGGCCAGGGCACACAGGAGAAGCACCCATCTGCTTCTCCACTCCTCCCTCTCTCCTTCCTCTCTGTCTCTCTCTTCCCCTCCCGCAGCCAGGGCTCCATTGGAGCAAAGTTGGCCCGGGCGCTGAGGATGGCTCTGTGGCCTCTGCCTCAGGTGCTAGAATAGCTCTGGTTGCAACAGAGTGACGTCCCAGATGGGCAGAACATTGTCTCCTGGTGGACGTGCCGGGTGGAGACCAGTCGGGCGCATGTGGGAGCCTGTCTGACTGCCTCCCCGTTTCTAGCTTCAGAAAAATACAAAAAACAAAAAAGTCCTTTTTGGTATTCAAGCAGGATTTGAGCCCGGGACGGTGCACCCACATTCCATGTTTAACTGCAGAATCACCCAGGAGCATGCACCTGCTCTGTCCCCTCCTTCCTGCTTGTTGGCTGGACGTCATCATGGGAGCTCCCTTCTGGGGTACCCAGTGCCCCGTGTCACAATGCAGTCACAATGCAGACTGCCCTGGGACAGGAGCAGGGGTGCTAAGGGCTTCCTGCCTGCCCATGGGTTGAAGCGTGCTTTGCAGGGAGCGCCGAGGGGAAAGGAGAGCGGGGGGTGAGGCCGGTGGAAGGAGCAGAACGGGAGGGGGGATGGCTCCAAGCTGCGGGGCAGGCAGGACGTGGTTTGTGCACTCAGCACTGACTTTGCCTTTCAGACCTGGGCCTGTCCCCACACCTGACGGCGCTCATGGCAGGCGGACAGCCCCTGGGAAACAGCAGCAGCACAGGGGACACAGGCTTCAGCTGCTCTCAGGACTCAGGTAAGCCTCAGGACAGGTGCGCCCCCCCCACCCTCGTGCGTTTCTCTGACACTGGTGGGGGCATCTCCCGGGCCATGCAGAGGGAGCGTGGGGGCCACACTATGGAGCCGGGGTTTCCAGTCGTGGTGTTTGGCTTGTCCGAGCTTCTGTGCCTCAGTTTGCTCTTCTGTACAATGGGGATCTCAGTTTCCTTCTTTCTGACACACAGGGTTGTTATAGGGCTCAAAGTGATAGCCTTCAAGGGTTACAATGCTAGGGGACTGTGCTCTGGTTGTCATGGCCAGCAGCCCTGCCGCTCTGGGGTGGGCAGCCTGGTGGTCAGCTTGCCTTCTTACGAACTGCATTATCAACCCTAAACCTTCAAGTCTCCCCACTTGTGACTTCGGCGTAGCGATCACTATGTCCAGGGCAGCCCTGACAAGGTCTGGTTCCCTTCCTTTCACCACCATTATGTGTCCTGTGCCCTGTCCCCCAGAACAGATGCGTCTTCACCGCAGATCCTCCAAGTCCTCCCAGGCTCCGTGAGGTTAGGGTCGGTCTTTCCTGGTTGCTCCTGGGGCGCAGAGTGCCACACAGGTGTGTTATGGGGCCCTCACAAGGCCCTGGGTGGGAGGTGACTCCACAGAGCTGGAGAAGCACCAGATGTGACCAGCCTGGGGCTCTGGCGTGAAGGGAGCCACGTGGCATCCAAGGTCACGAAGTCTGGGCAGTGGGCGTTTTGCTCTGTCTGTGCTCCTATCGCTGCTGCTGGCAGCTTTAGAAAATCATCTGTGCCTTGACCTATGTCTCTTAGCCCGAGCCTGTGTCCTGGAAGTCTGGGGGCAGGCCCTGGGCAGACACCGAGAAAGGCCTTCTGTCACGGGATTTTCCCAGGAGATAGAACAATAGTCCCTGAGAATGTCCCCTCATCTCGCAAACTAGGGGGCTGACCCTCTGGTTAAACTATCCCCTGTCATCCCGAGTCCCTTGTTTGATCTGAAGCAAAGGAAGGTCTCTATCATTCCCCCAGGTCATTCCTGCATTCTCAGACAGCCAGCAGGGGTCCGGGGACACTGTGACATTGATTCATTCCACAACAGCTATTTGCCAAGCCCCTACTTTGGCCAGACACTGTGCTAGGCTCTAGAGACACAGTGGGGAACTACCCCCTGAAGTTTTCGGTCTGGTGGGAAGACAGACGCCCTGTGCCCTTTGAATGGGTGAGTTATGTGGAATGGGAACTGTACCTCACTAGTTCTGCCATTCAAGAGTGTGGGCGACTTCCCGCCAAGATGGCGGCATGGGTACACATTGCGCTCCCCTCCTCCCATAGCCGCGTGAAAATGAACAGTTAATTATAGAGCAGCATCATTAAGAACTAGCTGGAGACTAGCTAGCTCAATAGAAACTCCTGCAACTGAGACTAGAAAGAAGAAGCCACAATGAGATGAACAGGAGGGGTGGAGACACAGACCGGCTAAGAGTCAGGAAGGATAACTCAACGGCAGAGGTGCCCCCGAGGAGCGACGGGTCTCAGCCCCATGCTGGGGTCCCTGGCTCAGGGCACCAGTACCAGGAAGAGGAACCCCCACAATATCAAGCTGTGAAAATCACCAGGGGTTCAGTCTGGGGGAGACAGAGGCTGCTGTAGACCCAGGCATCCTCTTCAAGGGCCAGAGCTCATGCTTGCCCTAAGCTCCAGCGAAGGGTTGGCAGCTCAAAAAATACCAGGAAAAACCCAGGAAAACTGGGTTGTCTGGCTTAAGGTGAGGGCTTGAGGGGCAGCTGTTGGGGACAAAAGTGGGAGCAAGTGCCCTTGTCTCTTTGTTGAGCCCTCTCCCCACCCAGCTTGCAGGCGTGGGCACCCAGCCTGGTTCTTCCTCACAAGCGGCTGGCCTCTGCCCGTGCTGCAGACTTCCCTAAAATCTCCCAAAGGTCCACAAATCCCCACAAAGTAGCATCTGGCCTCCACATGCCCTGTACTTCCTGCTAAGTGGCCGCAAGCCCAGCACTAGTGGCGGCCAGCCTCAGTTCACAGCACAGCTTCTCCCAGGCCCCTCCAATTCCAGCACAAGCAGTAACCATCTGCACATCACTTTGTAGCTCCTACCAGGTGGCCCCAGGCCAGGCATAGGCAGCAGCTGACCTGGGCCTATGCTGGAGCCCCTCCCAAGAGGCTCCAGAACCCACACACCTGGTGGTGTGGTCCGTTTCAGACCACACCAGAACACCACCCACTGGCTCTGCAAATGACACACCCAAAGGGTAGACTCAGCTGGGACCAACCAGAGTCCCACTAGAGCGAAGCCTACTCACAGAGCTTGCCCCTGCGCAGTCGTCCATCCGGGGTAGTCACGGCCAGGCGGCCCGAGGGCTGGCCCCACCCCCTGCTATGCCAAAAGCAGTCTGGGCTCATCTACAGCAGGAGGGTGTACGCAGCCCCCCACAGGGGATGCCAGGGGGTTGAGAGCGGGCGGGCGAGATGGCCCATCCCATGTGCCCACCTGCCGTTGGCTTTAGGGACGGACGTGATGCTGTTGGAAGACTGCACGTCTGATGACCAGCCCCCCGCCCATTGCACCTGCCCACCCAAGAGGAGGAGCTCCGTGACATTCGAGGATGAAGTGGAGCAGATCAAAGGTTGGCTTCTGTGGCTCCCTTGTCCCCACCCCCAGCATGCCGGGGCTCTCACCATTGCCCATCCAGAGGTTACCCCCGACCCTGTGGTCTCGCTCGAGTCCTGAGCTTCCCGGCTGTTGGATGAGGCGGCGTCTTGGCTGGGTGGGCAGGGGTGGTCGAACTTGACGTAGATACACAGGTTCCCAGGCCAACGCCATCCTCCCCAGGGTGAGTGGCAGGGCAGGGAGAGGCCACATGTCCCTGCACTCCTATCCCCTTGTAGAGTGGGGCAGAAGTTGCCTCCCCCAGAAAACGTGAGAAGTCGGGGACACATTGTTTTTGCCAAATGTCAGGAGGAAAGTAGGCCATGAGATTCAGAATAAGAAGGCACTGGAGGAGAAACTGAAGACCCACTGCTCCCCTCATTTTTTTGTATTTTTCTGAAGTTAGAAGTGGGGGAGAGGCAGACAGACTCCCATGTGCGCCCAACCGGGATCCACCCGGCATGCCCACCAGGGGGCGATGCTCCACTGCAACTGGAGCCACTCTAGCCCCTGAGGGGGAAGCCATGGTGCCATCCTCAGCCCCTGGGCCAACTTTGCTCCAATGGAGCCTTGGCTGCGGGAGGGGAAGAGACAGACAGAGAGGAAGGAGAGGGGGAGGGGTGGAGAAGCAGATGGGCGCTTCTCCTGTGTGCCCTGGCCGGGAATCGAACCCGGGACTTCCACACGCCGGCCAACGCTCTACCGCTGAGCCAGCCGGCCAGGGCTCCACCTATTCATTTTAGCTGTCGGCCCCTCATCCTGGGTGCGGTGCTCAGACCTTTCATGTTAACTTCTGACCTGGAGGTTGTCCCTGATGTGGGGGCAGCCTGAGCCATTGCAGAGAGCAGACAGATAGCACTCGGGCCAGCGGGAAGGCGTGGAGAGCTGCAGAGGTCACTCGCTCCGGGGAGCTGGCAGACGTCTTTTCAGGATGTAAAATTTGCATCTCGTTAAGAGAAAATGTTTCTCAAGTCTTCTCTACGAGGCAGACCTAGGCCCAGCACCTTGGGAAGAATGGTTTAATGTTCGCAGGCACTCTCTGAAGTAAGAGGTGTGTCACAATCTCCTCCCGACAGAGGAGAAACTGAGGCTGGGCTGAATTCTTCTGGGATTCCCCGGGCAGTGCGGAAGGGAAACCAGGAGTCTGGCCGAGGGACTCTGGCTCTGGAACCCTCGCCAGCCACCGTGGTCTGCCACCCGCCCAGCACAGGGAAGCAGCAGCAGGCGTGTCCCAGGACAGTCACCGTCCCTGGTCCCTCGCTAACCTCCTCTTCCTTCTCCCTCAGAAGCAGCCAAGAACCCCGTCCTCCATGTGAAAGCTGAAGTGCACAAGTCCTTGGACAGCTACGCAGACAGCTTGGCCAAAGCCATAGAGGCCGAAGCCAAAATCAACCTATTTGGGGAGGAGGCTTTGCCCGGGGTCCTGATGGTGGCGCGGACTGTCCCGGGGGCCGGCTTTGTGGGCCGCCGAGGCAGCCGGACCCTCGTGAGTCAGAGGCTCCAGCTGCAGAGCATCGAGGAAGGGAACGTTCTAGCTGCGGAACAGAAATGAGGGCCCCGGGTGGCCTGTCCCTTGAGATGGATGCCCGCGGCCGACCGGACCAGGGCCCTGAGAGCATGGGGCAGGAACAGCAGCTGGTGTGTGGCCACCAGGAAAACCACCAAGAACTGTGTCCATGGTCAGAAACTTCCGTGTCTGTGTGAGGTCCCACGATGGGACCAGAGGCGTGAAAAGCACAAAGAAAAGCAGACAGAGGTGTGGCTGTGACTTTCTGGGAGGTGGGGCATAAAGAGGGGACTAGAGACCAAGCTGGGAAGGGCCCACAAGTTGGGGCAAGCTCCCTTGTTCACAACCTGCATCCTGGGGTCCATGCGCTGCCCAGGTGGAGCCCTTCCCAGTGCCCTTGGGCGGACTGCACGTCATCCCTAACAAGCAAGAGCAGCCCAGCCTTCTGTGGGGTTCAATCAGGCCGAGCAGGGTCGGGGGGCCCAGAGGGGAACCCAGGGGCAGAGCCTGCGGTGTCCAGTTCCCAAGCCTGGGTGCTGCTTGCGACCTCGCCTCGGTGCAGCCACCTACTGGTGCCAGTGCGGGCAGTCGCAGGCCACCTCCCTACTCGCTGATCCTTGGCTATTTCAGATGAAGGGAGAAACCACTATAAAGGGCGGGAGGGAGGAGTGGACGCCAGATGCTTCACTTCCCGAATTTACAAACAAAAAAGCAAAAATCAATCCGTTTGGTTAGGACATGCCATGGACTTACCGAGCCTGGACCGGGCTGTGGTGCCGAACAGTCAGGAGGTAGAGGTACCGTTGTCGTTGGAGGGACCCCCTTCACATGGGAAAACCTCATCCGACAGACTTGAGTGTGATGTTTGGTTGACAGAATAGCTGGTCCCCCGGGGACAACTCCCGGGGTGACAGGAGATAAGGCAGAATAGAAAGTTCGCTGGGTCTCCAGTCAGCCACCTCTTCTCACTCCTGTCACCTGGGACCTCTGTCACCTCTCCAGGCCTTCGGGGAAATGGGATAAGGGAGTGAGGGGCTGAATGGTCTCCAAGGTCTTTCCAACTGTGATCTTTGGTAGTCTCTGTAAGTTAGAGATAGAGGGTGTGGGGGAAGGGACCCACGGGTCCACATGTGCACAGCTTATGAGTATGGTTTCCACGGTGCGTACTGAGACTGCAGGCCCAGGTGTGTGGACTTCCCGGCCTGTCTGCCCACAATGGCGTCGTCCTCCAAGGCATGAAAGGTGGATTCGATTGGTATGGTTAGACCTCTGCCCCCTCCCCTTGGAGCCGAAACAGCGGTGACGCGGGGCTGGGAGTAGTGGCCTCTGTGACGTGGGAAGCCCCTGAACTACCCATGTCTGCTCCGAGACCCGGAGACTAATGAGCCACATACAGGAGCTGCCCTGCCTTCCGAGAGCCAGGTGGTTAACAGAGGCGCAATTCAAGGAGATCAGCTGTGCCTGCCCCACAGCGGCTAGCTACTCCTGAGAGCTCACTGGCTTGGTGGTGGTTTCTTTGCGGTCTAGCTAACCCTCTGGGAAGCAGTGGCATTTTCGCTGTATAGTGGTTGGCTGGTCCCCAGTCTGCCGTGTGTGAAGACCTCCTTTGCCGAGACCCGGGGGGCTTGCTACCTTCGTGGTGATCAGGCTCATTGACAGCGCCTCTGGCCTGCCAGGTGCCGGGCTCTGGGTAGGTTCTGGGTGGGAGGGGAAGGAGCAGAGGGCTGTTCTCATGCAGAGGTGGCTTCACCTGTGGGTCCTGCTAACAGGATGTGCTCCTCAGACTGTGCTGCCTTTGGAAGCACTCCTCTCAGGCATTTAACATTTTCTTTTGTACATATTCCTCGCACTTGTCTAGTTTGTCAGGGGACCATATTCCTGGCTGGGTGGTATGCAGAGGGGGAGGGGAGCAGGGCAGAAGTCTTCACCTCTGGGTGGGACTAACCTGGGGCAACTTTTGGATGAGGCCTTTCTGAGTGCAGTAAGTTCTCAGGACCCCAGAGTTGGAGTGTGTCCCCTGGGACTCCCAAGTCCCCACTGGCTGGCCCCAGCCTAGCTGGGGTTTATTAGGATTAAACCTAAGCTTACCTAGAATTGCCGCACTTCACAGAAGGACTCACCGTTGCTTTTCCCCCCACTGAGGCCCTTGCATTTATTCACCCACCAGACCTTGCGCGTCCAAAGCACCAAACAGCCCCGTGAGCAGAAACGTGTTTTCACTTGATTAGGGACAGGCCTGGGGAAGACTGATGCTGATCAATAGCGGAGGCGAGTAGTGCCCATAGAGGGAACTGTGCGCTGCAGAGGAAGGTGGCTGTTTCCAGCAAGGGGGTCTGGGGATAGTAGCTCCAAGGAAGTGGTCGTTTGAGGCTTCTCAGAGGAGGTTTGGCAGCTAGAGCCACACTTGGCATAGTTAAGAATTCAGCCTGGGTGGGTGGGGAGGAGTGGGGAGACCTTACACGTGCCAAAACTGCTGAGAGAGATTTTTGAGGACACCTGTCTTTAGTGCATGCGGGTCAAAACTGCCCCCGCGAAATCCAGGCCCGTAGCTTTATACACTGTGCAGTGGTTCTCCAGCATCTCCCCGAAGGATTTTATATGGATGGTGGCTGGAGGGCCATTTGGCCATTTAAAAACCCGTCCTGCGTTTCCTGGTTTTGGCAGCACCACGGTTAGGGCTATTGCCACTCGACCGGCCCCTGTGCGTTGCGCCAGACACCAGGGTTGGGGCCGCTGTGACACGGAAGTACTGGGAGTCCCCCACCACAGCGCACAGTGCAGCCCCCAACCTTTCCCCCTGCCCGGGAAGGCTGCAGTTCAGCACCGTAGCCACTACGTGGCAGCAGTGTGACTGTGATGCCCAAGGGCAGTTCCCAAGGAAAGCGCTAAGGATGCACCTGAAGGTCTGGTCTTGGCAGAGCTCTGACTCGGAACTTCCTCTCCACTCGGTCCTCTGCCTTGAACAGACCACCCAGCTAGCTCCGTGTGACTCCGTGCAGGGTGACAGGCTCTGCCCCTGCTCAGCTGCGGGATCTTCGGTGACTCTGTCAGGAAGCCAGGCTGAGGACCGAGAGACCAGGGCCACCTGATGCTAATGCTCTTTCTCGTTGAAGGAGCTGCTGTGGTCTGCCTACAACTGGGTGGCCCCTGAGACTTACCAGTATTTGCAGCTGCCAGCCGGCCAGGGCCATGGGGGGTGGGGACCAGGAGGGGTTGAAACATGCCTGATCAAGCCAGAGATCTTACAACCTGTTCAGATTTAGCTGTGGGAGTGTTTCCCATCTGAGCGTGTCCCTGGGACACCTGTACGTGGGAGCTGTGACTCTGGATGGACCTCAGGATACGCTCACCACTAGCGTCCGGCCCTAGGCTCCGCTGCCCTGCCTGGGAGGAGCTGTGAGGGGGATGTAGCCACAGGAGGGCAAGGCAGGGAACCAGCATGTATTGAGCACCTACTGTGTGCCCAACTGAGGAGACGTTCGGGTCTGTGGTGCTGGGCTTCCGTTAGGCACTTAAAATTCCGTGCAGGTCTGATAAGTGGGAATAGCGTCCCTAACAAGAGGCAGGTGTCCTATTGTCTCACAGGGACCTCTGCTGTCCTCGGTGAGAGGTGGGGAAGTATCCTGCTGGCTGGGCAGCACAGGGATCTCTGGGAATGGGGGGGGGGTCTGAGGTGAAGAAGGGGAAGGCCAGAGGAGGGGCACCCAGACCTCCAGAGCTGGAGGAGCAGGAAGTGTCTCACAGAGGACGGGCCCTGGTAGGACCCCATGTCATAGAACGTGCTCCGAGATGTGGCCTAAGGCCTACGGCCAGCTCGGTCCTGCAGTGGCAGTGACTGCGACTGCTTGGCCGTGGCTCTTGGGATCAGCTTCTCTGCTCCCCCACCCTGATGAAGAGGCAATGTGGGGACAGGGCCCTAGCTGCTACCCCAGTGAGTGCAGAACCCTGGTGAGTCCTGGAGGTCACAGAGAAATGGTCATTTTCACCTCAGGCACAGTCAAACACTGACCACAAGGGGGTGGCAGCTGGGCCTTCCTTCTGGGATGGGGACAGACACAGAATCCAGAGGCCAAGAAGGCATATTGCTCAGGTCTCAGTGCCTTCAGCCATTGCAGGGCCAACACCAGTCTTGCCATGGGACTAGGAAGGAAGGGGCCAGCTCCACAGCTTGAGGACGAGGGACAGTGAGAAGTCCTCATTATTAGAAGACAGGCGAGGTGGGCTTTCTTAAACAGAAGCAGCTATTGTACACTGAGGTGCTTTGGAGACTGGAACACCTACTTGCAAGACCTACAAAACCGCAGGCCCAAGGAACGTGGTTAGATTCCCTAGAAATTCAACGCGCAGACCCCAGTCAGCTAACACCAGCAAGAGCACCATTTGCTCAGTGTTTTTTTTTAAATTTTTATTTATTCATTTTAGAGAGGAAAGACAGAGAGAGAGGAGAGACAGAGAGAGAGAGAAGGGGGGAGGAGCTGGGAGCATCAACTCCCATTTGTGCCTTGACCAGGCAAGCCCAGGGTTTCGAACCGGCGACCTCAGCATTTCCAGGTCGACACTTTATCCACTGCGCCACCACAGGTCAGGCACTCAGTGTTATTTTTAGGAGAGCGTAATACACAGAGCTGTGTGTCCCCCAGAAAGCATGTTCCTGAGCAGAATTAACAGCTTGGGAATTAGAGGCCACTGTTTTTCCTCTTGACATCATTTCGAAATGTCACCTATCACACGTGAGTCAGCCCCTCCCAGGGGACACAGGGACCTGAGCAGACGGGGCCACTCCAGCACAGTGGGAGGAAGCTGCTGGCCTGGACTGCATCGTGGACAGGCGTAAGGTACAGTCCTGTGCGGAGTTCTGGTGACAAAACCCTGGATGCAAAAGTGGTTCAAAACCAACCTTCAAACAAAACAATGACAAGCTAATCCTGAAATATAGCTCACTTGAAGTTTCTGGATTTTTTAAAGATAATAAAAATGTTTAGGATTATAAATCAACATTTATAAACAAGTAGCTTGTTGTATATTTAGAGTAGCTTTGTTTACCTGATTAAATGTTTTGGGTATGTGTACCGCTGTAGGAACCAAGTCTGTGATAGGACTTCCCGGGCGTCCCCTGCTGACCCCTCTCCTTCTCCTCCCCCTCCCCAGGGGCCAGAGAGGAAGGGGACTGAGCAGGAAGGACAGACTGTTGCAGAACTGGGGGGCAGCATGGGGCATACCACTGTCACCTGCGTACATTCGTCCATGCATTTTCAAAGTTCTCCCAAGACAGTGAAGTGCACGAGATGTGGCCAAATACAGAAGACTCCCAAATGCAGTTTCCACAGGTTTCATACAGCAGTGCCTGCCATGTGTCCATCCCAGAACCAAAGTCAAAGGGGTGTGTGTGGTGACCCTCACTGAGACCCAAAACAGCCTCGGGGCGCAAACCCACCACCTCCATCCCTGGAGTCACGTTGGGACTTGTGAACATGGCCTCCCAGGAAGTGTTTTCTGCTTCCGGGATTGCTTGTCAGACCTGCCCTGCTCCTCTGTAACATCCAACACGAAACTGCAAAGTAGCTAAGGTAGGAGACCTAACTCCTCTGACAAGCACCATTTAAAAAGGAAGTAAGCTACAGAGCAGTTGTCGGTTCCTGGCAAAATGGAGCGCAGAGTCCCGATTCCAGCACAGCACTGCCCCAGTCCCTGGTTCCTGGTTGAGTTGGCCTGGAGCACACACCGCTGTGATTCTCTCAGGTCACTTCTTCTGCCAGTCACACCTGATGCCACAGAGTCCTGTCAGCCCCCAGCGCCTCTGCACAGCCTCCCTGTGACCCTTCTCTCAGTGAATGTCACATCATGGCTGACCGCAGCCTTCTCAGTTACTTTGCAAAGCTTTGCATCCTCCATGGTGTTTATGGCCCTCACAGAGCCCCTGGCACAGAGGTGGTGCAAAGCTGGTCACCTTTATGTCAGAGCAAACAGGCGCCCAGACAAGTCCGGTGGCTTCAGCAGGTCACAAAAGCTAAGACCCCGCACTCTCCGGAAGCCATCTTAGCTAACACAGTTGCTCTGATTGGCTAAAGCCCTAACTCCTTCCCTGCACCTACTTACCACATTCTCTAACGGGGAGACGCCTTGCCCAGTCTGGAGCAAGAGCCAGATGTGGGTGTCCCCCTGAAGTCACTGAGCCAGCGAAGAGTGCCTTTTCCTCTCCCCACAACACTGACCTGCCACCTCAGCAGGGCTCCCTGGGCACAAGCCACCTGGGGGGAGCGGTCCCGTCTCCACACCAGAGAGGGGCGCTCTGTGTGGCTACACCTGTGAGTTCTCAGGGCCCAGCAGGAGAGGAAAGGGTGACAATTTACAAGCGGGCAGGAGGGGACTGAAGGACTGGGTCTGCAGGAGCAGACCCAGGTCATGACCCAATATGACACAGGCCGGTGCAGACGGCCCGAGTGGAGTGGGCACCGGGGTCACGGAAGGCCAGGACTCAGAGGGCAGCACGGCACAGCTTCCAGCTGGAGTCTAGCAGGAGTGAGGACGACTGGGCCAGCGCCCTCGGAACCAGCCAGGGCACTGCCACACGGAGCGACCTGGGCTGCTCTGGAGTCTCCTGGGCTGACTGCTGTCCTTGGGTCATGAGGTCCCACCAGTCATTAAGATGGTGACTGGAGGAGAGATAAAGTACTTTGGAATGAGACGTGAAAAAAAGCTCTTCTATGTGATTCTATCACACACAGATTCAAAACAGAAAAGATTATTCAATCTAGAAAAGAATGGAGAAACAGTCTTACATTACAGAAAAGACTGAGAATGGGTCAAGGTAACAAGGCATTAAATACAAAGTCAGACTCAGGAGATCTTAAAACAACCAGCTTCTTTAATTAGACAGCAACAAACATGCAAATGGCAAGTGTAGAAATTTATTTGAGCCAATATTGTCACCACCGTGAGGGTTACTCTCCAACACTGACCCGAGCTCCCCCGTCTGGAAGTTGGGGGTATTGCACTCCGTCGCTAGCACTGCTCAGACATGGCAACTAGGGATTAGAACATTCTGCTAGTTTTGCACACGCTCCAAAGTCATGCACACAATCATTCCAAACCAATGTCCGCTTATCCCCCAAAAAGGGAAAGCTCCAAAAACCACAACCTCAAAATTGCACTGAAGCTCTGTAAAGAAAAAATATATAATAAATGTCTTGTACAAATGTCAGAACACCCTAAGTGCTGGCCGCTCTGAGCCGCTTGCTTACTCCTCGTCCTCGTTTTCATTCTCCTGACCCGAGCCTTCCGAACGGTCACCCTCCAACCGGTCTGGAAAACACAGAGAAGGGGCTCACAAAAAGAGGTACTTTTAGTATTACAATTGAGGCAGTCCTCAATGCCTTTTATTTAAAGCTGAGTACAAGTATAAACACACCGTCATGTGAAAATCAGCTCATCACTGTATGTGCCTAAGTTGTTTTCTACCTTGAGAGGGAAATTTTAAAAAAGGAAAGAGCATTATTAACTTTGATTATGCATACAATTCTAAACATAAAAATTAAAAAAAGAGGCCCTGGCCGGTTGGTTCATTGGTAGAACGTTGGCCTGGCGTGCAGAAGTCCCGGGTTCGATTCCCGGCCAGGGCACACAGGAGAAGCGCCCATCTGCTTCTCCACCCTTCCCCCTCTCCTTCCTCTCTGTCTCTCTCTTCCCCTCCCGCAGCTGAGGCTCCATGGGAGCAAAGATGGCCCGGGCACTGGGGATGGCTCCTTGGCCTCTGCCTCAGGCACTAGAGTGGCTCTGGTCGCAACAGTGTGACGCCCCGGAGGGGCAGAGCATCGCCCCCTGGTGGGCGTGCCGGGTGGATCCCGGTCGGGCGCATGCGGGAGTCTGTCTCTCCCTGTTTCTAGCTTCAGAAAAATACAAAAAAAAAAATAAAATAAAATAAAAAAAGAAACTCTACAGATACTGATGTATGGTGGCCAACTGCAGAGGTTTCAAACTGTTCCGAGTCCAGGAATCAAGGGGCCTGTGCCTGGTGTCATGGGGGGCGGAGGGTGAGAGGGAGGCTGTAAGTGGGGTGGCCCTTCCTGAGGGCCTGCACCTGTAAAGAGATTTTACAATGAAGTATTTGCTTTGTTGCAGGCATTGTGAGGGTACAGTGATGACCACAACAGACAGTGCCCACCCTGCAGCCCATCTACATGAGACTCGCGTGCACACAGCTACGAGCAGGCCAGGGCACGCCGCTGTCCTCTCCAGTGCTGCGCTCTGCACCTGCTGGCCCTCTGCTCACACGCTTTCGCCCAATTCTTACTCATCCGACGCCACTCCTGTCCTCTCTGTGAAACTGTCCCAGGCCTGTCCTGAGACGCAACCTGTGGAACTTGGAGCTCCCTTGCCCACGTTCCCGCATGTCATAGGGAACCCACCATCTCTTCCTGCAGCTCAGAGTCTGGGTTGGGGCAGTGAGGGCTTGGATGCGGTTTCCAAATTCAGGTGTTCCTGCTTATCAGTGGGCAGCCGGGGGTGAGCTTCACAAAGTCCCGTCTTGTGCAGGGTCGGAGCTAAATGAGGGCAGGTCTGTAAAATGACTCACCTAAGGCCTGACACACGACAGCTACTCTATAAATGGATATTCATTGATAAATGATATCCAACATTTAAAGAAATTTATGGTATCAGTGAACAGTGATAAACACTTATCTGATAAACATTTTGTTTAAAATGGGTACTGAAACTTTTTTATTGTCATGAACACAGATCACTGTTTTCCTTCTTTTCTTTTTTTTTCTTTTTTTTAGGGTGGAGGCCTAGAAGTTTGGCTTTGACCAGAAATACTGTTTGGGAGCCTAGCACATCTTCCTAATCCCGGAAGATCTTTAGAAAGGCTCAAAGTCTTTATTTGAATTGTCCAATGAAGTTCCCTGGGGGTAGCAAGAGCTTGGGGCTGGGGTGTGAAAGGGCAGTTAGTTCCAGGAAGGACCAACCATCTTGCGCGAATTGCAAATAAGGTCATTTCCTGCTTCAAGTTTCCCTTCTACAGCTGGGACAGTGGAGAGTTCTACTAGTCATCCATCCTTAAGGGGAATCTTAACCACCACCACCATCACCACAAAAGAGAAAGTAATATCACATTAGGGACTGGGTTAAAGTTAACCAACTTCTCCTCAGCCAAGAGAAAGTCTTTTTCTCAGCTGTGATCGGATCTCTTGGAAGCTTTCTACAGAACAGACTCTCTACAGAATAGAAGGAGCTTCAGGTTGCGAGGAAAGGATGTGCAGGTAGATGAGGATTTAGGATAGGTGTCTTGCTCTCAGCACACAGAGACAGACATAAAGGACTGTCATAATAAGATCAGCCCTCTTTATTGTACTATTTCCTCTTCATTCTCGGGAAAGAGGACGGTGGGCCATATAGGCAATAAGGGACCTTGTTTAAATGCTGGATAGGAAATGAAAATACTGGGCTTTGGAGGGAGGGTCGAAGGTAGGCGGAAAGAGGCATTGGAGGTGGCTTTCTACGAAGAATTTCTTTCCTCCCCCACCCCTCGGGCTTGCCCCACTGCTCCATTTTCAAGCATCCTATCTAGGAACTCACATACTCCCAGCTGCTGGCTCGGGGAGGCGCACCCAGCAGGGAGCTGAGCAGACTGGGGACTCTCGAGGGCGCCCAGGGCAGCCCGAGCGGTGAGCGGCGGGGCCGGGGGAACACCTCCTCTGGGCTGCACTGGATCCAGGAGGGTGGTGGCACAACCCAAGCCGGGGCGATCTGAGAGGTCGGGGATTGGGTCAGGGCGATCTGGGGGCCGCGGGCTTGCTCTGGGCTACCCCATAATTGATCCCCGCTGGCCGCGGGAGAGCACCCAGAAACCCTGCGCTCTGCGTGCTCTGCGCGCCTTGCCCTGTTCTCCTTCTTGAGCATTAGTTATAATACATGCATTCTGTGTTACCTCTGGCACTCGCCCTCAGTTTATCATTTAAAACAAAAGCACACTGAAGAAAACATAAAGGTATCTGTTTCCGCCTCAGCATGGTACATTTCCCCTTGTTGGGGCTCTGCTGTTGGGGCTACACTGTCCGGGCTCTGTCGTCGGGGTTACGCTGTCCGGGCTACGCCCAACTCTGAGCGCCTGGACCACTAAAGGCTGCTGGTAGGCGCTTTGTCTCAGAGAAGAAAGCACAGCAGTCACATGTTGTCGAGTGACTCTTGTCTTTCCATTCTGATGCTTCCCAATAAATCAGTTCACTGTGCTAACTAGCTAACTTCATTTCGTGATGTAAGAAAATAATATAAATTCCTTTAACACAGAGCTTAAATCATACCATGTTTTTCAAACACAATCGTAATGGGACTCGAAGTCTGACAGTTCTCACCAGCTCGGATGTGGTTCAGGGAGGCCAGCATCCTCAGCATGAAGGAAGCAGGCACCGTGATGGTGTTTCTCGTCTCCTCCAGCATCAGCTCGTTCCGAGTTATCACCTGGGAGGCAAGTCAAACAGCCACGTCAAGGACCCTGGGCAGCCAACCCGCTACCCAGGGACTGGAAGGACGGTCCAGAGAACAGGCCCCACTCCTATGTGCCCGTGTCCACACTGCCCAGGACAGCCTCTCCTGGCCACCTCCCTCAACCTGCGTGGGAGGGGTGAGGGCGGAGGGCACCCCTCAGCCAGCGGCCAGGACAAAGGTCAGCTCTGGCTGCCGAGGCATCCACGAACTCCGGTTACACTCACTTGTAACCTGTTCTCAGAGCGTCCATGTTATGCCCACCCATCATTCCCCTGACAGCTGCACTGACACGTCAGGACAGAGCAGTGTTCAACTCCTGTCCCCGTTCACTGAGGTCCTGCGAGAGTTTGCTGCCTTGGCCAAGATAAACAGATTCTGAAGACACCGAAGGGTCACGGGAAATCGTGGACAAAGGAAACGAGAGGGAGAGCGGAGAGCACCAGAAGGAGGGGCCCGAGAGGAAGAGGAAGGTGCCAGGGTCAGCCGTCCCCAGGGGTGACACGTGCTCCCAGCTCGCTCGGGGTCCCCACAGGGCCCTGCACAGCCTCACCCACAGTGGGCTTCTCACACACTGTGGGTCTCTGCACACGGCTGTTTCCTCTACCTTCCCACACACTGGAACATGCTGACCCTTATGTCTCAAGGGCTCCTCTGCTCCCTGCTGCCTGGTAAATTCAGTCCCGGTGACTTCTCTGCCCTTGGTGAAGGGTCCCCACCCGTTCCCTCCATTCACAAGCACAGCTGCTCCTCTCTACAGGCTTCCAAATGCTGTGCGCACCTTGGACACTGACCACACTGTATTCCAGCATTTCCACCTCAGTCTCTCTCTCGTCCACACTCTCTGAGCACAGGGTGTGTGTGTCTTTTAACCTTAGTGCTGTGCCTGACACACACTTATGTACAAATTCCACTAAATGCGTGAGAGCACGTGTGGGGATTGTGCTCAATTGTCACCCAGTCTCTAAAATAGTTTGACCCACTTACTACGCTGTTTGCAATGGACCCTTATTTAATTTACTTATTTAAAGAGAGAAACGGCCACCTGAGCTGCACTTCCCTACCCGCAGGAGCTCAGCAATTAGCAGCTGATTAATGCAGTGGGCCCTCAGTGCAAAAGGCTTCTATGGAAACCCACAACGGAAACCCCAGTTGAAGCCTGAGAAAAGGCAGAGACCATCAGTGTTCCCACCCCAGGTCCTTATAAACCTAGAACTGCACAGAACTCGGCTGGAAAACTGCTGACTTAATAAGAAGCAGAGAAAATCTTATAATATCATAATAAAGAACAAAGACGTTTGTTAGTTGTCCTGCTGTCTGCAAGGCTATGAGGAAAGACGCAGAAGGAAAACTGCTGTCTCAAAAGGACAGTGTTTTTTAATGATCCTTTACTGCAATAAGCACAGTCAACCTATTTTTCTTAAACTACAAAACACTTAATGTGGTATTATTAATGCTCAGTCTTCTAATTAGCAAAATACTAGTTCAATTTTTAACTCTAGTATTATGTAGCTATGTCTTGATTTTCAATTTTTCTTTTTCTTAAAATTGACCTCCTTAACTATATTAACTTGTTTTATGTTACCAACTGATAAGGATCTGCTTTGATATTTTTTTTCTTTTTTTTGTGACAGAGACAGAGAGAGGGACAGATAGGAAGGGAGAGAAATAAGAAGCATTAATTCTTCGTTGCGGCACCTTAGTTATTCAGTGATAACTTTCTCATATGTGCCTTGACCGGGGGGCTTCAGCAGAGCGAGTGACCCCCTGCTCAAGCCAGCGACCTTGGGTTTAAGTTGGTGAGCCTTGCTCAAACCAGATGAACCCGCACTCAAGCTGGCGACCTCTGGGTTTCGAACCTAGGTCCTCCATATCCCAGTCCAACGCTCTATCCACCGTGCCACCGCCTGGTCAGGCTGCTTTGATATTTCTTAAGAAAGTATTTCAAGAACAAAATAAAATAAGGTCTAATAATTATAATAAACATCTTACCTCATCAGCAAGTTTTCGGTTAAAAATCCTGGACTCTTCCAGTGGTGACCAGATCTTTATGTCATAATCTATGCCAGACGAGGCTAGAACTAGAAATAAAGTGAATATATTAACATAAACTTAAAACATATGCCACTCATTCAAGATAACCACACACACGGAAGTGTGTACACGTATGTGAAGGCATGCACATACATCTGTACACACGCATACACAGCAGGGCCTCAGTTACGTCGTTGTGTTTTGTGCAAAGTCGTATCATCATAACCCTGATGAGAGGCCTGAGGAACTAACTCTTGTTTACAATAATTAGCTTACAGTAAAACAGGTGTTGTTTCACTTCAAGTCATAGAAGCCATCTACAGTGCTGAGGACCTACAGTGTGCACGTGTACAGCGAAAGTAAGGCGAAAAGAAAAGTATACTGATACATTTGTTAACTGAGAATACTATGTTGAAGATTTCCTAAAAGGGACCTTAGAATATAATTTTCAGACCATCTTTAATGACTCGTATTCCTTTCATCTATCTACCGCTTTTCCATGAGAAACACAGGTCATTTCCAACGGGAGCTTGGAGCCAGTCAGTGTGTCTTTGTAGGTCCTACCTGGATAAGCACTGAGAATTTCAATCATCGGAACCTCTCACGGCTAATACAACTTAGAAGAAATATTAGGAGAGGGTGGTCTTTAATCTACTTCCCCATACTTTCTGCCAAAAGCAGGTTAGAAGTATAAGACCCGTGGAGCGCTCTAATGGACTCCGGCGTCTGTCTACTCGGCTAATCAGATCATGCTGGTGCTAACGGAGAGAACACCACTGCAGCTGACGGCTCGCTCAGGACCACCAGCCCTGCCGTTACAAGGTCTCCTTACTTGGGTCAAACGGATGTGGCTGCAGGCAGTTCACCACGTGATTGTCAGCTTCCAGAAGCATTAAGTGCTCAGCAGTGTGACGATCCCAGATGAAGATGTGGCCACAGTCAGAACCACTCATCACAAAGTTAGCACCCCAGAAATTGGCTTCTTTTATCTAAGGGAAAACACAAATTATAAGAAAATTAAAATTAAAATTATTAAAATAAAGATTTACTCTATTCTCATATTTAAAAAATTAACTGGCTTAGAAAATAAAAGATTGAAGAGCGCCTTTGTCTTCTAGTATCTTCAAATCACGACAGGGGTTTACTAGCAGGGGAGTATGGTTCAGTAATGAAAGGTTTTGTTCAACGCTGGCTTTAGAATGCCCAAAATGGTTCTGAGCACACAGTAGGTGCTGCATTAATAAGTGCTAAATGAATGAATGAAACTGCTGGGTTTTGGACAGTATAACAAAAAGTATCTTTTTCTTAGCTATTGGAAGTTCTCATAATTGAGAAAGAAAGAGATGAACATATCTACTTCAATCAAGCAATGAGACAAAGAATAGAATGTACTGGAATGGCTATAAAATCTATCCAATGGATGCATACAAATGAGCCATCAAAATCTTGTACTTCAGAGAGTTTTAGTGATTTTATCTGCAGTTGCTCCTTTGCTATTTCTGGCAGAACAAGAGGGAACCAGTGTTGTTGTTACTTGAAGCTATTATTTCATTTACTGATCTTTCTTTTTCTTTCATTCCATCTAATTATTTTCCTCCATAATTTTACCCAGTAAAATGCAAGAAGTGTAAATTGGTTACTTCTATTAATAATAGTATTCTTTTTTTTTTTTTTTCCTGAAGCTGGAAACGGGGAGAGACAGACAGACTCCTGCATGCGCCCGACTGGGATCCACCCAGCACGCCCACCAGGGGCGACACTCTGCCCATCAGGGGGCGATGCTCTGCCCCTCCGGGGCATCGCTCTGCTGCGACCAGAGCCACTCTAGCGCCTGGGGCAGAGGCCAAGGAGCCATCCCCAGCGCCTGGGCCATCTTTGCTCCAATGGAGTCTTGGCTGCGGGAGGGGAAGAGAGAGACAGAGAGGAAGGAGGGGGGAGGGTGGAGAAGCAAATGGGCGCTTCTCCTATGTGCCCTGGCCGGGAATCGAACCCGGGTCCCCCGCACGCCAGGCCAACACTCTACTGCTGAGCCAACCGGCCAGGGCTAATAGTATTCTTTTTTTTGAATGATTACTGTTACCATCAATGATTTCTGTAGAAAACTAATTATTTCCCTATCCTAAGGCCACTTTTTGTCTAAACCTTGAAGAAAGCAGAATAAAACCGATTCAGTAGTTTTTGAAAACTCAATGAATATATGAGTTGTACTTTCTAGATGCAAATGGTTCAGAATAACAGTTATATAACACTCCGCAAGCGTCCTTTACTAAAGAATTAATAATGCACTCTGTGTACAGACTTGTGGATTATAAAAACCTGAAAAACTTTTAAGAGATCATCAGGCCTGACTGTGGTAGCACAGTGGATAAGGTGTTGACTTGGAATGCTGAGGTCACTGGTTCAAAACCCCAGGCCTGGTCAAGGCACATATGAGAAGCAACTACTACGCATTGGTGCTTCCTACTCTTCCTCTACCCACTTCTCCCTCTTTCTCTTCTCTCTCTAAAATCAATAAATAAAATTTTTTTTTAAAAAAGACCATCAGGCCTGTTCTGTTTATTTCATGGATGAGAAAACTGAAGTTTAGAGAATATTTTAGTGACTAAACAATGTTTTAGTGACTAAAACAAATATTTATTTGTCAATCTTAAGGATAATAATGGAAGTTATTCATTATATATATATCTCATAGTTGTAAAATATATGACTATATTTTGCCATGAATCTGGGTTTCATATATCCAAATCTTTCTTTCTAAAAACAGCAAAAGAGCCAATACGGCCTAAAACAATCTAGTACAAAGGTACACAACCAAGTGTGAGAGAGCGCTTGTACATGCTAACATTTTTTAAATTGCACAACAGTTCCTCAGGAGGGCTGAGTTCTCCTGTAACAGTGCTGGTCTCCGTGACATGTCACAGGCCTGGACGAGCCATGCTGGGGCACGCGACAGCTGTGGAGGGCCACAGGGTACCCTGCCACCACACTGGCAGTATAGGAGGATAGCCTTTATGCAAAAACATTCGTATTATGAAACTGCGCTTTCTGCGGAGAATGCCAAGCACTTGGTACCATTGTCCTGGAGTTGCGATGGCCCTTATAAACCATCTTTACTAATGGCCTTCTAATGTTCAAAGTATCCAGCTCTTCCATCTCCTTCCTTTCTTTCCTCCGCCTGAAGAACTCCTGAATGCGGGCGACAGCCGAGCGTCTATGAAGTACAAATGAAAAGAAGAAAAATAAAAACACACAAATAAATAAAAAACACTCATGGGCCATGATGGAATAAAACAATACACAGTAAAATCAGTAAGTCTAGAAAATACTTAAACTAGACATTATCTCAGTAAGGCACCCCCAATTGAAAGCATCAAAAGGCAGACACAACAGTGAGACTCCACCAGACTAGTTGAGTTACTGGAACGCGATGTTTAGTGAAGAGACCACTTAGAGACCAGTCTTGGCCAACACAGTACAGGGAGGAGCATGCGACACACTAGGTTTTAAAGGGCTCTTTTATAAAACATAGACAAATTCATATACAGTTTATCACAAATAAAACAGGTCCTGTTCAATGTCATTTCTCCTTCTCTCCATGTTAGGCAACATAAAAGCATATAGAGAAACCAAAAGAAACTATGGCTAACATGGAACAGCAATGGATAAACTTCTGTTTTGAGATTTTTATTTAAAGATATTCCCAGCAAAGAAAAGTCAAGGAAAAGAAATGTTAACTAGTGCAATAAAAAAAGACCTTCCAAGGGAATCTATTCTATATGGACTCCGCGCAGAGCACAGATTTGGAGCAAATGAGGCAGACTTTACTCCCCTAAGAACTCAGCTGATGACCAAGCTAAAGACCAAGCATAAGGGGCTCTTTTTAAGACATATTTACTTATTAGAAGAAACTTTTCCTAACATATGGTAGTACTTAATAAGTTTGTTAGTTTGAATATGTTATTTAAAACATGGTATCTTGACATATATAATAGACCAAAGATTCTAAAATATATTGAAAGTCTATAAATCAGTAAGAAAAAGGGACATTCTAACAGAAAAAAAAATGGGCAAAGACATGAGTGGGAAAATTATTGAAGAAATGAACACTTAACAAATAAAAGATGTGCAGCCTCATTAACAATGAGATGAAGATAAAACAAATTGATCACTGTATGCCTATTAGATTAAGAAGATTTTTACGTATGTCAGTGGCAAGAGTACAAGAAAACAGGCACTAATGGTGGGAGTTAAAAAGTGGTTTACATATAAAAAAAGAGCACACTCTTTTACTGTAAACTTTACATTGAACAAATATACATATATATGAAAAACACCAAATAGCAAACAAATATTCCTTAAAAGCCTACTATTTGTCAAGTTGTTTCTGAGAACATTACTTATCAATTCTTTTATAATCAGTCATACTAAATTGGCACACGATTTAAAATTCATAGAAGACATATGCATGGAAAATTTCAGAAGTAATTAATAAAATAATAGTAATAAAGAGTATGAATTCCAACCCAGTGGAGAAAAAATAAAGAAAAAAACAAAACCAAAAAAGCAAAAAGTAAAAAAAAAAAGATGGGTAAAACAGCATAATTAGAAGTAAAAAGCTGGACACAAGCCCAAATACAGCCATATGATTATAAATTTAAATAGAATATATTCACCAATGGAGAAAAAAGAGATTGTCCATAACACACCTAAAGCATAAAGAGAAAGAAAGGTTTCATGCAAAAGACTATAGTGCAAACAATAACCAAATGAAAGGCGGCCTAGCTCCATTAATATCAAACAAAAGAGCCTGACCAGGCGATGGCACGGTGGATAGAGCACTGGATTGGGATGCGGAAGACCCGGGTTCGAGACCCAGAGGTCGCCAGCTTGAGTGAGGGCTCATCTGGTTTGAGCAAAAGCTCACCAGCTTAGACCCAAGGTTGCTGGCTTGAGCAAGGGGTTACTCGGTCTGCTGAGGGCCTGCGGTCAGGGCACATATGAGAAAGCAATCAATGAACAATTGTCAAAATGAAAAACTGATGATTGATGCTTCTCATCTCTCTCCTTTCCCGTCTGTCCCTATCTATCCCTCTCGCTGACTCTCTCTCTGTCTCTGTAAAAAAATAAAAATTAAAAAAAAAAAATCAGACAAAAGAAAGTAAAACAAAAAATATGACAAAGAGGATTACTACAAACACAATTAATTCAATTTACGAGGAAGATATGAACAATTTAACATATATACACCCAATAAAAAGTCTCAAAATACATTAAAAAAGAAATTGATAGAACTACAAAGAGAATCAGACAAATCCATCATTACTGTGAAGATTTCAACACACCTCTCTCACTATTTATTAGGTAAACCCACCTGGCACACAATTAAATAGATAACTAGCCTGACCGGGCGGTGGCGCAGTGGATAGAGCGTTGGACTGGGATGCGGAAGACCCAGGTTCGAGACCCCGAGGTCGCCAGCTTGAGCAATGGCTCATCTGGTTTGAACAAAAAGCTCACTAGCTTGAGCCAAAGGTCACTGGCTCGAGCAAGGGGTTACTCGGTCTGCTGGAGGCCCATGGTCAAGGCACATATGAGAAAGCAATCAATGAACAACTAAGGTGTTGCAACATGCAACGAAAAACTAATTGATGCTTCTCATCTCTCTCCGTTCCTGTCTGTCTGTCCCTGTCTATCCCTCTCTCTGACTCTCTCTCTGTCTCTGTAAAATAAATAAATAAATAATTAAATAGATAACTAAAGGCTGATTTGATGATTTGAATATACGTAAGTCTTGAGCTAATGGTCACATGTAAAATCTACATTAAAAATTAGAGTAATATTCTTTTCCAACACAAACGAAACATTTACAAATTTATCATGTACAAGGCCACAAAGCCAGTTTCTACAAATTTCAAAGAATAGGTCTAATACCCTTCAGGTTCTCTGACAAGTTAGATGTTAATGAAAAGAAAATGTAAATGTGCACAACTGAAGAAGTTAGAAAAAGAACCACAAAAAGGAGAGAAAAAAGTAGAAATAGAAGATAAAAAGGTTAATATATATGAGAGGATCAACAAAGTCAAAAGCTGTTTCTTTGAAGAGACCTAACAGTATGGAGTTCTGCCATAATGAAAAGGGGAGTTCAAAGGTCATGCCAATTTTATATAAACTCTACAAAGAAAAGAGAAGAAATAGTTTTCTACTCATTCTCTGAGGCTAGTGTAACCAAAAACAGAATCATGAGAATATAAAAAAGGAAATTTTTTCAGAATACAGTGTGTCCGTAAAGTCATGGTGCACTTTGGATCGGTCACAGGAAAGCAACAAAAGACGATAGAAATGTTTCTGTAGGATGATGTGGCAGCATGTGCGCACGCGCAGATGATGATATAACACCATGTATACAGCGGAGCAGCCCACGGCCATGCCAGTCGGGATGTGGACGGTACAGAGGAAAGTTCAGTGTGTTCTGTTGCTCGCTAAATATGAATCCGTGACCAAAGTGCAATGTGAATATCGGTGCGTTTATAACGAAGCGCCACCATATAGAAATAACATTACTCGGTGGGATAAGCAGTTGAAGGAAACCGGCAGTTTGGTGGAGAAACCCCGTTCTGGTAGGCCATCAGTCAGTGACGAGTCTGTAGAGGCTATACGGGATAGCTACCTAAGGAGCGCTAAAAAATCTGTGTGTGAGCCCACATAGAACTGCACTGAATAGGGATGAAACTGGGAGAGTTTTCCTTTTATTTGGTGCAGATTTCACATTTCTTTTTTTTTTTTTTTAATTTCTTTTTTTTTTTTTTTGCATTTTTCTGAAGCTGGAAACAGGGAGAGACAGTCAGACTCCTGCATGCGCCCGACCGGGATCCACCCGGCACGCCCACCATGGGGCGACGCTCTGCCCACCAGGGGGCGACGCTCTGCTCATCCTGGGCGTCGCCATGTTGCGACCAGAGCCACTCTAGCGCCTGAGGCAGAGGCCACAGAGCCATCCCCAGTGCCCGGGCCATCTTTGCTCCAATGGAGCCTTGGCTGCGGGAGGGGAAGAGAGAGACAGAGAGGAAGGCGCGGCGGAGGGGTGGAGAAGCAAACGGGCGCCTTTCCTGTGTGCCCTGGCCGGGAATCGAACCCGGGTTCTCCGCACGCTAGGCTGATGCTCTACCGCTGAGCCAACCAGCCAGGGCCAGATTTCACATTTCTATCATCTTTTGTTGCTTTCCTGTGACTGGTCAAAAGTGCACCATGACTTTACGGACACACTGTATAGATGCAAAAATACATCACCAAATATTAGCAACCAAATCCAACAATGTATTAAAAAGGTAACATGTCCTGTTCAAATTAGGTTTATCCCAGGAATTAGTTTAATCCAGTTCCACACATACAGAGCTTGAAGTCCCTACTTGGAACCAACAAATAAAAAGTTAAACAGACTGAAAAACCAACAAGACATACCAAAAGGCAAAAACTACAACTTAAAAGAGCCAGAGGAAACATCGGAAGCCGCCATGGCAGGGATGCTGAGATGCTGAGATGCTGAGATGAGGCATTCAGAACAGCTAGGACTGATACGCTAAGGGCTCTTAGGAGCAAAGAAGACAGCGTGCAAGAACAGGTGGGCAATGTAAGTGAGAGACAGAGAGCTGAAAAAAGAACCAAAAGAACACTGGCCTGGAAGGAAAGAATGCCTTGCTGGGCTTATTAGCACGCTGGACATGGCTGGGAAAAGAACCTCTGAGCTAGAGGATGTATCAACAGAATCCTTAAAACCAAAAAGCAAAGAAAACAAAGACAAAAAAAAAAAAAAAAGCAGACTACCCAAAGACTGTGGGTGTAACATGGGAACACCAGGAGAGAGAGAGAAAGGAAGAGAAGCAGTATTTGAAACAGTGACTGAGAATCTCTCCAAATTAATGTCAGACAGCAAAGCACAGACCCAGAAAGCTCAGAGAACACCAAGCAGGATACATGCCAAAAAAGAGTATCTGAGAATATCATATTCAAAATATAGGATATCAAAGATAAAGAAAATATCCTGAAAGTCAGAGAAAAGAAATATCTTACCCACAGAGAAACAAAAAAAATCACATCTGACTTCTCTTTAGAAACCATAAAGAAAAGAGTGGAGTAGTGTTGAGAGGGGGAAAAAAAATCACCACTTAGAACTCTATACACCCTGTGAAATTATCCTTCTAAAGTGAATGAAAAATAAGTATTTTTTTCAGACAAACTGAAATTGAGGTAATTTGTTGCCAGTATACCTGCCTTGCAAGAAATGTCAAAGGAAGTGTTTTAGAGAAGGAAAAGAGAGATCAGAAATGAGTTTATATAAACAAAGAAAGCACCACATAAGGTAAAATAACTTTTCTCTTATTACTGATCTAACAAATAAGGTTTTTTTTTAAAATCACAATAGCAACAATTTATTCCCCTACGTATGTTTATGTCTATATGTATGTGTGTGTGTGTGTGTGTGTGTGTGTGTGTGTTAAAGTGAGAATGACAGCCAATGAATGATACAAGGGGAAAGAAGGAATTAGAACTGTCACTGTCACTACCTATAAAGTGGTACTCAAACCATCACAAAGTGGTATAGTGCTCCTTGAAAATGGACTTGGGTTAGTTGTAAAATGTATATTGCAAACTCTTGGGCAACCAGTAAAAGAAGTAAAAACAAAAAGTATAACTGATATGCCAAGAAAGGAGAGAAAATGAACTCATATAAAATGTTGACTTAAAATCACAAAAGGCAGAAAATGAGTCAAGACAAAAATAGGAACAAGGAACAAAAGCAGGAAAAGAATGCTCTATCCTTAGAAATTTTCCCAATAACTTCTGCAGTAAAGAAATCACTGAGGCAGAGGAGTCTGATCCCACTCAGTCTACGGGAGGTCAGGGTCACAGTTTCTGTTTATCACTGTTTATTAGTTCACAATAATCTCCACTTCAATCGCTTAGCTTTCCTATGACATGTAAAGCAACACGGTAGTTTTTAATTGCAATCTACACTGTAGGAGCAGAAACTGGGTTTGAGTACTTGGGATAAAAGTTATAAACCAGAAGATCAAATGGCTCTGAAATAAAATCCACTTTACTGTCATTTAACTAGATTATGATAACTGTCAATAGACTTAATTTGCAAAAAGCTACTTTAAATATACCTTCCTGTTAAAAGAGCCTAGAAATAGCAGCACAAAAAGCAAAAACAACTTGGAGCCATTTACACAGGAGCCCTCAGGGAATGGGCCCCCACTAGGGGTTTCTTTTACACCCCCGGATCCTCCCCAGCTTAGTTCATCACTTCTGTATCTCTCACGGGGAACCCTACCATTGCTGCATTCCTGACTGGTGTATATATATATTGTTTTATCTTCCACTTTGTTTTAAAAACTAATGGTAAATAACAGCCATGTGCCACTGGAAACAGGTACCAGGTTGCTTTTGTCAGTGAGCCAGGTTTTGCGCAGATAACGAAACTGAGGTTCACTTTAACGTTATATTTAAAGATGTACCCCAGCATTGGTCTTCAGATTACAGAAGTGTCTGAGAGCTATGTATTATCTCAATGTGTGGACTTATTAATTTATTAAGGTATTGGTAACAACACAGCTTTCTTTTAAAGAATCGGAATCTTAAACTTATGCAGAATTAGAGTCAAGTCCGTTTTTAGTTATTCATCTCAAGGAAAAGGAATGTATTTGAACAATTACAAAAAGCTGCTGTTATCCCAATCAGGTTTTTAAAAAAAACAACACAGAAGTTGAATTCTTCAACAAAATATTCAGAGTAAGTAACCAACATCTGAAGTCATGTCAGGTCGTAGTCGCTTGACTGTATAACACCCTCAAAGTGAACGTCAGTACATATGCACACAGGATATCTCATTTCATTCTGTCCCCATGCAGTGCATGCAGCTGGTTTGTGAAAAGCAACCTGCTTAACAGTGCTCAGCACTTAAAGAATTCAGTAAGTTCCAAGAAGTAGTAACTGTTAATAGGAAAGGTGGTTAGCTGTGGAAAAAGAGGACCTGGCAAATTCATTATAAGGAAAAGTACAATAATGAAGGAACATACTGAATTACCTCATTATTCTATCACCTATTGTTGTTCCTCTGATATTAAATCTAGTGAAGGGAACACAACACAGTCACTCACAGACTTCAAAGAACCAGAGAGTTAAAGCATCAAGGTCAGCATGTTTACCACCAACCACCTCTCTCTAAAAGAGCCTTTCTTTCCCTCTGCGATCTAGGCCTTATGTAAGAATATGTCTTTCCACTAAACGTGCATGTGGAAATGAAGGAAACAGGAACACTCACTGAAGACAGATTAGAAGGAAGACCTTGCAAGAATCCCCTTTATCTTTTGAACAGGTTAGAACCGAACCCTGTTACAGAGTGTAGGGACCTACAGGGACTCACATTATCCACACCACCCACTGGGGCACCTATAGGACCACCCTCATGGCTAAGCTACTCTTTGGGGAATATCTAATTAAGCCAAGAGCTGACTGGCTGTTCTTTTCTTTTCTTTTTTTTTTTAGTGAGAGGAGGGGAGGCAGAGACTCCCACATGCGCCCTACCAGGATCCACTGGGCAAGCCCACTAGGAGGTGATGCTCTGCCCCATCTGGGGCCTTGCTCTGTTACTGGAGCCATCCCTAGCGCCCAGAGTCAATTCACTCTAATTGAACCTTGGCTGCAGGAGGACAGGAGAAGAGTGTGTGTGTGAGAGAGAGAGAGAAGCAAGAGAGGCAGGGGTGGAGAAGCAGATGGGCACTTCTGTGTGCCCTGACCGGGAATCGAACCTGGAACATCCACACGCGGGGCTGACACTGCCACTTGAGCCAACCACCAGCACGGCCTGACTTGCTATTCTAACAGAAGCCTATCTATCAAGCAAGCAAAGAATAACAAAGGTAAAGAGCTTTTAATGCCCTTGGAGTCCCACTCCTTCTTGACAATTACTTTTTTTTATTCTGTAATTTTCTTTAATAAAGAATAAACTTGAATCTTTAGAAATACTGAAAGAGTGATTATAATGAATAGATGGTGGCAATTTTATCATACATATGTGAAGAATTTTGGCTTCAGAGTAGATAATGGAACCACATTTTTATGCATATAAGAAATACTTTTCAGCCCTGATCAGTGGCTCAGTGGATAGAGTGTCAGCCCAGCATATGGATGTTGTGGGTTTGATTCCCAGTCAGGGCACACAGGAAAAGTGACCATCTGCTTCTCTTCCCTTTCTCTCCCTCTTCCCCTCCTGCAGCCAATTGTTTGATTGGTTCAAGATAGGCCCAGTCACAGAGGATAGCTCAATTGGTCTGAGCACATTAGCCTCAGGTGCTAAAAATAGCTTGGTACTTGAGCATTGGCCCAGGATGGGGTTGCTGGGTGGATCCTAGCCAGGGGGGAAGGAGTCTTTCTTACTATCTCCCCTTCTCTCACTTAACCCTTGAAGTAGTGAGTATTTTTCATGCTCCCTGACCCCCCGGGAGTTTTTTTTCAAAAACTGAAATGAATTCCAATTACAGTTTTATTAACTTAAAATCATGTTTGTTTGATAACCAATTTAAGGAAACAAGAAGAACATACATTTGCCTTTTTTTTAATGTTGCCTTACACATTTTTAAAATAAAAATTTTTGTTTCAATTGTACCCTGTATGGTCAGGAGGCACGAGTACATACATAAACGTTTGTACTACTCAAAGGGTTAAAAAAATTTTCAAAAGTCATTAACAGGCAATACTGTTAATATCTTGAATCTTTGCATCTGTACTCAAAAAATATCCAGGAAGCTTACTGAGATGCCTGTGTGTTTTCAGAGCCAAGCACCTCCTGGGTTTGGCAGGAGTAAGAGCTACTTTGCATTTACTTTTAGGACAGCCTGGCACCCTGGAAACACTTCACAGTGAGCTGCCCACTTGCATCTCATCCCACCCCCAGGAACACATATGTTTCCAAACCCAGTGCTTAAGATCACTACGGGACACACAAACTACTTTTATGTATTTTTTATATGCTTATAAAGTATATGCTTATTTCTTTCAATTTATGTAGTTTCCATTTAATGTTCTATGTTCTTGCCCTAGACCAAATTCAAGGGGGCCTACTATGTGGGGATCATAGATTGTGCCAGATATACCAGCTGAGGCATTTTACAATGGCCTGGTATCTCTGTAAGATGAATTTTCTACAGAGCAAGGAGCAGCAGACTATGGATCTTGGGGCTAACCTTGCTCACCACCTGTTTTTTAATGGCCCACAGGCTAAGAACAGTTTTCACATTTGTAGATGGTCACGTTATACATGGTTACAGAAGTACCTACACAATAGCCTCCACTTCGCCTCTCGGCCTTCTATGGAAAAGCCTGCTGACCTCTGCTGTAGGGTCCTGGTACACCGAGGCGAGCGGCAGTTAATGAATGAGAGGAGCATTCCATTGTAACATAGCTAGGTTAGTGGTTAAGGCCTTTATTTTCTAAGGCATTTCTTCTCATGCTTAATCTCAGCCCAAAAGTGAAAACGCCAAGGTCATATTTATTTAACTAAATTATAAGAATGCAAATCTTTAAAGAGAAATCATTACTCTGCATTGCAAACAACTGTTTACTAAATGTGTGTCCAGATGACTGAGTGATAAACTTTTCAGTTTTCATTCTTAAAAATTAAAGTTGGGGCAAAAAAAAAAAAAAAATGAGATCTACTATGTAATTCTTCATACAAATTAAAGCACAGATCTAATCTAAGTGGTGTGAGCTTTCACCATTTTAGTTCCGGGCAATGTCTCTACCCTAACTGAACTCATCTGGACTGGCTTCTCTTAAAGACGTGCATCCTTTTGTTGGGCATTTTATTTAAGCGTGAAATGTATCTTGAGACTCTAAGAACCAAATTGTATAACTTTTACAACAGCTTTGGGACCCTTTGCCCCTTTGGAAACAAATTCTCAAAAAACACAAGCCTACTTATAAGCTGGTAAATAATTCTTTTCATGTTAAGAAGCAAAACGTCTTGAACTTTCTCTCCTTAGAATACAAGGCAACAGTGTTCCTCCTGCAGAAGGACACTACGGGCAGGGCTCTCAGAATGAAGAGCTCCCAGAAACGGGCAGAAATAGTAGAAGCATTTTTATACAGTAGCTCAACATTTAGTCAAGATGGTGCTAAGGAGGTTAGGATTTTAAAAAATTACTTGTAAGGTTTTACACCATTTAAAAATTTTTGGTAAATAGCTGGGAAAGAATAATGTGAATTTCCAAGAAGAACTGGGGTGACTGGAAGTGACTGCAATCACTTGAGCGTCACATCCGTGCGTGTGTCTGTGTATGTGTAGAGTGCTGCATTTAATCTCATCAGTTCACTAAAACTGCTTTCCCTGTTCTTATAAGTGGCTCACATGGTATATTCTGTTCGTCAATAAACTGGTTCTACAAGAATAACCTCTGTTACTCTTCAGTAAGTTTACTATGTCCTATAGAATAAAACAAAATGATACATGGGGAAAACCAAGGCTCAATATCTAAACTGAGTATACAGACTATGATATATTTGATTTAGAAAAAAGCAGGGCAGTAAATGCAGACCAGAGGTGGCCTCAAGTCTGGATGTCTGCATGGGAGCTGAACTCGACAGCACACGCACGTGTGGGGGCAGGTCCAGGCCACTGTCCCTCATCATCTCCCCACAACCCTCTGCCAGCCTAGTTCACACCTAGGTTTCTCGGGTCAATGAGGTGAGCAGGTGCCAAGTTAGTGGCAGGTCCAAACCCTAGGAAAATCCCTGAAACATAGAAACCATCTAAACACTACGAAGATAATAAAGAAATGATAAAGCTCAATAGAAAGATACTTCTGGTAATAGCCCCAAACTAAGGATAACATAACTTTAAGAAGTTTTAGATTCTCTGAGGCCCACTCTTTCCTCATATTCTCCTTTTTTGATGTTATATTACCATGTCTCAAAAAAAAAAAAATTCACCTTCGGTCAAGCATATATAAAACCTCTGCTTATTACATCAGTTTCCTCAGCTTATATACGGCAGATTTGGTATGAAAGTACTGTAATTAGCCTGGACAGAAGATGCTAAATAATGATTTTCTGCAAGTTTCCAATATCTATTAAAAATATAATTTTTAATTTAAACAAACAAATCTGGAAAGCGATATAGTACATTTTATTAAACAAATTGGATACTTGGCCCTGGCCAGTTGGCTCAATGGATAGAGCACTGTCCTGGCGCACTGAAGTCATGGGTTTGATCCCTGGTAAGGGCATGAATGAGAAGTAATCAATGAGTGCACAACTAAATGAAACTGAGTGGAACGAGTTGATGCTTCTCTTTCTCCATCAATCAATGAAAACATTTTAAATAGTGAATACTTAAATTTCATTTTCAATTACGACCTCAGTATCACTTTTGTTACATAAGTACAGAAAAAAAACAAGGACATGAGTTTGTTTATAAAATAGAAAACCTTAAATGCACCAACTTAGAATGCATAATGTTCTCAAAACAAGAACTGCTATCACACTGCCTTAACCTAGGGTCAATAGAAAAGCAGAAAAATTGAACAGTAAAAATATCCAGAAACCTGATCAAGGCCAGGATGTCAACAGGACAGTCTGCGGGCTAAATATAACCCTGACTGCACATGTGACCCACCGGTCACTGTCAGCGTTCCGTTCCCTGCCCTGGAAACTGAGTGAGGAGCAGCCTCAGCGCCCATAAGCGGAGTGGCGACTTCACTGCCCCTTGGTGCGCTTCTCTCAACGAGTGTGACGTGTGACATGACGCACAGTTTGAAAAGCTCTCTAAATTACACGACTCAGACACCCTTAAGGGAAGCAACTATCCAGAATGGAGAGACTGCTTTATGAGACTTTAAAGAAGGCTTTGTGAATATTTTTTACAGTTTATGTTAACTAAAAATTTACCCACCTATCGCCAGGTCCTGCTCGAAACCTGGCACCTGGGATGAGGACTGGGTCATCGTCACTGTCATCAGTGTCCTGGAGAGCAGAGTCAGTGGTCGACGTTTCCTCAGGGGGCACGGGCCTGCTGGCTTCTGTCTGTGACAGAGGCTCAGGGTCGAGGTCTCTGTGCTGGGCGGCCCTCTCAGTGCTGGTTTGGTCGGAAGTCCCCGGTTCTCTGCCTTCCTCAGACAAGACGGCATCTTCCGGAACCCCGGGAGGACTGTCAGGGTTGAAGTCGTTCCTGTCTCCTGAGCTGGCATCTGACGGCTCAGATGTGAACTTGTCTGATTGTGCTGTCAGAAAACAAAGCGGTGACAGATGGGCATGTTGGCAACCTTCGCTGTTGAAGCTGACTTCAAAGCTGACACAGACATTTTCTAAGATCAAGCCCAATTCCCCTGGACAGAGAAAAATTCCACAACACGTCTCTTTGGAAACAACCTCTAGCACTGGAAAGACGAACACAGATTAAGGCTTCCTGGTGTTGCACATGAAGCAGCTGTCTAAAGAGGACAACTCACCTGTGTCTGTGCGGCTCTGAGACAGGTCTTCTGCACATGCCCCTTCCCGGTCTGTCGTCACAGCCTCTGATGGCTCCTCAGGAGCTTCTGGGAAATAACCAAATGACCATTGCATCCAAAACACTTTTATTAAAATAACAACTTCATAGTCCAGATTTCTTTTTTTTTTTTTTTTGTATTTTTTCTGAAGTGAGAAGTGGGGAGGCAGTCAGCCTCTCGCATGTGCCTGACTGAGATCCACCCAGCATGTCCACCAGGGGGTGATCCTCTGCCCATCTGGAGCATTGCTCCACTGCAAACGGAGCCATTCTAGCAACTGAGGCGGAGGCCATGGAGCCATCCTCAGCACCCAGACCAACTTTGCTCCAATGGAGCCTTGGCTGCGGGAGGGAAAAGAGAGAGAGAAAGGAGAGGGGGAAGGGTGGAGAAGCAGATGGGCGCTTCTCCTGTGTACCCTGACCAGGAATCGAACCCGGGACTTCCACATGCCAGGCTGACACTCTACCGCTGAGCCAACCGGCCAATACTCCAGCTTTCTTATGTATAAGAGTTCTTAAGCTTTTTGGGGTCATAATAAAGGCTGACACTCAGCTAAGCCTCCTGTCAGTAAGCCGCAAATATAGACACAGAGGAAACCTCTGGCGGATGGTGCCTCAACACTGACAGTACTTGATCTTGCTTGTTTTCTAAACTTCACAAAATTTAACCCTAAAACTGAGTAGTTTTCTGCCCCTTAAGCAAGCATTTGGTATAATCTGAACTATCATGAACAATAGTAAAGTTGAACCTACTTTAAATCGTTTTGTCCATTGAAAATACCTAATTCTGGGATTTAACTCCAAGACTCATGAAGGATTAGTTTTTTGCTCCTAATTGGACATCTGCTTACCTAACTGGACAGTTGTCTTACACATATTTAATTCTTCTAAACTCTGTTACACTGAAGTAACCATTTTTAAAAAAAACAGAATTCATTTATTCCTTTATTAAGTTTTTATTGTTTCAGGCTCTTTGTTGGACTCTTTCATATAATGTTACATAAAAATATTCTAGAAAGGGGTTCTGAAAACTTCCCTTAATGGCACTTCCCGAATGAAATAGGATTCACTCATAACCCGTTTAAATCGTATTCCTTCTTTCTTTCCCTCCATAAAACCATTTATACTAAAAAAAATCAAGACAAATACTCTGCATTCCGCTGCTCAGTGTACACAGGGAAGAGCTGATGTGCACGGACAGTGACAGTTCACAAGCTGTTGGTATGATGACCATGTCTCCTGGCCACTGTGTCCGGAGGGGAGCTGGGCTACACTGAGACACCCCATCTGAAATACTGACAGTCCCTACCTGGTGCACCTGTTACCTGCTTGTCAATAGTAATAGCTAGACCAGAGGAAAAGTAATTTACTGAAAACAAGAAGCCAAAGGGCACCCTTGAGGGAACACAAAAACAGGAGGCCGTCCAACATTGGGGTTTTGTGATGACAATGCACAGTCTCAGCTTACCTGTCTTGTCTCCTGCTGGAGGTGGCTCTGAGCTCTGTGGGACCAGGGCCTCCTCCTGACCCTCAGGTTTGCCATGGGTCCCATTCCCTCTAGAACTGGAGGAAGTATTGCTCCTGTCGTCAAAACAAGACAAGTGGTGCCACCAGGAAATTAATAAATGTGAACTTGGGAGGATCATTTTTATAGTTTATAACTACAGAAGTAGTTAAAAAATTAAGGCTACAAATAAAATGTAGGATTTATTATTTTAATAGTACCTACAAAACATCACTTTTAGTAATCTAGGTGACTATTCTAATCCACTTTAACCTTTTTTTACAAGGAGACTTAAAAATGCAAAAGATTGCTTCTACGCTGTTCAAACGCTTCTATGATCAGCTATATAGTTTTACACGTCTCTCTCCTGAACTTCATACCTTAATTACATTGTCTCTCTTCTTACCCTTACAAGGGATGCTACTCCCAATCCAAGTCCTTAACGATTTTACAGACTTTGATCACATGTCCTTTCAGACTTTTTGTCCTAGGCTACTTTTAAATTAATACTTGAAAATAAAGGCCTAGACCTTTCTTCGGTCTTGCAACTGCCCTCTGCGGACCGGGTCCAGTTCTGGACTATTGTTCAAATGTGTCAGGTGACCGAGCACCACAGTCTGTACAAGTCCAGGATGTGTTTGGTATATTTTTAATACCCGCCTAATGATACCACAGTTCTGTTAGCATTTTTGTTGAGAGCAGAACACTAGACCATTTTAAAGAAACAATTTTCAATGAGTATTCTATGACAAGTAATGACATCACATATTGTAAGGAGGGAACTAAGTGGGAAAGAAAATAGAGGAAAACGTGTAACAGTCTGATTCACACTGAAATTGAATTCACAGAAATGCGACAAATTCTCAAATTTAGAATAAATAAACAAGGAAATAAAACTTGAGTTACGATAATTTAAAAAACTAATTATAAACAATAGCAGTGACTCAGTAAACAATGAAAATTATTGTGTTTTTTTGCCAATAGTTTATTTTAAAAACCCTATAGGTTAATTGTAATAATCAATTTGATTTTTTTTAAAGCATCCATGTATATAATATGGTATCTTTAAAAAAGAATGCGGACCCATCAAGGCATACAGAGAAAATGTCAGAAAGAACAGGCAGTGTTAAGTGTTACCTCAGTAGGATCACTGCCAGTAATTCTTTTGTGCTTTTCTGTAAAATCTGAAATTTATTTTGCAATTAGTATGTATTTCATTTTAACCGGAAATAATTGGTAAAGAAAAACTAATGTGACATATAAATCTTTTTTCTCATTGAGAAAGCTGTGACACAGGTATAAATAAAAGGCTCATGTAAAATACTTATGACAATTAAAACGTTATGGCACCGATGCAGGAATTGAGAGCCATTAGTTGGCAAGACAAAGTAACCAAGTAACTATAGTTAGCATCTGTTAATATAGCATTTTAAATCACAGAGAAATGAAGAAGTTGTTCAATAAATGGTACCGGGACAAAGGAACAGCCACATGGAAAAATTAAGCTATAGCTCTACAGCACATTTTATGGTGAAATAGGTTATAGAAGGATTAAACATATAATTTTTCACATAAAATCAAGAAAAAAAAAGACATACAAGAATAAACTTTCGCCTTGATCCTGGGAAGGACAAGGCTTTTCTAAGCATTAGCGCACGGGCTGCCACCAGAAAGCAAAACTACCAGAAAACTGAAAGACAAACAACAAATGGAAGTCAAATGGTATTATCCTCACTTAATCCTATAAACCAGGGGTCGGGAACCTATGGCTCGTGAGCCAGATGTGGCTCTTTTGATGGCTGCATCTGGCTCACAGACAAATCTTTAATAAAAAAATTATAACATTAAAAATATAAAACATTCTCATGTATTACAATCCATTCATTTCCTACCGCTCATGTTCATGGTTGCGCTCATGTTCATGGTTGCGGGTGGCTGGAGCCAATCACAGCTGTCCTCCGGGACAACACCAAATTTTTACTGGATAATGCGTAACGTACACGGGTCGTTGTATGGCTCTCATGGAATTACATTTTAAAATATGTGGCGTTCATGGCTCTCTCAGCCAAAAAGGTTCCCGACCCCTGCTATAAACAAATACCTATTATAAATCCCTAAAAGAAAGATGCACACCGAAGCAGGAAACTGTATAAAGGACCTGAAAGGCAATTTACAAACAATGATACTTGGAACTAACAAGTCTTTAGGGCCAATGTGGTGCTAAGTGCTATGCAGTTTTCCTGCATGGTCTCACTAAATCAACAACAACCTCTGAAGTGGGTTTTAGTAAATATGAGTTCTGAGTCCAAGCTCTTAGTCAGTGGGCGCTACTTACTCATCTGTCAAAGAAACTAAACCAGGAAGGAGCAAGACACCGTAGTGGCTGAGATGAAGATAAAACTGCATCTTTTCTTGAATTTCTCTTACAATGAATATCAAATACTCTCATACTCAGAAAAAAGGCTGATTACTTCTTTAATAAAGAAATAAGAAACTGATGAATGAGAGAATATAATTCAGTCAGTTTTTAGAGATGGAAAGTAGTATTGAAAAGAAGAGTGAGAGTGGATTTTTTCTAGAAAAAATAATGCTCAGATGAGATTCTTTACAAGAAATCAGCTCCTCTTTACGGAATCATGAGAACAGAAAAGACAAAAAGAATAAGAGGACAATCTTCTGTGATCCTAAATTATATATTAAGAAAAAGGGCCATAGATACCCTAATTTTAAAAAGCGGAGGTCTACCACTAGGGCTTGTGAAGAAATTCTACTGATTGCGCCTTCAAACATAGATACATACACAGAATGCCGTCTCGTCTACTACCCCTGCCCCTCCCAGCTCTATCTACGGCCTGTTTCTACACAGTGATCACAGTCATTGTCCTTTCAGTGTCCTCCTCACTTACCTGGCTGACCCTACCTGCCACTGCTCTCCCCTTTGGTCCTCCACTCAGCTACAAGTGTATGCTTCTCTTAAAGACCCTTGAACACAGTAGGTCTGCTCCTGCAGAGCCTTGTGGGGCTTCCTCTCTGCTCTTCCCTAGTTGGATGCACAGCTCCCTCTCACCCTCCCGATGCTGCTACCCACTCTGGGGGCCTGCCAGCCGCCCTCGCCTGCTCTACTTTGTTCCACAGCCATTAGTGCCTGCTGATACTACAGTTCACTGCTCCATTGTATGTCCTGTTGCAATCCTCCACCTAGAATGCGAGCTCCTGAAAGGCAGAGACTTTCTGCCTATTGTTTGCACTCATGCACTCCCGTGTCTATCATCTCTGTAGCACACAAGGTATTTGGTGATCTTTGAAAAGACTACCGAATTAAAGATTCTAATGTAAAATGCATACACACACAAGCACAAATGGAAATCAGTGAATTGGAATACATATATTATCATATATGAACATATAATTAATTATATATTAATAAACATTTAACTATATTATATATTATTCATACACATGTATTAACATATAACAATTATATTAATATATAGTCAAGTACATTAATATATTAATTATGCTGAATAATTAATATATTGGTTATAAAATGATTAATATAATTACTATATATAACATGTAATTATATTAACAAATTATATATTAAGAAAGATATATTAATATTAATAGGCTAATAGGAATAAATGTAAATAAAAGGGTCTGGAGGCAACCTGAAGAATACTGGGAAGAGAGACAATGGGAAAGAATATAAGAAGCCCACATAACTTGATTTAAAGAGTAAAATTTAACTAGATTAACAAGGAATAAACAATCAGAAATGTCATTAAAGAGCACCTATACAACCATTAAATACAAAGCTCAACCTTACTAGTAATCAACTAAATGAGACAAATGTTATTTTAAAATCAAATATACAAGTTAAAAATAAATGAATATATTGAACATTGGCCCAGAGACAGCAAAATGTGTACTTTCATGTGCTGCCAGTAAAATGTAATGACCCAAGATTCTTTTGAAAATAATTTGGCAACATCTTTGACTTAGACATGTGTGTTCATGTCTACAAAAAGGTAAGTAAACTCACTGTACAATTAAAGAGAAATGATCAAGTGAACCGTGGTACAGCTACTTGGTGGCTATTATACAGCCAGTAAAAGTCTTTAAGAATAAGCTATATAGTAATGTATAAATATTTACTTATTATAACATAAAGTCAAATAAATGCAGGGGAAAATATAGTATATTCAACATGATTAAAATTATGTTTTAAAACTCAAAACAGCCTGACCAGGCAGTGGCACAGTGGATAGAGTGTCAGACTGGGATGCGGAGGACCCAGGTTCGAGACCCTGAGCTCGCCAGCTTGAGTGCAGGCTCATCTGGTTTGAGCAAAGCTCACCAGCTTGGACCCAAGGTCGCTGGCTTGAGCAAGGGGTTACTCGGTCTGCTGTAGCCCCACGGTCAAGGCATGTATGAGAAAGCAATCAATGAACAACTAAGATGTCGCAACAAAAAACTAATGATTGATGCTTCTCATCTCTCTCCGTTCCTGTCTGTCTGTCCCTATCTATCCCTCTCTGTCTCTCTGTAAAAAAACAAAACAAAAAACTCAAAACAAAAATCATACATATATATATCTACATATACATACATACATAGGACCAAGACTGCAAAAAGCTCCAAAATGTTAGGTTTGTTATTTTTACACTAATGGTCTATAGGTGATTTTAATTCTTTTTATCTTTTGCATTTTCTGTCAAAAGGGATATTCCAGGACCAGCAATATCAGCATCACCTGGGAAGTTTCTAAAAATGCAAATTCTCGGACCCCTCCTCAAACTGAACTCTTGACAGTGGGGCCCAGTCATCTGTTTTAACAAGGTCTCCAAGTGATTCTAAAACATACATCATAGCAAAACAAGACATAAAGACGGTGAAGCGCCATAAATAATACCCAATACGATCCTACAAAATGGCTAAGAACATCTTTACAAAAACATGAACTTACCATTCATCTGTAAAGTTCAGTTTTATTGTGCTTGTAGTTGTTCCTTCTGTGCTGTAGTGCAAACTTAAAACTGGTTCACCTGTCCCTGGTTTGGGGTTCAGCTTTTCATTAGAGTTATCTGAAAATTGTGTTTAAAACATTTGAAAAAGTCTCTGAAACCAATAAAAAGATGACATTTCCTCAAATTTATAAAACTTATATTAGGTTGTCCTCGTCATAATTCTCACATCTGTTATGGTTCTCACTTCAAGTTCAAAGGCAAGCGTTACAGAACACTCCTATTCCAAGGCGGCATTGTATCGTGCTCTAGCTTTGTGTACACGACGCCCTTGGATTCAGATGGAAATCAAACACATTTGAGAACCATATTTCATCATTAGGGAATCAAAGAATATTAACATGCAATGACATACATTATAAACTGGCAACTTATTTATTTAATGGAATGCTCACAATTTTCTACTTCCGTTGCTAAAGCATCAAGAATAACTACCAGGGGCTCCTTCAGAAACAACGAGAAGATGCAAGAGCTCCGAAAGAAAACTCTTTCAAATTCACAGACTTACAATCTGGGGGAGGAGGAAGAAAATTTATTGTGCTTTGTAATTTTCTAAAACTCTCCAAGATCCTACATTTTGGTATATTTCATTTCCTCCTTTTCCTGGCTAATCATGCAAGGAATTTGATCTCTAAATTATAAAAATGGGAATTTCACTTTAATAACCTATAGGTAATTCCCATGACATACACCTACTTCAACAAATAAAATCTTTGTAAAATGGTAAATAAAATCAAGAAACTAAAGAAATTGACACAGACCACTTCAAAGCTACGCCCCCCAAGATTACATGGATATTCAAGGGCAAAATTAAATAGGGCTTTAATTTTTAACAGTTTGGGGAGCATTAAACTACAAAGGGAATACAAATTGCTAATAATCAAACATGTAACATTTTTGCAAGAGCCTGCAGAAAGAAAACTCTTCTGATACCATTTTTCTTGATACCACTCAAGTAGTTTGATAAAATGGTACTAGAAATTAGCTCTCTCTTGAAAGATAACAAAAGCAATAACTTAATAAACCGAAACTACTTGGGTTTTGTGGTTCTTAGGTCCACTTTACAATAAAAGATTTCTGTCTCTCTGGCCCACTTAAGAGAATCTCAGAGGACCTCTGCTCTAGGTTTCAGTCTGTGAGACAGGAGACCCCAAACTACAGCCTGCTGGCCGCATGCGGCCCTGAGGCCATTAATCCAGCCCCCGCCGCACTTCGGAAGGGGCACTTCTTTCATTGGTGAGCGAGAGGAGCACATTGACCATCTCATTAGCCAAAAGCAGGCCCATAGTTCCCATTGAAATACTGGTCAGTTTGTTGATTTAAATTTACTTGTTCTTTATTTTAAATACTGTATTTGTTCCCGTTTTGTTTTTTTTACTTTAAAATATGTGCAGTGTGCATAGGGATTTGTTCATAGTTTTTTTTATAGTAGGGCTCTCCAACAGTCTGAGGGACAGTGAAGTGGACCCCTGTGTAAAAAGTTTGGGGACTCTTGCTGTGGGAGGACAATAAGACCAGATCTGTGGGAGAACAAAAAAGGATTCTCTCCAAGAGGTTCTCTCTCAAGTTGATAACATCGTCTTTACCTGTGACTAGTGAGAAATCTTCTCCAATAACATCAACTACTATTTCAAAATGAAGAACTCTAAACCTGGTCTCCCAAAAGGTTAAATCACTGTTTTCTGAACTACTTTTGTTATGACTATGTCCTTGATATAAACAGCTGCTAGAAACTTTCAGATTCATTAATATAGTGTTTTAGAGAAGGTATTTTGCAAAATGTCATTCTGATCAAATAACAAACTTTTAGCTTAAAATAAAATGATCTTGCCTATCTTTGAAAATTTTGCTGTTTGTTAGTCATCTGTCCACATAGTTTTTCTTTATTCCTTGGTTATGTTGCTGACCTTTTTGTCCCACTGCAGCCAGAGTCCCGGTCACCTCTAGGCATCCGGAGTTGGTGAGGGCAGTGAGGTCAGACGCTCAGGGAAACCATGTGGCGGGCCTGGGGCCGATTCTTCCCTTACCTCACAACAGCTCATAAAGTGCCTACTATATTGACTTTCATTTTAAAGTAGAGGAGAAGTAAAAACCAAAGCAGGTATGTGAGAACTGCAGGACTGAATTTTCTAGATCCACTTTGGTCATAGAGGTAGAAGTTATGAGAAGCCTTATGAAATTGAAATGCTACATTAAAACTTTCCTTTAGAAGAAAATCAAAGAGAGTTATAGATACCTGCATGCTATGACTACAGGAATATAGTAAACAAAGAACTGTCAAGAGTTCAGAATGGTATATAAAACATCTTATTTAATACACAGGACTCACCAGCCTGGTGTAAAATCAGCCCATCTCTAAGTAGAATGCACTCCTCTGTCAGCTACAAAACTTCAGGCCTGAACCTAGGTATCTTTCTGCAGACTGCACACAAACAGGTGTCTCTGGCCACAATACCACCCAGAGCAGAATCCAGTGTCTCAACCAATGTGACAGGGAGAATCTCTCTGAGGTCTAGACTTCACCCCTCACGATGTCCCAGTCTTCTCTTCTTAGTTTAATGCTCCTCTGCTTGACCATTACAACATATCAGGTTGAACTTTCTCAGAGATAGAGATTCCTGGCTTACTAGTAAATTAATTCACAATTTGTTTCTGATAAAATGCATATTTTAAGCTATAAGTGTTTAAGAAAAATCTACTTTAAAAGACAAAAAACTTAAATACTTCTATTATATTTGAAAAAAATATTTGTAACCATTTCCATTTTCCCTAATTTGCGTTATTTGTTAAAGGTTGGATCAGCAAACACACTCTAAAACCTTTATTACTGAAAGCCTCATTTACATATATAATGCAGATACATACTACATACTTAAATATTTTGCTCAAACAAGATTTTAAGAGCCGTAAGGTTTAGAGCTGCTCAATACACAAATGACTATACAGAAAGCACCATCCCAACATTAATAAAACGTACTGAGCATCAGTACATCCCAGGAGAGATACGGATTCTTTCTTCCACCTGTGTAGCATCTGTCACCATCTCCGCCTGACAGGCGATGTGGCAACTGAGCAGGGTTTTCTTTTCTAGTTACCTAGGTTTCCTGCAATATGAAGATCCCACTTACTAAACTGACTTGGAAATAACTTGAATACAAAGTAGGAAATAAGAATGCTTGAATAATTAACTATTTTGATTGAGAAATATCAACTGATACTGTTGTTATTCCTCAGAAATGATGTGTAGCTCATTAATTCAGCAACTTAATATAACTGACAAAAGTTCTGGTGGCCAACCTGTGCCTCTGGCACCAGAGTCCTGAAAACCTGTGCTGTGGCGTCCTCCAGGGCACTCAGAGACTGAACTGTTTCGTCCTCCTCTGACAGTGTAGGAGAATAAAATTAGTTAAATCATAGTGCATTCAGCACAAGGCAGCGTGGTACGGGAAAATCACTTTTAACTTGCCCAAAACTGCTAAGTGGCCAGAGGGCCATTCTATACTGTTGAGTGATCAGTTATTAAAAACAGCTGATGAAGTTAACAGCTCAGAATGCTCATGATCAAGGTGAAGTACACCTAATTAAATGCTTCAGAAGCGCAGTAATAATCACATAAAAATCAAAACAATATATTGTAATGGAAAGACTTCATCTCGGGGGATTGGAAATGAATATCCAGTAACATAAGATTCTTGACTACTGACTATTATTGCTAACAGTCAATGGCAAATTCTAAAAGATCCTTTCCAGAAATGGCACAAAAGCCGTTTTGTCAGGTGAGTGCACTGGCGCACCAAGATACCTCAATATGAGCTGGAATGGAATTTGAAAGCAACTTCAACTTTATCTGCCTCATTAGGTATCTTCCAAGATTTTCATAGAAGAATCACCAATTAACTTTTTTTGGTAATGTATGTTTTCAAATCATTTAATCTCTGCATTTCCACGATGAAATTATATTCATTTGTGGTTCTGAAAAAACATGCTCAAATCCCTACAAAAAAAAAAAAAGAAATGTGCTAACAATAGTACAAAATATGCTATCTTGGTAACCAGGTTTGTATATGCTGTTAATTCTACACACCAATTGTTTTCTGAATCTCTTCACAGCTCTCCTACCTAATTTCTATCATCAGGTCAAAATCTCTGTTAACAGGAGAACCTCTAAGTCAGGGGTCCCCAAACTACGGCCCGCATGCGGCCCCCTGAGGCCATTTATCCGGCCCCCCCCGCCGCACTTCCGGAAGGGGCACCTCTTTCATTGGTGGTCAGTGAGAGGAGCATAGTTCCCATTGAAATACTGGTCAGTTTGTTGATTTAAATTTACTTGTTCTTTATTTTAAATATTGTATTTGTTCCCATTTTGTTTTTTTACTTTAAAATAAGGTATGTGCAGTGTGCATAGGGATTTGTTCATAGTTTTTTTTATAGTCCGGCCCTCCAACGGCCTGAGGGACAGTGAACTGGCCCCCTGTGTAAAAAGTTTGGGGACCCCTGCTCTAAGGGAATTAGTCTCTAGTCTGTTCGCCCTCCTCTGTGTGGAAGGAACCAGACCAGGCGATTCTCCCTAATTCACATCTTCCATTAGCTTCCTGACATTCTTAATATAAAATCCAAAACCTTAAAAATGTCCACAAGATCCTTCTCCATGTGGGCCCTCCCCACCATGATGTCAGAGCATGATCCAGCCACACTGGGTCCTCTGGTCAAACGCTGTGATTTCAGGCCCCAGCCCATGTTGTTCATGCTCCCCCCCCCCCCCCATCACCTGAAAGCCTGACCATCCTTCAGATTTTGGCTGTAATGTCTCATCTTCGGGGATGACTTCCTTGGCCCCCCTATCAGAAGAAATGAAGACTATCCCTTAATGTTCCCCACTGAACTGTTATTTCCTCTTTATGATACTCATCACACTTAGTATTTATTTGTTCATCACCTGTCTTTACTGTTAGATGAGGCAAAGCATAGTGGTAATGATCATAGACACCAGAGCCGAGCTGCTAGGGTCTGAATCTCACACCTAACACTTAGACATACTTATAGAGCATGACATTAGGCACACTTAGCCTAGTTTCTTAGTCTCTTGGCTTCAGTTTCCTCATCTGGAAAATGGAGATAATAAGAGCCTCTACTGGCCCTGGCTGGGTGGCTCAGTGGATAGAGTGTTGTCCCAGTGCAATGAGGTCACTAGTTCGATCCTTCAACAGGGCACATATGAGAAACAACCAAGGAGTGCACAACTAAATTGAACAAGTATTGATGCTTTTCTCTCTTTTTCTTTGCCCCTCTCTCTTCCCCCTTCTCTTTCTCTCTCTTAAATAATGGAAAAATTAAAAAAAAAATAGAGTCCCTACTGTATAAGGTTGTAGCGAGGATTAAGTAACATATAAAAATTGCTCAAAGTAATGTTTGGCACAAAGAAAATGTGATGTCAGTGTCTATATTGATGTCGTTGTTATGGTTAATCAACTCTATTATTACTAATATTAGCATTACTGCTGATCAACTCTATGTTCCAAGCATGGGTAGGGTTAGCTCTATGCACTTGGGTGTCCTTGTGCCAAGCCCAGCACTTGCAACAGGTAGACAGGCTTTTAAATACCAGCTAATTGCCTGACCTGTGGTGGAGCAGTGGATAAAGCATCGACCTGGAAATGCTGAGGTCGCCGGTTCGAAACCCGGGGCTTGCTTGGTCAAGGCACATATGGGAGTTGATGCTTCCTGCTCCTCCCCCCATCTCTCTCTCTCTCTCTTTCTCTCTCTCTCTCTCTCTCCTTTCTAAAATGAATAAATAAAATAAAAATAAAAATAAATACCAGCTAATTAATGAAATAGACATTTACAAACAGGGCTCCATCACTCACTTACTTCACTTGTCTATATTTTTTTGAAATCTTAGTTTCTTCACCAGAAAAATGAAGGCAATATTAGCATTTAGCTCATTAAGTGAGAACAAATGCGATAATGCATGCAAAATTCTTAACATAGGGCCACATACTAGGAACTCAAACATGTCAGTTATTCTTATAACAGATAACTCTGAATTCGAAAACAATCTGACTGGAGATATATAGATACTGATTTGGTTAGCAGGGGAGTGGACCAACGAGCAGGTGCAGTACAAATCAAACAGGGTTTAACTTCCAAAAGAACAAATACAGCTCTTCCCTGCTCTTTGAAAGTTCACGTTACACCGATCTATTTTGACAAAAAACCTGTATTAGTACTTGTTTTTGCTAACCAGAAAATATCCCAAGACCCTAGTTCTGGGCTTCCCTGCTTTTACTATCTGTGTTATTTTAGGTTTTATGTGTTATTTGGTATGATTTGGTCTGGAAACGTAAAAAACTTTTCAATATTAATTAATGGTAATTGTATCTTCACTTGAAGACATTTCGGCTTACTGAAGGCTTCATAGGGACGTTCTACCTTCAGAGAGCGGGGCAAACCCACGCGTCACTCCCTGGAAGAACCAGACTTAGCAGTTAGGGAGCAGGGGATGAGTTACCTCATTCTAAGTACTTCAGTGATGACCACCAGTTCTAAGGATATAGAAAACCAGAATTAAGTCTGATTTCATTAACTTATTTTTTCTCTAGAATTTAAAATATTTACAGATATATACCAATGTGATGAATACTGAACTTGTATTTCCCATTAATACAGCAAGCTTTACTCATTAGACAATTATTCAATAAAAATTAAAATTGTAAATTTAATGGCTACCTAAAATATTACTTGATGTAATCTTGTCAAGATGAAATTGTTAAAATAAAATTTCAATTTGATGACTGTTAAATCTGAAGAGAATACACAATGCGTGACAGGTCCAATTTTTCAATTTCCCAATCTACCTATTAAACCATTAAAATCTGTCTCACTGGTTCCTAATCATCCAAGTCTTTCTGTAAGCAAACATTTTATTAACATCCAAAGAAATCTACTTATATAAAATAGTACCCGGTGGATAGTTAATGTTTATATTTTTATTTTATTTATTCATTTTAGAGAGGCAAGAGAGAGAGAGAAAGGGGGGAGCAGGAAGCATCAACTCCCATATATGCCTTGACCACACAAGTGCAGGGTTTTGAACCAGCGACCTCAGTGTTTCCAGGTTGACACATTATCCACTGCGCCACCAGAGATCAGGCAACGTTTATATTTTTAAACTCTATAAATTAGCATGTACATTTCTTTAAATCTACAATAGAAAGTGTCTGCTTGCCTATAGGTTTAAGCTTTAAACTTAATCCTGTTACTGACTTCCACTGAATGACAGTCACCGTGATGAATACAGTACAAAGCAACCTGCTTTAGTCACGGCCACAATGTGAACCTCAGGCAAGTGATTTTCTCATTCCCTCTCAAAAAGTAAATGTTACCATAGTAGGTTTCTTTTGCTGTTGTTGTTTTAATAAAATAAGAAGAAACTGCTGGTCAAATATTTTTAAGAGGAAACATTTCTTATTGTTTTAAAAACATAAATAGGCCAGACATATATGTCAGAAGAGAACTGTTTCCTGTATGCATAATTAGGGATAGAAATTCAAGATATAAATAAGGAAAACCAAAACATTAAGACATATCATTAAAAAATGACAGGTATCAGTTACTTAAACAGATTTTCTAATTAGCACAGAAGGGCTGTCAATGTGCGTACCTCAATCCTAAATCTGAAGAATCCTGGGAAGTATTTTACAACAGAATTAAAACAATATGCATATTGTACACTTCTTTCCCTATCATTCTGTTTCTTAAAAAATATATTTTGATAAAAGAAAATAAGAACTATGGAAAAATTCAAGATAAGCCAAAAAACCTGTTGCAAACCACCAGTTCAATAATGTGTATATAACCACTGGAAAAAACATATTTTTTTCAGTAAAGTAAGCTATTAAAAATTAAAAATTTTTATTAGTAACATTTTTATCCTTGGTAATCACCCCAAATAAAGAAATATATTTACTACTATGGGAAATTAAAGGCGTTGGGCACCTGGTAGGTGGTGAACACTGCCAGGAAACATAAAACTGACTAGCGATTAAAAGATGTATATGTGTCTCTTTAAAAGTATGGAAATCTAAAATATGCTTAAACAACCACTATTTAGATTTCAAAAAGAACACATTAAATGTGCAATCTGCTCCATTCCACAGAGTAAAATGGAGATTAAGAGGCTCTACAAGGTTAAAATCTGAAACAACAGAATACCTGGGGACATCAACTATCCCTAATCTCTTCTACAAAGATTCTTTCTTAATCTATAAACATGTTCAATTTTGAAACTGCAAGCCCCTCCCAAATATTTCCTTTCCTTTGTCTTTTCATTCTTAATTGAGCTTATTGAAAGAGTCACCTATAGACAGATGTCTCCCCTTTTCAGAAACATCTTTCTCCTCAAACCACCTCTGTCTGGCCTGTGCCCCACTACAGACCAGCGGCAGTGCTGACGTGGGGGGACCCACACACTGCCAGCCCCCCTGACACCCAGCCTCCGCAGCACCGTGGACCAGCTCCTCCTGAGCTGCTCTCCTGGCACTGGCTATGGCATCCCGTCTGCCCTGTCTCCCTGATCACTCCCAGTCCAGCTCCCTCCAGACCCTCCCTCTGCTTGCTCCTGGTCAGCACACTCACCCTCTTTCCTCAACAACCTCCCCCACTCCCATGGTTCCCACTGCTACCTGTGAACTGACAGTGCCTGGTTTTCATCTCCTCCTCTGACCTCTCCAGTGACTCCCAGAATCACATAGCCATACAACTGTCTACGAGATTCCCCCATCTGGACATCCAATGACACTTCAAACTCACATAGTGAGAAAATCCCATGTCCCTTTCCCCTTTGTGACAAGCTGTTCCTCCTGAAATCCCACCTTGGCTGGTGGGATCACTACTGATCACCCTATCAGGACACCTGGATAGCATCCTCTCATTCCTTGTTAACTAGTTAGTTCTGGTTCTTCAATATTTAAAAAATCTGTCCATTCTTCTCATTTCCCATAGTAACTTAGAAAGGACACCTCATCACCTCTCACCTGGACTGGTGCAGGAGCCTCTTGGTCTCACTGTTCTCTATTGCACTCCCTGTTAATCAATCATGTAGAATGCTGCCAGAATGCTGTTTCTAATACATAAATTTGGTCACATTTCTCCTAAGCTGAAATAATTTTTAGTGTCTCTTTGCTTAAAGAATTAATTCACTTACTCACTCATTCAAAAAATACTTATTGTTGACATGTAACAGATGAGGTGTTGGACACTATGCATATTATAGTGACTAAAATAACACTTAAGAGAACATACAGAAAGATGGACATTAAACGATCCCTTAAGTATGTGATTACAAATTTTGACAAGTGCAATGAAGGAAAACAGGTCAAAAAGAAAAAGGGGAGAGAGACTGCTTCAGATTGAACAGTCTTGTCACTGTTCAGAAAGTGGAATCTAAGTGAGATTTGGTAAGTGGCTGAAGGGGAAAGAGTTTTTGGAAGTGGGAATAGCAAACAGCAGGAAGTTGAGAAGCTTAGAGTGTTAAAACTGAAAGTAGGCCTACCTGGCAAGAGCTTCAGGCGTCCCCAAACTGCGGCCCCCTGAGGCCATTTATCCAGCCCCCCTCCGCACTTCTGGAAGGGGCACCTCTTTCATTGGTGGTCAGTGAGAGGAGCACTGTATGTGGCGGCCCTCCAACGGACTGAGGGACAGTGAACTGGCCCCCTGTGTAAAAAGTTTGGGGACCCCTGGCTGGTGGGTGAGAAAGGGAACCTGAGCTAGGCTGGGGAGACAGGGACAGGGCATGCGGGCTCTGCAAGGACTGAGCTTGCTTTGAAGGGCAAAGAAACACAACTACTAAGTGTGAGGCACATGACTGACATTTACATTTTGATTTACATTTTTTTTAAAGTTCACTTTGGCTGCTGGTAAAGAACAGACAGTAGCCTGATATATGTTAGGAGAGGCATCAGGAGGTTTCTGCATTAGTCCAGGTGAGAAAGATGGTGGTGGGAAGCTTCTCTTAACTCCTACAGCAAAAATTATCATTAGGTAATCTAAGCCTGGAATGCAAGAGTCCCAGCACTTTAAAAGATATAATTCTGCTGAACAGAAAGGTATGTAATTCACTGAATTAATTCAGGATTTAGTTCACTGGGATCTACTGTCCATCATTAGCACATTTCTGCTCAGGGGACTTATTACAAAGTTATACTGCTGATGGTCTATCACAGGGGTCAGGAACCTTTTTGGCTGAGAGAGCCATTAACGCCACATATTTGAAAATGTAATTCCATGAGAGCTATACAATATGTTTAACACTAAATACAAGTAAATGTGTGCATTTTATGTAAGATGAACACTTTTAAAGTACAATGAGTCTCTGAATTCTTTTAATAACGTTGTTATGCTGTTGCTAACCAATGATGAATAAAGTACTTCTTACCATTAATGTGACTTCTGGTGCTGCATGGTTTTGCTGATGGCTTTGTAGTCTGGTTGATACGTGGTGAGGTTAAGCTTCATGCAGGCATTGAGACTTCCATCCATTAAACGTGATTGTAGGTTGGTCTTAATGTTCTTTAAATGTGAGAAAGACTGCTCACATGCATGTGTAGAGCCAAACATTGTCAGTACAATACTCACACGCTGCAGTGTGTGGTATGTGACGGGAAGCACGTTCCTAGTTTTGACAATCGGCTGGTCCGCGGGTTAAAGTTTTTTCATTTCTCCCCACTTGTGTTTGCTCGCCAACTTTGCTTGCTGTCGTGCAAGTCTTTCCAAATCTTCATTCAGTGACTTGAACTTATTCACCCACACGTCTGAGTCCTTCAGGTCAGCAGCTTATAGCTCAGAATCTCTGACGGAAACACAGGGGATGTAACTCAGGTTGGCACTGTCCACTGCACACTCGTGTGGATGGGTGATGAACTTAAAAAGATGAGTATGCTCACAAAATTCTCCAAAGCGCATTCTGAATGACTGCAGATTAGATGTGAAGCCCGCTAGCTGCTGGAGATCAAGATATTGAACAGGGTCACTTGCTGTGCAGGCATCTTTAAATTCTCCCAGTTTTTCAAAGTGTAGTCAATGACCTGTTTCAATGTCAACGATGAAGAGTTCCAGCTTGTTTTCAAATGCAAACACTGCTTGCTGAAGTTATGGATAAGACTGTATTTCCAACACCTTGCATTTTCACAGTGAGCTGGTTCAGATAGATGTTCAGTCATGTCCATGAGATAGTAGAACTTCAGAAGCCACTCAGTGTTAGCTAACTCAGGATGCTCGACGTTTTTCATTTCAAGAAAAGTCCGGATTTCACTCAGAGAAGGTGCGAAACCACCGAGCACCTTCCCTCTTGACAACCAACGCACACTGCTGTGCAGAAGCAGACGGGGATAATTATTCCCAACTTCATCCAGCAGTGTTTTAAACTGGCTATCATTTCAAGCTCAGGCAACAATAAAGTTGACCACCTGAATGACCAGCGACATCACCTCACCAAGCTGCTCGTCACACATCTGAGCACAAAGCACTTCCTGATGTAGGATGCAGTGAAAACTTAGGATGGGTCTCTTCATGTTCATGAAGAAGCGCTATGAATCCTGTTTTTCCCCGCCATGCATGGAGCCCATCAGTACACACTGAAATAAGTTTATCCATCGGTAGATTTTTTTCTTTAGCGCACTCAGTGAAAGACTTGAATAAATCCTCTCCTCTTGTTGTCTCTTTCATAGGCAAAACAGCAAGACTTTCCTCATGTAGTGTGTCACTGACAACATACCTTGCAATCACGCTGAACTGGGATAAATGGCTTACATCTGTTGACTCATCCAAAGCGAGAGAAAAGAATGGTGCTGCATTTATGTCCTTCACTTGTGTTGCCTCAATCTGATTTACCATCATGACTGTGAACAGTTCTTGCTGACAGAGGCATGTCTTTTATTCGTTTGGTTATCTTGTCTTTATCCGAAAGTCGTCAAAAAGTTTATTGGCAACATCAAGCATGAATGTTTTGGCACACTCCCCATCTGCAAATGGCTTTCCGTTTCTCACAAAGCAGCACAGCTAGCCAAATTCCAGTCACCTTGTTGGGTCCAAACATGGAGTTGCTGCTGACTAGCTTGCACTGTGCACAGTAGCTCTTGACATGCTTTCTTCCTGCTATCCCCGGCTGGATATTTTGATGCAAATGTAATATGGTGTGTGTTGAAGTGCCGCTTTATATTTGACTGTTTCATTGATGCAATTTTGTCATTGCATATTAGACACACTGCAGAACCTGCTCTCTCCACAAAGGTGAATTCCTCTGTGCATTCTTGCTGAAAGGTACGATACTCCTCATCTTTTTTTCTTTTAGTCATCTTCTTCGTCAAAAGGGTTTCTGCAATTAGCTAGCTGACTACTTGATTAAAGGGAGGCAAGTTTACTTCCTGACCTCACAATGACCCGTGTACCTTACGCATTATCCAATAAAAATTTGGTGTTGTCCCGGAGGACAGCTGTGATTGGCTCCAGACACCCGCAACCATGAACATGAGCAGTAGGAAATGAATGGTAGGAAATACATGAGAATGTTTATACACACACACACATTTTTTTTTTTTTTTTTACAGAGACAGAGAGTCAGAGAGAGGGATAGACAGGGACAGACAGGAACGGAAAGAGATGAGAAGCATCAATCATTAGTTTTTCGTTGCGCGTTGCAACTTCCTAGTTGTTCATTGATTGCTTTCTCATATGTGCCTTGACCGCGGGCCTTCAGCAGACTGAGTAACCCCTTGCTGGAGCCAGCAACCCTGGGTCCAAGCTGGTGAGCTTTTTGCTCAAGCCAGATGAGTCGGCGCTCAAGCTGGCGATCTCAGGGTCTCGAACCTGGGTCCTTCCATATCCCAGTCCAACGCTCTATCCACTGCACCACCGCCTGGTCAGGCTGTTTTATATTTTTAACGTTATTTTTTCTTTATTAAAGATTTGTCTGCGAGCCAGATGCAGCCAACAAAAGAGCCACATCTGGCTCGCGAGCCACAGGTTCCCGACCCCTGGTCTATCATAATACAGCTTCTGCTAAATCTATTCAATACCTGACTTTTTAGATAACCTCTCTACTTACATAACTAAAAGGCATATCATACTTTACATGAACCAAAACCCAAAATATCTCGATTTCTGCCTCCACACCAGTCTACTCAAGCAATGGCATTGTCATTGATACCAAAAAAAATCTGGGTGTTATCCTTTTTCTCTTTCCTTCATATCCCATTATCATATGTAAGTTAAGTACCAACTTAAATTGAATATAATAATTCCATGGAAATTACTCTGTGATTTTACAGACTATGAACCTGGCTATAAGCTCTCTGTAGTAACATACTCATTACATTCATATGTCCTTACCAAAAAAAAGATTATTTGATTAGACAGCATTAAAATAAATATACAATGCTACTATAATTGTGTTTCACCTTAAATTATTCCTCACTGTCAATACTGCTACAGTAAGTGTATAAAAATAAAACATGCTTAATTACTTAGTTCTCAAATTCATTTAACTATTCATTCATTTGTTCTCAAGAAGAGAAAAACCTACTTGTATAAACAGTAAAAGATTAGAAGTACAGAAGTTTTCTAATATGTCTTAAAATTAGTTTCTTAATATTTCCCCAAGAAGATAGTTAAAATTAGATTTCATACCAAATAGGTCCTTCAACAATATTTAATTTCCCCAATACTGTTGATGAATGAGTCATCCTACATTTGTAAATGTTAAGTCAACTAAAGAATATGGCTTCAGTGCTAAATTATTTTCTTAACATTTTTTGAAAAATATTTGAGGCCCTGAATGGTTGGCTCAGTGGTAGAGCATCAGCCCAGCATGTGGATGTCCCAGGTTTGATTCCCAGTCAGGGCACGCAGGAGAAGCGCCCATCTGCTTCTTTACCTCTCCCTCTATAGCTTCTCTCTTTCTCTTTCCTCTTTTCCCCTTCTGCAGCCATGGCTCAATTGGAACGAGTTGGCCCCAGGCACTGAGGATGGCTCTATGGCCTCCACCTCAGGCACTAAGAAGAGCTCAGTAGCTGAGCAATGGAGCAATGCCACAGATGAGCAGAGCATCACCCACTAGCAGGCCTGCTGGGTGGATCCTGGTCAGGGTGCATGCCAGTATCTGTCTCTGCTTCCCCTCCTCTCACTGAATTAAAAATAATAATAATAATACACACACACACACATGTATATATTTGAAAATCTATCTCATCAGACTCTGTTCAAAGCTCTGAAGCTGAGTCTATTCTTTTCCTGCTTCAAAAATGCAAGTGGAAGGTAGAAGCCATTTATAATTTAACAGAAGTAACAGAAGTTATTTATAATTATATTCCTTATATAAAGCTAACTGGAACTTAACCACCTGAAAAATTAAACATAAAACCAAGTACAATGACTATAGTAATGCAGTAATAAAAAGTATTATCATGTTCAAATAACTATTTCTAAGTTACCTAGTAGGTAATATGTTAACCTGACATCTATAGTTCCACACAATTTTATGATAGATACCTAGAAAAAAAAAATGGATATAGTTTATATCCATTACAGTATTGTTATAGGAAGAGAATTCAAAGGTGGCTTAAAGGGCCAAAGGTAGAAATTAACTTAGCTTACATAGAAAATAATTTGTACAGGTCAAGAAGGCCCTTTGCACAATACCACTGAAGGTAATTGAGCTTGCAAAATACTGACTCTCAGACCGTAATGAAAAGGAACCGCTACGGAAAGGAGAGAGCGTGGTCTGTCACTGCAACAGAACTATGGGTGGATGGGCACAGCGCATCTCCTGTTGCACGCACCCTGTGGCTCATCAAGTGACATGGATCCGAGCTGTTTGTTAACCACAGAAGAAGGAGAATCTGAAACAAAAATGAGATTTCCACTTAAAAGTAAGCAGCAGAAACTGCAAAGCAAGGCTATGATTATCTTTAAGCTTAAGAAACAAATGTACAAGGTGGGACAGAAGTGAGTACTGTGATATGCTTCCCAGGCAGTGAGTAAGCAGGGCCGTGTGCTCAGGGTGGTTATTCCAGGCAAGCAGTTAGCAACTGGGGGCAGGGGCTGAGAAAGGATTCTTCTACTTCCATGCATATACCTCTTCCCAAACTCATTTAGCACAGGCACAGGGTGCAAGGCAGATAAAACAGAGGACTCCTTGTCTTTCTCAACCCCCTCGCCAGCACCAGGTGAGGTTGCTCTGGACTGGAAGATTTGAGCATGAAATGAGGTGCTCACTACACTTTGCCAGACATTGTTTGTTATACCCTGAGCTGAAAAAGGAGCGCAAGTGAAGATGTTAGACAAAAAAAAAAAAGTTTATAAAAGAAATATTCAATAAAGTAATTACCATTACAGAAACATAGGTAATTTTAAAACTCTGTATGTTGTGCATATTAAATCTACACTCTGTGAACTCTTAGTTCTTTAGGTGCCTGGTGAGAACATAAAAGAGACAAGCAAGAAGGTTTAATGGTCTGGGCTTGATGCTGATGTCTACCTTGGCTCCAAATAGAACATTTAACTTTTATCCTTTGACACACTGAATTCTGTGTAAGAACCTGTTTTATGAATGGGCCCTATTGTTTAAAAACCACTGGCATAGAGGGAAGGCAGTGCGATAGAAGAGCCCTTGTCTGGAGTCAGCTATTTTTTATTCTCTTCCTAGTTCTGATAATAATTAGCCCTGAGATAGAGAACAAGTCACAACGTTTTCAGGCCTAAACTGCTTTCCTCCCAGTCGCCCTGAGGACCTGGTCACCTGGTCACAGGGGAACAAGGAGGAGGTGGCTACTATTCCTGGCCTGGGTTCGGTGTGCCAGTGGAGCAACAGGATAACAGGCATAGCTCTCCCCTAAACAGAAAAGTATTTCCTAGTCCCTAACATCCTACGCTGCAGTTTTTAGTTAAGTGTTGTTAACTAAAACAAAAGCCCAGCGTTCCATCTGATCACCAGTTTCCACTCATACAACACTGATTCCGCCAAAGGTAAACATTTTGAGTGGAGTGTCCTTCACTCAATAGCTAAAAGTTTTCCAATATAGCCTGGATTCTCAGCAATTTTATACCACTTGACTGCTTCCATTTATATACTTAAAAGTTCTGAATCCTGCCACTGAGACCAATTGCATCAACTTTAAGCCATCTACCTTCTGATATAACCAGTGTGCTCATGGATTTTTGTACTACTAAATTTTGAGAGACCATGATCATCATTTGAGTAATAGCTTTACTTATCCTTATTCATCAGCTCTTCATCAGAACTCAGTTAAACGAATCTGTACCATACAGAAAAGAAAGTGGGAATGCTAACATTTACACGCTTTACTTTCCTGGATAAGATTTTACTCACTTGTTCATTTCACAGTTAGATACAACAAGCCTATGAAGTTTTTGAAGAACAGGTAAGTTAATTAAAAAAAACAAAAACAAAATTATATTCTTTAAAGAAAAAAAAGTAACAGGCTCTGGCCAGTTGGCTCAGCGGTAGAGCGTCAGCCTGGAGTGCGGGGGACCCGGGTTCGATTCCCAGCCAGGGCACATAGGAGAAGGGCCCATTTGCTTCTCCACCCCCACCCCCTCCTCCTTCTTCTCTGTCTCTCTCTTCCCCTCCCGCAGCCAAGGCTCCATTGGAGCAAGGATGGCCCGGGCGCTGGGGATGGCTCCTTGGCCTCTACCCCAGGCGCTAGAGTGGCTCTGGTTGCGGCAGAGCGGTGCCCCGGAGGGGCAGAGCATCACCCCCTGGTGGGCAGAGCGTTGCCCCTATCCCGGTCGGGCGCATGCGGGAGTCTGTCTGACTGTCTCTCCCCGTTTCCAGCTTCAGAAAAATACAAAAAGAGAAAAAAAAGTAACAAAAATGTGTCAGAGTGAAATAAATATTGTAAAATCCTTCTATAAAGTCTCCTATGAAATACTTTTCATCCCTTTGGATTTATTATACATTTAATGTGCTTTCATTCAATATGAAGAGTCCTATAAACTCCACGCAATGTTTTCAGCAATATTTAATTTTTATAGAATATATAAATCTTATGAAATGAAGTCTTATTAAAATAAAATGTAGGAAGAAATAACTCTCTTAATAAATTTGATAAAGGATCTAGAATGCTGTCACTTTCACTAAACTATGTATTTTTAAACTCTCAAAGGATAAAACATAAATGAGGTTTATGTGAAGACAAGCAGGTGCTGCTAAACCAGAAGGTTGGGTTTCCCTTTGCCCCTATAGCAGTGGTTCTCAAAGTGTGCGCCAGGGCGCACTGGTACACCCTAGAAGATTTCCAGGTGTGCCCTATGGTATTTCAGAGAAATATGTGCCTGTTGGGGACCAAAAAACCAACAGGGTTTTTGGAGTTTAGATTTTTGGGGGACAGAGGTGTGGGGAAGTGGCTGTAAGCTGACAGTCTGCCCAACCCCCCACCTCACTTGCCTGATTAGGTTGCAAAAGGCTGTTCAGCAGTGGTGCGGGATTGTTTACACTAACCCCCATGTTCCCTGGAAAGACTGGAGGCAAGTTTCTTCTATCCTTTGTTTGGTGTCAAGTTAAGATGATACGTATGCTGGAGGTTTTGGATTGATGGTTAAACATATGGAATTGTCTCTTAAAGCCTTTTGAATTTCTTTAAAAGAATAATATGTGGCAATATCTAAAAAAGCTCTGAACATTTTACTACAATTTTCATCATCCTATTTATGTGAATTAGGATTTTCTACTGTCAACACAATTAAGAGTAAAAAGAGAGGAATTCTTCAATGTATTGATGAAGAAATGAGAGTTTGTCTTTCAAATATAAGCCCGAACATTGAAGAAATCACTAGGACACATCAGGCTCATGTTTCTCATAAACACAAGAATGAAAAAACAACACATTTACCCCGGGACCTGCAGAATTTACTAAATTGTACTAAGAATGTATCTACATATATAAAAAAATAACATTTTTGTCATTTTTTAATTTTTTTAACCCCTATTTTTTATGAATTCTAAAAATCATAACTAAAAAACTGTAACATAAAAATGTTTCTTAATATCAGAATAAATTTAATTTTGTTGTATTTATTTTGTTTAATTACCATAAAAGCACGCTTGGACTTTATATTTTTTTCTTTAATATTTGACTTAATTATTATAACATTTCTCAGAAATTTGTATATAGTGAGCCTACAATTATTTGTAGGATGTTAAATGTGCCCCGACTTCAAAAACTTTGAGAACTACTGCCCTACAGTCTGTAGGACACTGAGTCAATCTAGGGACTCTTGCTGCTCCTCCCCCCGTGAAGACCAGTCTTTCCTGAGAAACCCTTCTTTTTTTATTTATTTATTTTATTTTTATTTATTCATTTTGGAAAGGAGAAAGAGAGGGAGAGAGAGAGAAAGAGAGAGAGAAGGGGGAGGAGCAGGAAGCATCAACTCCCATATGTGCCTTGACCAGGCAAGCCCAGGATTTCGAATCGGCGACCTCAGCATTTCTAGGTCGACGCTTTATCCACTGTGCCACCACAGGTCAGGCCGAGAAACCCTTCTTGACCACTGCTTCTATTTCAGGCACTAGTCCTGGTGCCCTGAAGCTGCTTTGAGAAGGACTACTTGCCTGTCACACAAACATGGGAAGTGACTTGTTTTTATACCACGAGGTATTCATAAATACCATAACCATGACTTCCAACTTACAGAAATAATTCAAAGTATTAACTCAGTACCCATCAAAATAGCTAATATTAAAAAGAAAATAACATTATGAGTTCCAGGCTGATTGCTTCTGTTGGCATACTCTCCTCCGTCCTTCTACCAGACACTTGGAAAGCATTATCACAGAATAAAACTATTACCATGTGGCCCGGTGACAATTTATTACAAAGAACAATATGGCTTGTCAGCTTATTGGAAGTGTCTAGAATTATATTCTTTTTTTTTTTTTTAAGAACAACATGAACTTTAGCAAAAGCTCATTCAATAATACACAGTTTGAGGTGTCTTATGTCAATTATTGTATGTTTCCAAAAAGTTTGGTTTGGTCTTGGGGAAGTTCTTTAGCCCTTTTATGTCAGAATTTTCTCAACTGCAGAAAAAAAATAATGAATTATAGTCTGACAGGTAAATAACAAGGCCTCTTTATCCAGACTCCCTGGGTTCAAATCTCTCTTTTCTCCTCAGTTAACACTGTAACCCTGGGCAAGTTATTTAACTTTCCTAAGTCTCAGTTTCTCCATCTGTAAAATGGACATGATCACCAGAGCTACCACACAGTATTCTTATGAAGATTTAATGAGATAACCCATGTAAACTACTTAGGTAGCACGTCGGGTTAATTCATGATATCATTACTTGCCTGTTTTCCAGAAACATAGTATTGAATGAAAAATAATGACAAGAAGCTGTTTTGAAAAAGATAGAGCATATTCCCATATTTAGAGTTCAAAGAATCATCACTGTTTTTTTGCTCAGGACTCTGTTATTCAAGGTCACTAAGTAGTATTTGCAGAGCTAGGTCAACATCATATCGAATTTACTAACGGCTTATGTTATAAACACTAACTACACGGAAGGAATGCATCCATCTGAGAAGTGCCACATGTGACTGTCGCCTCAGATACTTGGGGAATCTGACGCTGTAGAGAGCCTGCTTGCACAGGATTGGGGAAGTGCTAGTTTTTTCCAATATGGCTCAGTTTTGAAAAGCCCTTTTTTTTAAAAATAATCACCAATGTTCTAAACCCTTTGGGGGTAAAAAATTACTTTTACCAATCAGCAAAACCGTGCCATAAAGTGAAAAAACAGTTCCTACCTGACCCTCTCTAGGCTGGCTCCCTGCTCCAGTGGGGCTCTGTGGTGGTCGGGCCAGTACCAGCAGACTCCACAGGGTGCTGTCACTCTGAGCAGGAGCCAGCAACCCATGACTCCAGGGGACCTGAAATGGAAAAAAAGAGCTGGGTTTAAAATCAGCCATATGCTGAATGCCTCTGCCATAGCTGCTTGTGGCTTCTGTGTGAGAAAAGTACACATAGCTCATTCACAACCCTGGATGCTACCAGCCTGACAGGGCCCTGATCTGAGCACGTTGTGAAGCAATAAGTGCAAGATCCTTATATCCTTACATCAGAGCATAGAAACATTTTTATATTATATTATCTACTCCATCTTTATGCTAGCTCTGTAAATTATGGCAGGCCACACTATCTAAATACAGCAATAACTGAGAAACTGAGGCATAAAACAACCAAATGACCCGCCCAAGGTCATCTAGTCATAAGGCCAGGGACAAGATCTCAGCCAAGTCTAATACCCAATCTGATGAAGGCAAATTTATTTCCTTATGATTTTAAAAAGTAAATCACTGAAAGACTAGAAATGAGTTATGGTGTATTTCCTAAAAGCTGAGCAAAAAATGTTATTTTTTTTAAACTAAATAAAGTAAAAATATTTTACAGTAATATCCTAACTTTGAAAAATAAAGTATTGAAAATTAGCTATGGAGAATGATCATTTATAGGTGTCAGGATTCTTTAAGAGCAGTAGTTTCAGGATGTGCCTCTGGGAGCAAACAGAGGAGCCTTGGGGAAGAACGAGGAGCAAGCAGGTGGGCCTCCCTTTCTGTTAAACCACAACAGTGTCACTTTTATATGTTTTATATTGGAACTTCCATTTGTGACTGATAGAGTTCACAGTTGAAAAGACAAAAAGGAGGAAAACCACTGTTTAAACTTCTTTTAACATCTATCTTCTAGAGTTCTTTTCAAATAGCAATTTGAAACCAAAGGTGATACCATTTGATGCCTTAGAATAATGTTTTAGTTTTCAACTGCCATATTCAGTTTTCAACTGAAATACTGGCAATCGAATAGATATATCCTGTCTAGTATTATCATTAACTAGCATCAAGCCCCATTCCACTAAAATGTAGATTATTTCTACAAAATTATTTAATCTCACTCTTCAACAGAAATCAGGTATTGTAGACTCATCTTACACTTAGCCTTTCACAAAAGATTCTCATCAGTTCTGTACTTTGAAGAGAATAAAATGTTTGCTAGATAATGTAGTAATTCAGAAATTCTACACTTGTGAAAATTGCTTGGCTTCTAAATGACCTAATTGTCTCCTTTGAGTTTCTTATATCTAAAATATTTAATAGGTGAGAAGACAGAAATATCATGTCCTGACAATATTATCATTTACCAATACGCTAAAGATACCAAGGTGTAATGAGAAAACACAGGTTTTATAAATGAGAATTGCACACTCATCTATTATTAATGCTAAAATCTATAAAGCTAATCTTTATACTTTCTCTATTGACAGATGATTTTAGAAGTAACATCTAGCCTGAAAGAATGGGCTACTTAATGTCCATAATAAAAGTATATAAAATTGTGTTTAATTATTACATATAATAAAATGTTTTAATAGTTGTTTTTCAAATAAAATCTACCTCCCTGATGAATTTCATAAGTGTAATTCCTGTTTTTCTAAAATTTGTGTGCTCAAGTGAAGAATTTTGACTTTTTTTCTGCCTCATAGCCAGAATTTACTAAATAGACAAAATATACCGATTTTATGAGTTGTCCTTTGGACAAACTGACGACCTATTATTTAATGGTTCTTAAAGCTTTTAATAATCAGTGTTCCTGTGACATGTGGAAGTAGCACTGTCAAACAGCATGTTGCAGGGCACATTTCAGAGGAGACAAATGCTATGTCAAATGCATATGACAGAGATGGATTGCCCTGCCTTTCAGTGAGAACAGCACACCTGGAGTGACAATGCCTCTGACACTGTCCATGGGGACAGTCTCAGGGGCACAAGTATGCTGTTGATTAACAAAGAAGAAATAACACAGTTCTCAACCTCAAGACTGGCAAGGTACCTGCTCAGCTTCAGCTTGCCTTTTTTTTTTTTTTTTTTTTTTGTATTTTTCTGAAGTGAGAAGTGGGGAAGCAGTCAGACATCTGCATGTGCCCGACCAGGATCCACCCAGCATGCCCACCAGGAGCGATGCTCTGCCCATCTGGGGCTTGCTCCATGGTGCCTGGCACCATTCTAGCACCTGAGGCAGAGGCCATGGAGCCAGCCTCATCAGCTTCAGCTTTTTAAAGATTACCACTAATAGACTGATAACCAAACTAGATAGTATTTACTAAAAATGATACTGAGAGTTTTCTGATTCTAAAAACAACCTATGTCAATTCAAATTGGTGAACTAGATATAAAAGGCTGAGTCTCAAAATATATATATATTTTTTTGTATTTTTCCGAAGCTGGAAACGGGGAGAGACAGTCAGACAGACTCCCGCATGCGCCCGACCAGCATCCACCCGGCATGCCCACCAGGGGCGACGCTCTGCCCACCAGGGGGCGAAGCTCTGCCCCTCCGGGGCATCGCTCTGCCGAGACCAGAGCCAGCCCAGCGCCCGGGCCATCTTTGCCCCAAGGGAGCCTTGGCTGCAGGAGGGGAAGAGAGAGACAGAGAGGAAGGGGAGGGGGGAGTGGAGAAGCAAATGGGCACTTCTCCTATGTGCCCTGGCCGGGAATCGAACCCGGGTCCCCCGCATGCCAGGCCGACGCTCTACTGCTGAGCCAACCGGCCAGGGCCTCAAAATATTTTTCTAATGACCACAATATACAGTGCTTTCCTGCTAATGTAGACAGCTTGTTTTATACTCAAATTCACTTAATTTTCAGTATTTTTAAATATATGTAAGGGACACTTTTATCTTTCTTATTGGTTTCTATATGGCATACTTTTTAACTTTTGAGATAATTTAGCTAAAGTTTTATATATAGCACAAAGTCATAGCAAATGTCTTATTAAATGCTATGGTTGCAATCTAATCAAACTTGGTTAGTTTCAAGCAGAGGAAAAAAATTCTCTATAGTAAAAAAACAACAACCCCATAATAAATAAAATAAAATCAGAGATATCTTTGCTTGACTGCATTAAAAATCAGGCTCAGAATTTGTTCCAAACATCACACCTATATTACAGTTATTTAACTTTATTTTACCTTACCACAGAATTATAAAATGTGCTTTTGTTACCATAGCACTTACTGAAAGAGATAAACAGATAAAGTAGAAGCTGTCCAGTTTACTAATATACAAACTAACTCCAAGTAATTATATCAGAGTTCTCAAAGTAATTAATGTCCAAACTCACCACTCCTTAGGGTAGTAAAACAAAGTACAACAATCTCATTAGTATGAGAATGAATGCAGACACACTCTAGTTCCCAAACAGAGATTGAGAGCACCTAATATAGGATAAATAGTACCTATGATCTACCTGAAAGGAGTTGACAAATTATACTACATCTTTCATTAACTCTTTCAACAAATGCTTACTGAGCATCAAGAGGTGGCCATTAAAGAAGTGAGACATTAAAATACTCCCAGAAACGGAGAGAGGCACAGATAGTACCTATCTCAGAGTTTTACAGCATCAGAATAGGAACATAAGAGGCTGTGGGGTACTTCTGTGTCCTACATATCATAAAGTTGATTATGTGTGGAAGAAATAAGTAAGCATATATTGAAAATGTTCAAATAAGGACAAAAGGGGATGACTGAGTCAGTATGCTAGTATGGCCAAACAATTCTATAATTCTAAAATCTAGCATAACTACGATTATATGGGAATAGAAATACTGGTTAACTTTTAAAGCAAAATAATTTTTTTAAAAAAAGAAGAAAAAAAAAAAGGAGGTGCTAGGAGTCACAAGCAGATATCATTTAAGAGTACAGAAAATTTTTACAGAAATATCAATGCAGGCTCGAAATTCGCTAGATTATTAGAAAGTAGTTCACTGGATATAAAATTTAAAAATATCTGCCTCTCTCTAAATATAAATAAAACCATGGGTTATTCTATACTCCCTGTGGCAAATGCTGCGCCAACCTGTCCCCTAGCTACAGGAGGAGGACCAGCACCCCAGGTGAGAGAGAGGAAGCTGCAAGCGCGCCAGCTCCTGGCTACACAGCGGCAGTGTTAACACAGCCCCACCACCACCATCACCCCACGGCTGCAGGACACTGCACAGTAATAACCTGCTGCGGGTGGGTCTGTGGCCAGGCCCTCGGGAGAAGCCTGACAGGAAGTGGAAGGCTGCTGCTGCGCACGCGCAGCCAGCTCCTGCTGCCTCTGCTGCTCGGCCTTCTTAAGCCTCAGTTGCTGCAGCCGCTTACGGAGCAGAGCTATCTCGGGGCCCCTTAAAAATTCTGACACAGATAGGAAAAGAAAGGTGAAAGGATAGCCATAATATAGAAAATAGCAAGATTTGATTATATGTTTGATTATACAAGAATATAGTAAGAATCTGATTATACAAGAGAGGGTATCAATTAAACACATGTGCCATGGAGGAATACCAAAAACAAATTACTCATAAAAAAAAAAAAACTTCTGGTCATTAAGAGATAAACTATACAGTCTTATACACCCAAATGCTTCTGTTTAACGTGATGAATTAGACATGCACAGTTCTTTAAGAATATTTAATTAAACACAATGAAAATTAAGTCCCCTATAAGCAAAACATTTGAAAACACACATTTCTTTCCACACTAATTTCATCTTTTACAACAAAATACTAGGAAATAAAAAATATCAGTTATCCCACTCAATTTGTACATAAAATTACCAATTTAATCCAATAATAATTAAAATTCAATTAAGTTGATTTAAAAAGTTATGCATTTGGAAACAATTTTGGAATTTACGAGTGGAGAACTCTTTGAAAATTGTCAATTCCTTATCTTCCAGCCAAAATATTCTTTTTATGTTTAGATTATTTTACTGCTCAAATATAATTACATAATCTTTAGTATTTCCTTAAATTTTATCTGAAGCAGTAGTCATAGGTAGAAAGTAGAAATATATAGAACACAAAGTTCAGCAAAGACACTTACTGAGCCTCTACTATGTGTATGACGCACTGTGTTAGGCTCCAGGGAGAAATGAAACAGTGAACAAAATAAAACAGTCCCCAATCACATGGAGTTCACGTTCAGAGAGGAAAGCAGACATCAGTGGACACACACACACACACACACACACACACGCTGGCTGGGCAGAGCAGGGCAGGTACTGGGGTGGAGACAGCGGGAGAGAGGGTTCTGCACCGCCACACAGCAGGGCCGCTCTCATAGATGGGTCTGAACACAGACCTCGAGCATGGGCTGTGCGGATCAAGGGCGTCCCAGAGGCACGTGCGTGGGGCTGTGGGATTCTATTACAGGCAACCGAGCCCAGAGAGCTGATGGGGGGATGCAGAGGGACCTCAAGGTTCTTAGCCTGGGTCACAGTAAAAGCAGAGTTGCCATTTATTGTGACAGAAAGTAACAGAGGAAGGGCAAGTAGCATTAGAAGAAAAAAAGAACCAACAGATAGCCAAGTGGAGAAACTGAGCAGGGACTGAACATGACAGCCTCGAGTTCACCAGCAAAACTGGTGTCGCTGCTGATGTGAGCTACTGAGAGAGTGATGAGAGAAGTCTACGAACTGAACTCGGGGACACTCCAGGGTTGAAGAGAAGGAGTGAGAAAGAAGCCCATGCACAGCATGGTCGACTGAGTGAGCAGAAGGCTAGCGTAGGTAGTGTGTTAAATGCTGCTGACACAAAGAAAAGACCTGCAAACTACCACCGGACTGTGCGCCCTGGAAGCCACTGATGACCTTGACTCGAGGTGTTTCAGTGAAATTACAGGAGCCAATTGGAACCGGTTCAAGAGAAAGGGGAGGTGATGAAGTAGAATCAAAGGCACATTAACCCCAAGTCTTGCTGCTAATGGGGAACTGCTGGTGGGGGACAGGGTCCGGGAGACGGGTGTGTGTTAGTTAGTTCAGGAGATAAACCGGTTTGTATGCTGACGGACAATGTGACCTGGGAGAAGAAAGAAAGAAGACGCATGGAAAGAAGTGGCAAAGGCAGGAAGGATGCCCTTGAGTCAGCCACGGGGATGGACTGCACGGGGAAGAGGTGGAACTGGACTTAGGTGCAGAAAACTTCACCTACCGGAGCCAAAGAGATGGCGTAGCTCACGGGCAAGATGCGACAGTTGTAGGTTTGATGGTGGGAGCACACACACACAATCTCTTAGTGACACTGGCAGCAAATTACACACAGTGCCAAACAGCTTTCAGCCTCTTGTACATACATTATAAGGCTGCAATCACTGGTTCATTATTACTTCAGGAATTCATCATGCCAAAGATACTAACCTTTCGCTACCATGCCATCTATGAAAAAAGAGTTTTATTCAATTGGACAACTGGCAGCTAAGATTTCACAAGCAGTCTCGACCAGGCGGTAGCGCAGTGGATAGAGCGTCAGACTGGGATGCAGAAGACCCAGGTTCAAGACCCTGAAGTCGCGAGCTTGAGCGAGGGCTTATCTGGTTTGAGCAAAAGCTCACCAGCTTGAGCCCAAGGTCGCTGGCTTGAGCAAGGGGTTACTCGATCTGCTGAAGGCCCGTGGTCAAGGCACATATGAGAAGGCAATCAATGAACAATTAAGGTGTTGCAATGTGCAACAAAAAACTAATGATTGATGCTTCTCATCTCTCCGTCCCTGTCTATCCCTCTCTCTGACTCTGTCTCTGTAAAAAAAAAAACAAAAAAAACAAAAACAAAAGATTTCACAAGCAATTCAAGTACCATCATAGTCTCTCACTGCTAAAATTCCCCAGTACTGAGTAGGATAGTATTCAATAAGAAATGAATTGTATGTTCAATGGCACCGAGCCTTCTTTTTAGGTATAGGCAGTCCCCAGGTTATGAACGAGATAGGTTTTGTGGGTTTGAAATTTTAAGTATTTGTATGTACAGAAAGGTAGAAATAAATACTATAAGACAAACATCTACCTAAGCTGCATTTAATAGGTAAATGTACTTGTTCCAACTTACATACAAATACACTTAAAAACAAACCTACAAAACCTATCTCATTCATAACCAGGGACTGCCTGTAGATACATATACCTATTTATTGTCAGAATAGCAATGCTTTTTGCAATATAAAATATAGCACTATTATGCAGCACTTCAAAAGAAATTACCATAGGCCCTGGCCAGTTGGCTCAGCGGCAGAGTATCAGCCCCGTGTGTGGAAGTCCTGGGTTCAATTCCTGGTTAGGGCACACAGGAGAAGCGCTCATCTGCTTCTCCACTCTTCCCCCTCTACTTTCTACCTCTCTCTTCCCCTCCCCACAGCCAAGGCTCCACTGGAGCAAAGTTAGCCCGGGTGCTGACAACACTCCATGGCTTCTGCCTCAGGTGCTAGAATGGCTCAGGTTGCAACAGAGCAACGTCCAAGATGGGTGGAGCATCGCCCCCTGGTGGACTTGTGGGGTGGGTCCCTGTCTCTGCCTCCTCACTTCTCTTTTCAGAAAAATACCAAAGAAATGACCATAGAGATTATATATACATCAAATTTGCTAAGAAAATATAAAATTACATACAAAAAAAATAACCTAACTTCATTGTTGTTTCCAACCCTCTCTCTTGCACTGCCAAATGTCTTGTGGGACTATAAGAGTCTGCATCCTAGACCCACAGGACGATGCAGCAAATACACAGCAGACTCCAAGTGCAAGCACTGATGTTTTCTAACTTAGAAAATGAGGACTTAGTTAATGCTTCCAATACTTTATAAAGAAGAATTTGCCTGCTTTTATGGCTGGTTGTATGGTGGCTTTCTCTTTCTTGGATTAAAAGAAAAAAAATGAGCCTAGGAAAAAAAGTCAACACACAGCTCACTATTTGTCGGGAGCCAATCCACTAATGCTGGCTAACTAGGTCACAGCAGGAGAAAATCCACAACTGCTGGTTGACAAAGTCACAGCAAAAGAAGATAGAGTCACCGCAGTAAAGACCAACAGCTGCGGGTTGACAAAGTCACCGCAAAGGAAAGGCACAACGATACTTCCCCCTTTAATCTTTTGAATTAATCTGGCCTTATATTCCCCCCTTTTCTGGGTGTGTGCTATTATTTATGGCACAGGGATAATAGTACCGTGCTTTCCCTGTAGATTTGTAGAAATTTCTTTGGAAATGAGCCAGAAGGTGTAAGTTCCACAGAAAAGCCTGTAAGCCCCTTGAACTGGGCTCATAAACATAAGAGGCTGGCCATGATATCCCTCATAAAGGGTTAAGTTTGTAGGAGAATTTCTTCTTATTAATCATGTTAGAAAGAATATAGTTAGAACTTAGCTAGTATATGAATATAGTAAATAAATAAAGTTTAACTAGACATTAGAATCTTAGGTAAAGTGTAGTGGAGTGGCCTGTTGCATGGCCTTGGATAGGAGTGCAGCTGGCTAGTAAAGAATGTTTTGTTAAAAGACTTGTTTTGTCACTGAAGACAGTTGCTGGGCTTTTCTCAGTAAAACATTCTCATGAGATTTTTGCATTTTCCAAGAATAAGGAGAGGAATGTGGTGGGATTCATAGCAGCAATAGCAACTAATGCCTTCTGATATTATGTTGCTACTAGCTATCTTGCAGGTGCACTCTATGTATCTTTAAGTAAAAGTTACTCTTAATACTATGTCAGTTTCTTAAATAGCAAAGCCTTCTGTAGTCTCGTGAGAAAAGAATTAGGACACTGCATGAACTCAAGGCCCTTTGCCTGAGAAAGCGGTGGTCCTTTGCTAGTCCTTGATGATTTCGTCTGCTATCTCTTTCTGTGCCCTTGACTCACAACAAGAGTAAAATAGAGTTATTAATTAGTACTAATCTTTTAGAAGTTTGTACCAATATTGTTATTACTATTCAAGTTATTGTATAACTGTACTTTGAATAACTTACCACCTGACTTGTAGCTTATAGATATGAATTAACTGTTATCTAAAAATATGTAACCATAGTGAAACTAAAACAATGATGTATTCAAAATACCATGTGATTGTAACTTAGTGTGTGTGCATAAAAAGTAAAGTTAGACCAGCCATTGGGGGAGATGCCTGGCAGTAAATGCTAACCAGAGAATAAACAGAAAGAAAAGAATTCAGCTCTCTCACTTGATTTTCGCCGACGCCGTCTCTTCCTGTGGGACCCCTGGTTCCCCCCCACCGGGGCTGGACCCCGGCAACTATTAAGAGCAACTATTGAATTAAAAATTCCAACCACATACCCCAGGGAATTTTACCAACAATTTATATTCAGGTCTCTTTGGATCTCATCGGGACTCATGCTAACAATACGTCTCAGGATAAGGACTGGTCACTTGAAACACCAACAATATGTTTAGTAGGTTGGGCTTTGAGCCAACCTGTCATCCCGAAATAGGAATGGGAATAAAGATTGAGTTCAATATCATGGCCCATGTTAATCGCATCTGCCTCTGTAATGAAGCCCCAATAAACATTCTGGACACTAACGACCAAATGAGATTTTGGGTGTTACGCACTTTGACGTGGCTAAATGTGATGTGCCCTGCCTCCTTCAAGAGAGGACATTGACTGCTTTGCCAGTGGAATTCTCAATGACCAAGCCCCATGTGTTTCTTTTTGTTGGTCCAAAGTGTATTATGTTGCTATAATAAAACTATAATCATAACTATAAAAAATAAAAAAATAAAAATTCCAATCACACATACCAAAGTAAGCAGTTCTAGTAGCAGTTTTGACATTAAAGGCGGGTAAAATACACACACATTACATCCTTTTACAAATACACACACAAACATATATAATTTGTAATGTGAATAACTGCTTAGAGAATTAGTTTTGCTAACATACCATATTTCCCCATGTATAAGACGCTCCCATGTATAAGATGTTCCTTAATTTTGGGGCCCAAAATTTGAAATAAAATGTACTACATAAAGTTATTGAACTCGTTTTATTCATCATAAAATTCATACAACGTCTCATCACTGTCAAAACTCCCATCCAGTCTGACCAGGTGGTAGCACAGTGGATAGAGTGTCGGACTGGGATGCAGAGGACCCAGGTTCGAGACCCTGAGGTCGCCAGCTTGAGCATGGGCTCATCTGGTTTGAGCAAAAAGCCCACCAGCTTGAACCCAAGGTCGCTGGCTCCAGCAAGGGGTTACTCGGTCTGCTGAAGGCCCACGGTCAAGGCATGTATGAGAAAGCAATCAATGAACAACTAAGGTGTTGCAACACACAATGAAAACCTAATGATTGATGCTTCTCATCTCTCTCCGTTCCTGTCTGTCTGTCTCTGTCTATCCCTCTCTCTGTCTCTGTAAAAAATAAATAAATTTTTTAAAAAATTAAAAAAAAAAAACCCACCTCCCATTCATTAGGTTATCCTCATCTATGTCTGATGATGAATCACTGTCTTCATAGATTGCCTCACCCTCAGTTCCATCTATGGCATTTGAAATGTCACAACCACTGTATAAGAAGTACCCCGTTTTTAGACTCCAAATTTTTCTAAAACAGGTGTGCCTTATGCATGGGGAAATACGGTAAGCCAAAATGGAAAGTGACTAAAATGAGTTTCTGGGCTGAATATACAACAACAAAACCTCAACACTGGGTCAGGAACTACTAATGGGAAATTTGTACTTCCATCTCCTGAAACTACTAACTCTATTCTTGTTTTCTTCTCAAAAACTCCAGGCAAGTCTCCCTAATGTCTTAATTCCCACTGAGATACAAGAACAAAGGCCCACTTGATCTTAGTCTTGTGTCCACCCTCTCCAATACACAGGGTCTCTAGTCCTGGATGTCGGGTTATTTCTATGCCTGATCCAGTGGTACTTCTCTGCCTGCTCTCAATCTGCCTCCTATCCAGGTGATCCTTGTGCTTTCTCTCCTAGAACTGGTCACTCCTTTACTGGCTTTCAAATTCCTCTAGCTTCTTTTTTAGTTTTCCCAAAGTGGCCATTAACCTAACATTCACTTGTTTCTAATCTGTAAATGGCCTGTACCTAGTCTGAATAGACCCGGATCTCCTTTAAGGAAAGTGAAATCTGGATGTTTGGGCTTTGAAAGGTTTGCTCTGATAACAGAGTTCTCATTTCCCCGGATATTTTTCTATAGAGCTCAACTCAGCTCTAATGATTCTAGACAGAACTACATAAATTTGTAAATCTGAGCAGTTATTTGTAAATAAGCAGGAATTCACACACAGTTCATATCATATACTAATAAAATTATATCCTCATCATCTAAGTGATCCATTTAGTTAGAAACAGGTGCCTCGCTTCTCAAGAGAAAGCTTCCCAAACTGAACTTTGTACATATTAATATCACCATCCAATCCAAAAACCATCTTTTCTAATCATATTCTTTAATTTAGATTAAAATGTGAGCAAAGGAAAAAAGCTCTAACATGTTGGAATGATGATCTCATTTAATACTGCCTCATTACCTTGGGAAAACATTACAAATAACACATGAAATGAAGATATTTCTAGGCATAGTTAGTTTAGAAACAACTATAAAAGTGATGTCTGGTTGACATCACTGAGAAAAGAGAAAAATCCATTATAATTACTTTGAAATACTATAAATAAAATTAGGAAGATTTCATTTTAACCTATATAGTTTCAGCTCATAGAACTTTCTGGTTTTTAATTAGATACTTTTATAACCACAGTCATTTGTTACAGTCAAAAAAAGAACGTGTGTGTATATATATAATAATCAAAGTGTCTGATTAAATTCTGGGTCATGTATAGAGAATATGGTTTTAATGGTCTGACTACTGGAATTAAAATAAAATTCAAGATTACAAAGGGTAGGTAGTCCAAAAACCAAAAAGCTCTACCCGCTGATTTCCAATTACAGTTGTGCACATTTATTTTCCTAATTCAGCTACAAAAGCTGAAGCCGACTCTGGCCCGCTAGACACACTCTTTCTAGGGTAATGCACCTGCTATGTCCCCTCACTCACGGCTTCATTTTATTTTTTTCCTACTCATGTTGCTGTTTGTCCTAAGTCCATTATTTATAAAAATGATTTTAAAAATGTTTCTGTAAGTTTCCTTAAAATACTTTTGAACAAAGAAGGAAAGAATCTATGTGTTCTGAATAGCCAAGGGCAAACAGATCCCAAAAGAGTAACTGGCTGGATACCCATTCACAGCACCTGCCCTTTCAACATCACATCTGGGGAGCCTACTAGAAACATCCAGAAACAATGAAGTAGGCTGAAACTATAAAGGGTAAAATACAGTTAAATATATCCAACACAGCTATCCTAACTGAAAGATAATAGGCAGTCTTAACAGTATCGACTGAGAACTAGGGAGGGAAATCTTCTATAGAACAAGACACATATTGCCTCTGTCTTTATGACAGTATATTCTAGTAAGAGAAAAACAAGTCATAAACCAATCAAAAATGAACAAAGTAATTACAAAAATCTGTAAGTACTTTTTAGGAAATAACCTGTATTTTTAAAAAGCTGCATAAAAGAGAGTAAAATTTAGGCAGCGGAGGAAAAGACAAATCTAGCCAGGCGAGTTACGAAAGGCCTCCCCTGAGTGACATTTGAGCTGAGACAGAAGAAACATGGGGTTGACTGTGTTAAGCCAGGGGAACGGCCTCTCGGCTCGGGGCTAGATCCCCTATAGAGAAGTAGATGTAGAAAACAGTAAGGACAAAGGCTCAGAATCAGAAAGAAACTGGACATCTGGGAAACCTAAACGAGACCAGGACAGTCAGAGGGCAGTGGCCATCAGGGGCGGAGAAAGTGATATCAAGAGGCTGGACACAGAGGTACGGGCCACGCCATGTCGGTTTGTACAAGTCCACCTATAAGGAGTTTGATTTTTTCTTCTGTAGTTGTAGTTCTAAATGCAAACAGAAGTCTTTGAGGGGTTTTAAACAGCAAAGTTATATCATCTGAGTTAACATTTTAAAATAGCTGGCTGCTGCCTGGAGAATACTGATCAGGGAGCAAGAGCAGCTGCAGAAAGAACGACCAGCAAGAAAGATGGGGAGATGGGAAGAAGGAGAACCAACAGGACGTGTTGGTGGACTGGGCTGCGATGTGAAGGAAAGGGATCAATCAGGAGTAACTCAGGCTGTTAAAAGAAGCAAATGGGCAGTGATATTATAATTTACTAAGATATAAAACAACCAAGACGGAAGAGATCAGGGGATAGGAAGGCTAGGAGACTAAATTTTTAGTTTGGACTTGTTAGACTGAAGATGTCCAAAGAAACCAGAAACAGGTATCCTATAAACCATTGCACATAGATAGTCTGGGGCTCACCAACTTGGAGGAGATATTAAAGGCTATGGGAGTTTGACCAGTGGTGGTGGAGTGGATGGAGTATTGACCTGGAACACTGAGGTCCTAGGTTTGAAACCCTGAGGTTGCCACAAGTTTGAGCATGGGGTTGCTGGCTTGAGTGTGGGATCACTGACATGATTCCACAGTCGCTGGCTTGAAGCTCATGGTTGCTGTCTTGAAGCCAAAGTCACTGACTTGAGCAACGGGTCACTGGCTCGGCTGTAGCCCCCAGCATGTATAAGAAAGCAATCAATGAACAACTAAGGTGTCAAAACTACGGGTTGATGCTTCTCATCTTTCTCCCTTCCTCTCTCTCTCAATAAATAAAAAATAAAATAAAACAAAAACTATGGGAATTGACATAGTCACCCAGGAATTGATAGATTCCTTATAGAGAGCATAGTCTGTGATCCTACTACAACATTTGAAGAAAACAGAACAATAAACACTAGTAATGATTACTGATAAGCACCAATAGTTGGTAGACAGGGTACAGAGACAAAAGTGATATGACATATGCCAAGAAGGGCAAGTTTCAAGAAAGGGTGACAGACTTAAATGCAACTGGGTTGAGAAATTGACTAAGATGCTAACAGAGTAGCAGAATTTAAATTTGGCAAAATGTTAAGTCACTGGTGACCCTGGCAAAGGTTTCTGTGAAGAAGGTGGTTGAGAGGCAAATTGAAATTGGTGAATCAATAAATAAGTGGAAGATGGTAAAAAAAAATGGAAATAATACATGTGAGCTAATCTTTTGAAGACTGATTAAAAAGGAACAAAGATATAGGCTGGAGGGAAATTGGGATAATTAAGAGAAAATTGTTACGGTCAGGGGATAATAACAGAGCCTATTTGATGCCAAAGGACAGATTCAGTAGAAAAGGAAATAATGACGCAGGAGAAGGGGCAAAGTCCTTGCTGGAAGGGATGGGAATGGCACTGGCCAGACTTTCACAGGAGCAGACATGCTTCTTCCCACCATGTGTCTGCTCTCGGCAGAGACCACGTGTCTGCTCCGGGCAGAGACCACGTGAGTACTGACGCTGGAGAGCTGGGAGAGCTGGGAGAGCAAACGCAGGCAAGTCCATATGTTCCCGCTGTGAGGGAGGGAAGGCCCTGGCTGCGGGCCCTGGCTGCGGGGTGGGGCAGGGCAGAGGGAGCTCTGAGTCTGAGAGCCGTTAAGGCAGAACAAGGAGCTTGCGGGATGCAGGATGCCTGCTCAGACACAGTGTGGAGCACCCACTGAGATGTGTGGTCACAACCTTCCTCATCATCACTCAGCAACTCAGCTGCAGAGTCCGCCAAGGCAAACAGTTAGGTTCAATCAGAGATGGAGATTTGCCAGGCAAGTTTTCACATTCCCAACATACCTTTCCTTCACCCCAGCGAAGGGGCCAAGGAGATGCAAGGGACATGAAGGAAATCACAACCACTTACAGAAAGGCATCTGCAGCATGTCAAGAAGCACCTTTCCATTTTCTATAGCTCTATGCAAGGCAGCAAGAGAGACCACGGCTCTGCGGCGACACCCCCACCCCTCCACAGACAAGTCCCAGCACCACAAACTGTTCTGGACTTCAAGATCCGCAAGGGATTGGGACACAAAGCCAAACATCAAGTCCTCATTGCTAAAATGCTGAGCTCTGGGGTGATGAAAGGCCTACTGTCAAAACCGTAACAATCTATAGATGTTACATCTAACAAATCACTTCCCTCAGAGCAAAACTATCTTGGCAACAGGGAAATATTCCAATTTTCCACGGTTTAGTCAACCAAAAATTCTTTTGATACTCCCAGTTAAAAGTATTTCCTTACTCTCTTTGAAAATTGTATAGACAAGATGCCAAATAATAGTCAAACAATGATCACATGATCATAGCAAAGATTTTTTCTATTTCAATGATTCAAATGACTACAGTATTTAATAACATTAAATATTGAAAGGGATTCAGTAATTTGAAATTTAGTATTAAAATGTGTTAAATACTTACAACAAAAAAGAAAAACAAAATACAAACTAAGTACTTCACTCAGAAATGTGTTTTAGAAATAACTGTAATGAGTTAAGATTCAGTGGAATGTGAACATAAACTATGAGTCTCCTTGCTGATTTTTTTCCTAACTTGTAATTGGCTAAAATCTTGAAGAATATTTCTGAAAATGCTATCACTAAAAATGAGATACATACTGATAAAAAATGGGGCTTAATTTAAAACATCCCGTATTTGGTGATCTGGTGTCAGATCCCAGAGAAGTCAGAATAAAGTGACAGCTGGCAGAGGAGCTGTCGGAATTTTATCGGTTTCTGTACAGGCTGCAGCTGTACCTCTGGGGCTACTATTTCTCATTATATGTCAAGTAAAATGCTTCCTTAGAAAAACCCCAGGGCCTGACCTGTGGTGGCGCAGTGGGATAAAGCGTCGACCTGGAACACTGAGGTCGCCAGTTCGAAACCTTGGGCTTGCCTGGTCAAGGCACATATGGGAGTTGATGCTTCCTGCTCCTCCCCCTTCTCTCTCTCTCTGTCTCTCTCACTCCTCTCTCTCTAAAAAAATCAATAAATAAAATATTAAAAAAAAAAAAAAAAAGAAGAGCCTGACCAGGTGGTGGCGCAGTGGATAGAGCGTCGGACTGGGATGCGGAAGGACCCAGGTTCGAGACCCCGAGGTCGCCAGCTTGAGCGCGGGCTCATCTGGTTTGAGCAAACAGCTCACCAGCTTGGACCCAGGGTTGCTGGCTCCAGCAGGGGGTTGCTCGGTCTGCTGAAGGCCCGCGGTCAAGGCACATGTGAGAGGGCAATCAATGAACAACTAAGAAGTCGCAAGGCACAACGAGAAACTGATGATTGATGCTTCTCATCTCTCTCCGTTCCTGTCTGTCTGTCCCTGTCTATCTCTGCCTCTGTAAAAAAACAAACAAACAAACAAAAAAAAAACCCAGGAAAAATGAAGACCAGCTTACTGGTTATTTCAATTACATGTATACAATTTAAATGTCAAGTTAATTATAGACATAGCTGTTGACAATTACTATTATAAATAGTACAGTCCATAGTTTTAGGGGGAAAAAAGTTGAACATAAGTTATAATATTGAGAAAAAGTTATTTTAACAGAATTTAGGAGTTAATATTTTTCAGCAATATCAAGTACCAAAAACACAGAGTTGTTAAAACAATTCTTTTTCATGTAACTATATAAGAATTCTTTTTGTTAATTATACCATATATGTTGTTGACAAGAGACCATATCAAAGGCACCATGCTGAATGTATTAAAAATGCTTCATGATTTGAGGAAAAATAATAAAAAATAGAAATACAATGGAACCAATAATAATCAGGGATATATTTTTACCATCACTTTAATACAAATTTACAACCAAGTAAGTTTAGAAAGATATCTGGTGTATAATGGCCTATAAAAATTATTCTTAAGTAAAGTTTATTAAACTAAGTTAAATGTATTAAACTATCTGCTGGTATCCATATTTTTAAAAAACTATCTTATGTAAATGGAAAATTCCTGCCACTTGTTAAAATTCATGCAAGTTGGGCACAATTGAGTTTCAGATTTCAGCTACATGTTCATGTATCACAGGTCTTTAGATCATCTGCTTCAGCAGGAACAAGCTGATGTGACTTAGTATCTTCCTCAACAGCCTATAGAGAAGCTTTCATGATCAGAAACCATCAGACGACCCACAGCCTATTTAAAGAGTAACATCCTCACCAGACTGATGATGTGCGCGCTGCCCAGACACCTCGACAGGCGGCCCGTGCTCACTGTCTGGAGAAGACAGCAGAGGAGGAGGCTGGCTCTCTGCAGGAGATGCTGCGGACTGTGCCTGTGCGGGCGCCATGCAGGATGTGGAAGGTTGTAGAAGCTGCTCAGCTGGGGTGTCTACTTCCATCACAGTGTCTCCTGTTTCCAAACCACTGCCTGACGGGACCGTAGGACTAGTTGAAGCATCTGACTGACTCGTTCCTCCTTCAAAAAGGACATGTTAATGCAAGTTCAAATACTAAATGCTTTCAAAAACCAACTACTTAAAAGAGGTATGTTCAGGGAATACAAGTGCATTTGCATATACACACACATGTGCACACATGCACAGAAATATGAAATATACAAGAAATCAAAATCACTTAGAGGTGGTTTAGTCCATATGACTATATAGGCTAATCAACAGGGGTAAACTAACATCTATCTATAATACATTCTTGTTAAAATAATCTTTTAAGCAAAATGTCCAATATGGCAGCTTCATTTAAACATTAGACAAAGTTAAATAACATCTTGCTGCCTAGTCCCTTAAATTTAAAGGTGATGATTCTGATGTAATAGTTGGATAATAGGATAATGGATTTATCGCACTGTATTTCCACTCTGAAACATCATGTCCTTGGTAAAATATATTTAATATAAATTTTATTAGCAAGCAGAAAACAACAAATAGGCCAGAGCAGGATCAAGGTCCTCATTCTCATTTCATTAGCTGCCATGTTTAACCAGTAAGCTAATGTGATGTAGCGTTGACTTTAAAAGCCTTGAGTGTTCAATATGTGCTGTGCTGGCTTCCCAGTGTCTGCAAAGGAGTAATTATAACTCAACACTAAAAATTTCCCTGATTTTGCTTCAAATCTAGATTTTATTAAAAATGGAGCGGACAAACCAAGCTCATGTTTTGCAAGATAGAGCTACCACAGAATATAAAGCTTTTTCTTTTAACTACCTTAATATAAATACTAGTTTATATTTAAGCACAAATTTAGTAACTCATAAGCAAATTGCCAGTCCAAGAAGTTTTTTAACAAGCAAACTTGACTCAAAGGAGCCACTGAGCTAAGGCCAGCCCACAAGGAATTTTTTAAAAAGTTAACTGATACGCATGAGTTAACAAATCCATTTATAGATGAAATTCAATAGGAATCTTTAAACCTGGGATTTAAAATATTAACTTTGATATGCCTCATTTCTGACAGAGATAAGTAACTTGCCAAAGCTAGAATGTAGTGAACAAAGATACAAAAACAGGTCACCTGACACCCTTCGTTCTATCCTGGGTCACACAACAGTGAGCGCCTGTGTTACTGCAGACTGACATAATGGTGGCGATCAGATGGTGTAAATAAACCAATCTCAGTAGTTTTACCAGCTCTCTGATGACTGTCATTGATAAGAACTCTCACCTGTGGGTCGAGGTCTTCCTCGTCCTCTATTGCTTTGTGCGACCTCACTTGCTTCTTCAAACCACCTTGACAACATGTCAGACATTCTTTGCATCAATGACACATTGGGACTTTGTTCTCCTATGACAACACAAGTCTTATCAGTGGACTAGTACTAAGCAGCTTTCACTAATGCAAAAATCCGTATTTGAAGGCTTTAAAAATGAGAACAATTTTAAAAAGTCAAATTACCCAAATAAAGTCTATGAATGTACACAGACCCACTAGACTTATCACCACATTTCACAGTAAAAGTTTCATCGACTGCCTCTCCACCTGCATTCTGAGTGCCTCAAGAACAGGACTCACAGCCCCTCCATCTTTGCCTGTTCTCAGGGACCTCCTAGGCCTGCCCCAACCCACACCTTTGGTTCCAAGAGTGCACGACTAGGAAGGGCTCACCTACTGAACACTAAACACATTACACTAAAACACATTAAAAGAAAGGCTTGCCCTCTCACTTAAATTTCCTTAAATTGAATTTTTCACCAGCATTTACTATAAACAAATTCCACATATTTAAAATTAACTGAAACCAGAAAGTGTTTTATTTGTTTCTTTCCTCCCCACTTTTCCTCCATCAAATACATGAGATTTCTCTTAAGAGCATTTTCAAATTAAGTATGGCATCAAAACTGTGACAATTCATTTCTATTCTACAATCATATCATTAAAAATGCAAATCATTTGTTCTTGAATTTTCTGTGAAAACAATTTCTTTTACACTTTACTGCCATTACATAATGTAGCTTTATATTTAAAGACATAGTATGAAATAATGCCAAGAATAATATATTGGGAAATAGGCTTCTGACCTTAAAAAAAACCTCAGAAGTCATTAGAATAACACTTTTGCTACAGACCCATTTATTAAAACATACATAGATCAATTCTATTTTTAAAGTGCCGTCTTAAAGCTCCCAAGGTGGATTCTTATGCTTGTCAAAGGCACCTGATAGAAGGGTAAAATAATTTATGTGCTATTATAAAACTCTCTGGTTGGAAACTGAGGCTTTTATTCCCCTTATGTAAAAAAAAAAGGCAAAAATGAAGAAGTTTGATAATGCCCACTGTTTTATAGGGCAATAAGCATTCTTACACTTTTAGTAGGAATGTAAAGGGATTCTGGGGGTGAGATGTAATGTGATAACTATCAAAGTTAAAACACTGACCCACTGACCCCCCATTCCACTCTTCTGAAGTATACAGGTATACTTGTGCAACTAGGCTGACACATAGGATGACTGCTGCAGTGTCACTTGTAAATGAAAACAATGGAAATAAGTTAAAATACTGATTTTTAAACACCATACAAAAATAAAAGCTGACCAAAGTATAGTTACCATCTCGCTCTCGTTCACTCTCTGGCCTTGCTCGGGGTCCAGTATCCGACCAGTCACCACGAAGTCTCAAACGTTTCACTGGAGGCTGTCGTAACTAAAAAGTGAGTAGAGAACTCATTTGCTCACCTCTTAAAGTACTTCAGTCTAATAGATCTTTCCATCTCTGTACTTTCTGTACTGAGTATGCAAGTGAGGCACCAGATCAGAACATGAAAGATGCTAAAGAAGCCTTGCAGAGGAAACCTAGAGCCCCCAAGGGGAGTCCTGGGGAGGCCTGCGCAGCCCGCCAGAGCAAGCAGATTGGCCAGAGCAGAGAAGACGAGAGAGAGGAGGAGAAAGACAGCCGTACGGTGTAAGGTCCTGAAGCCACTCTAAGGACCTTGGTTTGGCCCTGAGAGAAATGGGAGCCCCTGGTAGAACTAATCAGCTCAGATGGGTGGCATGATTTGACAACAAGCCTGTGTGGGGGCAGGTAGGGGGCTGGCTAGAAGTCCCATCATAACAGAGGAGAAAGCTGCTGACACCTGTACCCGGCAGCGGTGGCAGCCTGAGTGGTGAGTAGTACTGCAGGTTTCAAGTATGAAAAAAAGTTTAATAGATGGCATACATGGCTTTTGTGTTTTTCATTTTATTTTTATTTTAATTTGTGTAGTCCTCTTTTTCTTTCCTCATATGCTCTCATAATTAATTTTCCCTTTTTATTTAGTATATTCTTTTGTCTTACTCAGTTTTTACTTCTCATTTTCTTTTTGTATTTTTTCTTTATACGTATATACTTGATATATATATTATATTCTTTAAGTTCCTCCTCTCTCACTCACCCTCTGTATTTTGTGACACATACCTAGGGATAATGTCATATATTCATAACTAAAATAGAGGCAGGTTTGGGAGCAAAAGGAACTGCTGTCCACATATGAACAGTAAATGGTAACAGGTAAAACTCCTACTGGTACATGAACATAAACATTTAGTCTCCTGGGAATCTGTGCATCAAATTTACTATTTAATTAGCTTTTCTGCAATTGTTAGACCTCCTGCTCTGTCTTGCTGCTACTGTGCGTGCCCAAAGTTAGCAAAACATTTTGCTATTAACTATTTTTTCTTCAAAAATATTTCACAATACTTTTTCTAGAGCTTTTCCATAATTATTAGTCCCTGTGCTTTCATGCATGTTTCATGTCCTGTTTCCTAGACTGGAAGTAAATGTCTGGAAAATTTATTTTTTGAAGCCCTTCAGGCCCTACTAGTCACTGAATGAGTGTGTTTTGAATTAAATAAAGAAGATGGCTTTGAGTCAACTTACCTCTTCTCGTCTCTCTTCTGCAGATGGAGTTCTAAGTTCTCGTGCAGTGTCATCTTTGGGGTCAAAAAGATATATATAATCTGAAGAGTAACTAACAAGAATCTCCTGACCATCTTCACTGTAACACAGAGACGTCACCCTGCAGGACTTATTGTTAAGATGGGAAGGGAGAAAACGGGCCACCATTCCAGCAGTCCCCCGGCCGGCATAGTTCCCTAGAACAAGAGAACAGGAAGGAGGTGTTTAAAATTCATGTTTTTGAAAAAATAAAAAAACTCTTAATCTGAACTAGAAGATATGTGATTTAATGTAGCAATATAAATCCCAGCTACCATATTCTATTTCTGGAAGATGCTCTTTTTTCAATAACCAGATTTTATATCAAAATAAAAATGAATAAAATACAAAGAAAAAATATCTTTAAAAAATTCATGATTGTCTGGAATTCCAAATTACATAAATATTTGATTGGAAATATGAGTTATTTAATTAAATAATTTATGTTTACTGTCACACTAAAGCATCTTCCAAACAGTCTCCCAAGTTAATATAACTTTTATTAAAAAGTAGGGGCCGTTGGCTCAGTGGTAGAGCGTCGGCCTGGCGTGCAGAAGTCCCGGGTTCGATTCCCGGCCAGGGCACACAGGAGAAGCGCCCATCCACTTCTCCACCCCTCCCCCTCTCCTTCCTCTCTGTCTCTCTCTTCCCCTCCTGCAGCCGAGGCTCCACTGGAGCAAAGATGGCCCGGGCGCTGGGGATGGCTCTGTGGCCTCTGCCCCAGGCGCTAGAGTGGCTCTGGTCACAACAGAGCGACGCCCCAGAGGGGCAGAGCATCGCCCTCTGGTGGGCGTGCCGAGTGGATCCCGGTGGGGCACATGCGGGAGTCTGTCTGACTGTCTCTCCCCATTTCCGGCTTCAGAAAAATACAGGAAAAAAAAAAAAAGTAGGAAAGTTGACGTTTATTAGCATACTAGATAAAACAGTGCAGTATCCTTTTAAAGTGATCTACCTTTTCCTTTGTATTTTTAAAATATTTCTGACTGTTGTGACATTTTTGTGTCAAGATTACAGAGTGGGATATTATTCCAGTCTTAATTACAAGGCCGTATGACAGAGCAGGGTACAATGGGCACTTTGTGTCCTGGGGGATCCAGGAATGCTAAATTCTAAGAATCTAAAATATACACTAAATTGTACAATCCTGCACAACAAGGTCTTGCCCAAAATGTCAATTGCATCCCATTTGTTAAGAAACAATAATCAAGCCTATAATTTCATATTATATAAATACTGTTTCCCCAAATGCACGTATCCAAATAGACAAGACTCCCCAGTCACCACTCAGAAAACAGTAACCCCTCTGGTCTTCCCGTTTCAATAACCACTTTTAATGGACATAAATCGACAATGAGATCCACACTGTGTACATTTCTAGCCAAGTCCACTTTATTTTTACCAACATAATTTACGTGAATATATAGAAATAAGTACATATAAATAGTTGATGTCCATGGTGTGTGAGTAAGTATTCCTGGCTTCCTTTTCTGAGAAAATGCTAATGGAGGTTGGCTTTGCATGGGGAATTCTGGAAGTCGTTTGATCCCTGTGGATGAGGAGAGTTTGAGGCACAGAGTTAGGCAAATTCGAACTCAGTGCTGCAGCACCATGAACAGCACTTGACCTTGACTACGCAGGAATCAACACTGCTATACATGAACACACCCAGCCACTGTTCTCTCCTAACTTTTCTCTCCACCAGGCTCACTACCAGTCTCTTAATTAAAAACTGGCAAAGAGAAATTAGGAAAGCCAAGTGTTGGGGGTGAAATGTCCCCCCATCACAAATTCATCAACTCAGAGCCTCAGAATGTGACCTCATTTGGAAATCAGGTCTTTACAGATGTAATTAGTACAATGAGGTCACGCTGGACTGAGGGGGCCTAAACCGAGTACGACTAATGTTCCCACAAGAGGGAAATATAGACAGAGACATGGAGGGGAGAACACAGATGAATATGGAGGCAGAGATTGAAGTGATGTGTTTAAGAGCCAGGGACGCAGAGGACTGCCAGAGGGCACCACGCAGGAAGAGAAGTGTGCAAACATCCTTCCTGAGGGCCTCCCGTGTGGAGCAACCCTGTTGAAACCTTCGCTTCAGCCTCAAGACTGCGAGAAAAAATGCGTGTTATTTTAAACTACCCAGCATAGAGCCCCAGGAAACGAATACAGTTGGCCCTTGATATCCTGGGTTTCAGTTCGGTGGATTCAATCACAGAAGGAAAACAGCACTTTCCATTCCCGGAGGGCTGAATGTATCTGAATGTGTGCATGTTCTAACCTAACCGTTTCCTCAGGGACCTGAGCATCTGGGGAGTCTGGTACCAAGGGTTCTGGAACCATCCCCTGCAGATACTGAGGGGTGACTGTACATCAAGTGTTACAACTTTCCACTTTTTATTTACTTATTTTTTGGAGGAAGAAAGGGAGAAAAAGAGACAACAGGGAAGCATCAACTCATTGTTTCACTTAGTTGTGCCACTGACTGCTTCTCATACGTGTCCTGACCAGGGCTCGAACCAGCAACCTCGGGATGGAGCTGGTGACAAGGGATGGAGCCTGTGACCCCAGGCTAAAGCTGAGAACCTTGGGATTGAACCAGCAACCTCAGCACTCCAGTACAATGCTCTACCCACTGCACCACCAGCTAGGGCCAAGTGTTGTAACTTTTTAAACTGATAAACTGTAAAAGTATAACCATGAAAGGATCATAAAAACTTCCTGGTGAAATGTTTTTTATACTACATAGTATTTAAATACATTCTACTTACTGAGTTTTATGACAAACTAATGAAACTTTAAAATTGCAAATGTCATATTTATTCTCTGGACAGAATCTTTTATTTTCTTTAATATATCTGTTTGTACCTGTAGCTCTTGTGCCCAGCATTCTCCGATCATATATTCGGACTGAGCTATCAGAACAGCCCACAGCGAGGTAATACGGTATTGGTGGACAAATCGCTACAGAAGTGGCGGCACGTCGGCAGTTAATTAAAATATCCTAAAAGATAAAAGAACAGCAGTTACATAGAGCTTTATGGAAAAGATGATACTATATTGAAAAACTTGCCCTGGCCGGTTGGCTCAGCGGTAGAGCGTCGGCCTAGCGTGCGGAGGACCCGGGTTCGATTCCCGGCCAGGGCACACAGGAGAAGCGCCCATTTGCTTCTCCACCCCTCCGCCGCGCTTTCCTCTCTGTCTCTCTCTTCCCCTCCTGCAGCCAAGGCTCCATTGGAGCAAAAATGGCCCGGGCGCTGGGGATGGCTCTGTGGCCTCTGCCTCAGGCCCTAGAGTGGCTCTGGTCGCAACATGGCGACGCCCAGGATGGGCAGAGCATCGCCCCCTGGTGGGCAGAGCGTCGCCCCCTGGTGGGCATGCCGGGTGGATCCTGGTCGGGCGCATGCGGGAGTCTGTCTGACTGTCTCTCCCTGTTTCCAGCTTCAGAAAAAAAAAAAAAAATGAAAAAAAAAAAAGAAAAACTTTCTCTTCAATTAGAAGAAAATAGCCTTTCTCAGAATCCTAATTCATCAGTGTGACATGAAGGGGAAACACATGGCTTTCCTTTATTTTTCAGATTTCTTCCTGTCACTCATGTGGGAGGACAATAAACACCTGCCGCCAGTGCCCCTCTGCAGCAGCTTATCCCTCCAGGAGGAAGTGTGCTCCACACAGTTTGCTGTACGACTCCACACTGACTTCTAACACAAACTGTATGTTTTCCTTATGGACCAAAAAAAAGAAAATATACATGGAAATACTAAATTTAATTAAAGTAGAGATTGCAAAGCAACCAATATTTCAGTAATGCAAAAAACATTCTAAAGAGGAAAAAATAAAAATTGTTCCCAGATTTAAGACTCAAACAGCAGCTAAAGCAACAGCAGCTACAAAGAGGCCAATGATAATTCAAGAAACTCATTATCACAGTTTAAGCTCTTCTTCAAAACTATCTGCATTTCCAATATTGATATATGCTAAATTATTCTCAGAAATGCCTTATAAAGGTCCTCACACTCATAAATAATAGACATCTGTAGAAATGTAAAGCACTAACATACATAATGTGTAAGTCATTAATCACACTGGAAATGCGGGCTGCTTTTGGTCCACTGGACAGTCCAGACAGGGACACAGTCCCCCTTCATCTACAAGTGCTAATGGCCATGTTATATAGTCATCATAATATTGTAGTTATAACTGTTGCTATTAACATATAACAAAATATTAGCTGATTGTAAACATTTATACTTTTCCTAACTTGTAAAATCTCCTTTCCAGTTCAAAAACAAAGGACACATACATATATACATATACACGAATCCTGTAAGAGACAGATTTTACTATAATGTCACTACTTATCTCCATATAAGCATGAGAAAAGGTAAGAGCTATGACCCCAAATATATATCCTTTAGGCATTCTGTTAATTTTGCACTATTTTGTCTCTGACTCAAGCGCCTCACACTCTCAGCACAGCCATGTTTTTAAAATACATTCATGTTAGGTTTTACTTATTTCATTATTGACCTCAGAACATCATTCCTGTTACATAGACTTGTTCCCCAAATGCCTTTTGAAATTCTGTTTCAGTAGCTGAGGATTGCTTTAGCTGCCAGTTTTTCTTCATACTTTGCCTCTATTCATTTTTGTATATAAAGAAATGAAAAGTATTATAAGGAAAATTTTAACAATATTTTCACTTATTAGCCTTGCTTGCATCTTTATTTTTACCAGGTTTTAGGTTATAAAAGCACGATTAAATACTACCATATTATACACTAAAATATAGCTTGAATACGGCATAACAAATTTCAGTACCTAACACTTACTAACAGGTAAGGTATACCAATTACCCCTAATAAACAATCCAATATTTTAAACTTATTCTGCCTTTTATTTCATTCAATTGTTTCCTAGTTGTGTGTATGTGTGTACATATATAACAGAAAAAACTTAAAAATCTTTTCAGTATAGAAAATAATCCACCCACCCCAAGAATGTTAACAACAATAACTGCTTTAATTAGCAAGCACTTAACCTCATTATTAGTAATTCTTTTTTTTGGGGGGGGGGACTTCCAATTAAACTATATTTAGCAGTATTTTATTTCATTTAGCACTTCAAAATGATCTGACAAAAAAGCCCATCTCTAACATTTGCAGTTACCTGCCTGGGGCAATTATATGACTTCTCAGGTCTTTTTTCAAGTTTAAAACAGTATTAAAGACACAAAATTGAGAGTAAAGCTGTATCTTTAGAGAAGTGAGCTCAATCTGAGTGGACACATTGATAGAATGCTACCTTACTATTTTAAAAAAAATAACATAATTGTTCATTTAAAAGTCAGGGTAAAGCAAAATTAAAATTACTACATGCTTTCATCACAGGTATTTGGTAAGGGAAAATTTTCTCCATAAGTAAATGGGATATATTGATAAATGCTTCAAGATTTTCTTATGCTAGAGCATATACTGAAAAATTATATATTTTCATATCTATATTCAAAATATACAATTAAAATACAAGTTCTCTAACTTCACTATTAACATTTTAATTTTAAAAAATTTATAAAATATTTATATATGCTATTGAAGATTTTAAGCAAAACAAAAATTGTAAAACTGACCCCATAATCCCATAATCCAGAGATAATTTACTGTTTGATTTTAATGATAATCTTAAATATTTTGCATCCATATAAAAATTTGATTCTTACATCTTTGCAATCTTCTTTTGTGCAGCTAGTTTTGATGCGCGTATCAAACCACCTCACAGTTCCATCTTCACCACAAGAGAGGAAAGTGTGGGGGTCATTGGGCACGGTCATAATCTGCAGAGGAAAGCCAAGCCAGGTTCTGTTACCGAGAATTCAGATGGCCCTGAGAAGCACGGCTACTGCTTCATAAAATGATTAAGGCAAAAGCAACTAAGAACAACTTGCTTTAATTATTCATGAATTACCCACACCATAATTCAAAATAGTACATACAATACATGTAGGAATGTACAAGAAGTAATGGTTGAATTAATATGACTCATTAAATTGAAATTAATGTTTCTACAGATAGAAAGTTCTTTAAATTTTAACTTGTAACAACTTTATAAGAAAAATTCTCCCCCAGGAAACTTTTTAAACTATTTGAAGCTTGATTTTATGTTGTTGGAATATAAATTTATACTTGTATGATATTATACATTATAATTTTCTTCTATAATAGTAATGTTTAAGAAAACTGTAAGATGCTGAATTGATTAAAGCATTAAAACTGACTTCTCAAAAATGCTGAAATTTCATGCTTAAAGCACTCAGCAAACTAAGAGTGGGAGGAAACAATCTCAACATAATAAAGGCCATATATGAGGGGCTGACAGCTAACCTCATACTCAATGGCAAACACTGAAAGCTTTCTCTCTGAGGTCAGAAACAAGGCAAGAACGCCCCCATTCGCTTCTATTCAGTACAGTAGTGGAAGTTCTAGTGAGAGCAATCAGACAAGAAAAAAGAAGTAAAAGTCATTGAAGTTGGAAAAAAGGAAGCAAAATTATCTGTGACTGAAGATGACATGGTCTTATAAATAAAATACTCTAAAGATTTCACATACACAAAAGCATTAGGACTAACAAATGACTACACCAAAGTTGCAGGTTAACAAATCAACACAAAAGTCAGTTGTGTTTCTTCTTCACATTAATAATAAACAATATGAAAAGGAAATTAAGAAAACAACCTCAGGTCCTGGCTGGTTGGCTCAGTGGTAGAGCGTCAGCCTGGAGTGCAGGAGTCCCGGGTTCGATTCCCGGTCAGGGCACACAGGAGAAGCGCCCATCTGCTTCTCCACCCCTCCCCCTCTCCTTCCTCTCTGTCTCTCTCTTCCCCTCCTGCAGCTGGGGCTCCATTGGAGCAAAGTTGGCCCAGGCGCTGAGGATGGCTCTGTGGCCTCTGCCTCAGGTGCTAGAATGGCTCTGGTTGCAACAGAGCGACGCCCCAGATGGGCAGAGCATCACCCCATGGTGGGCGTGCTGGGTGGATCCCGGTCTGGCGCATGCAGGAGTCTGTCTGACTGCCTCCTCATTTCCAACTTCAGAAAAATACAAAAAAAAAAAAAAAAAAAAGAAAACAACCTCATTACAATAGTAGCAAAAAGAATAATAAACTTATTCAAGGAGGTAAAAGATTTGTACATAGAAAACTACAAAACACTGCTGAAAGAAATTAAACACAAACAAATGAAAAGACATCTATGTTCATGATTTGGGAGACTTAATATTGTTTATATGTCCATATTAACCAAGGTGATCTAGATTTAATGCAATTTCTATCAAAATCCCAGTGGCATTTTTTTAATAGAATCAGAAAAAGTTTTTTAATTCATATGGAATCTCAAAATAACCAACAAAATCTGGACAGAGAAAAACGATACTGGAGGCCTCACACTTGCTGATTTCAAAGCATATTACAAAACTACCATCCTTAGAATATTATGGTACTGGCATAAAAACAGATACACAGACCAACAGAATGGCAATGACTTTACGCAAGACAGTGACGAAGTGTTTAAGAGGTTCAAGCCCAGCAGCACAATAGAGAAGCATCTTTTAAAGGCTACACCAGTTTGCTTGTCCCCAAACTTTTTACACAGGGGGCCAGTTCACTGTCCCTCAAACCGTTGGGAGGGCGGGACTATAAAAAAAACTATGGGCCCTGGCCGGTTGGCTCAGCGGTAGAGCGTCGGCCTGGTGTGCGGGGGACCCGGGTTCGATTCCCGGCCAGGGCACATAGGAGAAGCGCCCATTTGCTTCTCCACCCCGCCCCCCCTCCTTCCTCTCTGTCTCTCTCTTCCCCTCCCGCAGCCAAGGCTCCATTGGAGCAAAGATGGCCCGGGCGCTGGGGATGGCTCCTTGGCCTCTGCCCCAGGCGCTAGAACTCGGCTCTGGTCGCTGCAGAGCGACCCCCTGGAGGGGCAGAGCATCGCCCCCTGGTGGGCAGAGCGTGGCCCCTGGTGGGCGTGCCGGGTGGATCCCGGTCGGGCGCATGCGGGAGTCTGTCTGACTGTCTCTCCCCGTTTCCGGCTTCAGAAAAAAACAAACAAACAAACAAAAAAAAAAGAAAAAAAAAAGAAAAAAAAACTATGAACAAATCCCTATGCACACTGCACATATCTTATTTTAAAGTAAAAAAACAAAACGGGAACAAATATAATATTTAAAATAAAGAACAAGTAAATTTAAATCAACAAACTGACCAGTATTTCAATGGGAACTATGCTCCTCTCACTGACCACCAATGAAAGAGGTGCCCCTTCCGGAAGTGCGGCGGGGGCCGGATAAATGGCCTCAGGGGGCCGCATGCGGCCCGCGGGCCGTAGTTTGGGGACCCCTGGCTTAGAGCATGGTTGCTCACGCAATTACACACCCTAGTACTACTAACTCATATCTTATTTCTTAACTTTATTCTCAAGCTTATCAAGACCCATTTTCCCAAATACTTTACTGAAATGTAGACATTCTGTCAATAATTTCATTGCCTACAAATGCATGTGTAAATACACATGCACAAATCTACACATATGTATATCTACACGTGCACATACATACACTCACACAAAAACATACACATGTATTATATACATACAATCATAACAAGACTGTACCTCATAGGTAGTTCCATAATGGCACGTAAATTGGCATTGTCGGTTGGTTTCTGCATCCTGTTCAACATTGGTATAAAATATTACACCATCTCCAGAGCAGGAGACAATCTGCTTATCGTTCGTGCAGGGTAAGAACTTTGCACTAAATATATTTGCTCGGTGCCCTGAACGAATTGTTGTCAAAACCTGAAACACACAGAGAAAGTAGTTCTTGGTAATTTATCAATTTCCTAGAAAGAAACACTCAAACATAATCAAAGCCAGGAATAAATTCTCATTAACATTCTCATCTCAATGAAAATTTATCATTTGATAAATTTATTATAATTAGGAAAAAAGAAATCACAATCACTCCTATTTTTTTTTACTCCAAGATGTGAAGAAGATTGAATGTCATTTTGAACTGAAAACACCTCACTATCAAGGCAGTTGTTACTTTTAGGACTATTTTTAAAGTACTTAAGCATTTTTCAGTTGTCTTCAGTGGGAGGATTGGTCTAAATAAACTAGCACTTAATTTCTGGAAGATGACAATTTTTTTATATGCTTGAGATTTATGATATATATGATTAAGACAAATCATTAAGAAACACCTCTAAGCTCTTAAATCTGCATGTAGTGTTTTGAAACTTTCACCTGCAATAAATTAATCCTTTCATGACTCAGAGGATCTAAAAATAGAGTGAAACTAAGAACAGATTTAACTCAGGATCAAAAAACTATTTGCCTATGTCATGAATCATCAGTGTTTTACAATAAAAAATATGTCTATACAACACCAAATTTGGAACTATTAAAATCACTAGGTGAAAAAGATACTCTTGTTATACTTAAAATATAAGTATTATCTGATTAAATATTTCTCACACTGGAAATGTGGCTGAATAATGAGTAATCACTTTTCAAATAACACAAATCTATTGGGAACCATGCATAAAACAAATGTCATTTTTTAAAAAAAAAAAATAAGTAGCTAAAGGAGAAACATGATCTTTTAAAAATCATACCAGTACCCTGGCTGGTTGGCTCAGTGGTAGAGCATCAGCCTGGTATGTGGCTATCCCAGGTTTGATTCTTGGTCAGGGCACATAGGGGAAGAGACAATCTGCTTCTCCACCCCTCCCTCTCCCTCCTTCTCTCTCTCTCTCTCTCTCTCTCTCTGTTTCTCTTCTCCTCCTGCAGCCATGGCTCAATTGGTTTGAGTGCATTGGCCCTGGATGCTGAGCACAGCTCTGTGGAGCCTCTGTCTCAGGTGCTAAAAATAGCTCAGTTGTGAGCATGGCCCAAGACAGGGGTTACTGAGTGGATCCCAGTTGGAGCACATGTGGAAAACTGTCCCTCTATCCCTCTCCTCTCACTTGGAAAACAAAAGAAAAAAAATTATGCCATTGGGCATTTTCACAAAAGAACTACAAGTAGGAATTTGAAGAGATATTTGTATACCTATGTTCATGGCAACAATATTCACAACAAACAAAAAGTAGAAGCAATCCAAGTGTCCATTGACAAGATGAATGAATAAACAAAATGTGGGCTACACACACACCAGAATATTATTCAACTTTAGAAAGGACAGAAATCCTGACACATGCTGCAACATGAATGAACCTTGAAAACCTTATGCTGAGTGAAATTAGCCAGTCACAACAGGATAATGTATAAACACATAATGAAGTTCTTTAACACTGAACTATGGCCAACATCATCAGCTGTTGTACTAGAACTAGATGCAATAGTCAACTTCAGAGAAAGAGAAAGTAGAGTGGCAGCTGCCAGGGGCTTTAGGAAAGGAAAAATGGGAGTTGTTTTATGGGCAGAGTTTTTGTTCTGCAAGATGAAAGAGATCTGCAGCTCGGTGGTTGTGATGCTATCACAGTAAGGTGAATGTATATAATGTCATTGAACTGAACTCCTAAAAATGGTTCAGATGATTAATTTTATGTTACGTATATTTTATCACAATTAAAAAAAAATAATAAAGCTTTGCATCTTTTTAAAAAAAATTGCCTTAGTACCTAGATGAATGCTTTGTATATTAATAATGTATATATATCAGCACTAAAGTTCTGATAGTGATGATCAAAAAGCATTTCCACACAGACATTATTTCAGGAAATTTCTCCACTGTAAGAAAAAGGTTATCCTAGTAATTACAGACCTAAGAGAAGTAGAATTTAGAACCAGCAAGTTTCCCTCTGCTAAGTCAGGACAATGAAGTAAAGCTGTCTCTGAAATAAAATTGTGATCTATCTTTTAATCAAGGACACCGTCAATATGAACCTCTTTTTAGGCTTAAGGACCACAAACATTATTTAAATATCTTAATTGTTTATAAAAAAATAAAAAATACACGAGCTATTTATTCTATAAGATTGCTAATACTGGTCCTGGCCAGTTGGCTCAGTGGTAGAGCGTCCACCGGGCTGGATGTTCCAGGTTCCATTCCTGGTCAAAGAACACAGGAGAAAAACCATCTACTTCTCCTCCTCCCTTGCCCTCCCTTCCCCTTTCTTCCCCTCCCTTCCCCTCCCTCCCCTCCCCTTCCTTCTTTCCTCCCTCCCTCCCTCCCTTCCCTTCTATTCCCTTCTGTTCTCCTTCTCTCTCTCCTTCTCTCTCCTCCTGTCTTGCAGCCATGGCTCAAATGGTTGGAACAATTTGGCCCTAGGTGCTGATATGGTAGATGGGCAGTCTCATTTAATATTAGCAATCTTTTTTTATTATTATTAAGTGAGAGGTAGGGAGGCAGAGAGACAGACTCCCATATGTGCCTGGACTGGGATCCACCCGGCAGACCCACTAGAGGGCGATGCTCAGCCTGTCTGGGGCCACTGCTCATCTCTCAGAACCAAGCCATGTTCTCAATGATATAAAAATAGTTGCGCCTGACTTGTGGTGGCGCAGTGGATAAAGCGTCAACCTGGAAATGCTGAGGTCGCCGGTTCGAAACCCTAGGCTTGCCTGGTCAAGGCACATATGGGAGTTGATGCTTCCAGCTCCTCCCCCCTTCTCTTTCTCTGTCTCTCTCTCCTCTCTAAAAAAATGAATAAGTAAAATAAAAATTTTAAAAATGTTAAAAATAGTTGCATATTTCTATATATGAAGTCAGAGGAAAAGCCAATAAAAACCAGAACACAATCCTAATTAAGACTCAGTATGACATACCAGAAATTGAATTAAATGTCATGAAGAACGTCACTAGAACCTAGCCACTGTTTGTAAACTGATAAAATCCAATTTCTTGAACTGCTTGGCTGAAGATTAAACTCTGTAAGCATAAAAGAAAAACAACCACATTGTGTCCTCCCACCCCAAGAATGGCTTATTGAGATAATAGAACTTTTGGCAATTTTATCCACTTGGATAACAAGAAGCATGTTTAAATACTTTAGTGTCAAAGGCTGAACAAAATCTAATGTTTTCCTAAGGCCCTGATCAGCAAACTACAGCTGGCAAGCCACATGTGGCTCTTTAGCCCCTTGAGTGTGGCTCTTCCACAAAATACAGTACCATGTGCGGGCACTACCTCGATAAGGTTTAAGTTTAAAAAATTTGGCTCTCAAAAGAAATTTCAATTGTTGTACTGTTGATATTTGGCTCTGTTTACTAATGAGTTTGCTGACCACTGTCCTAAGGAAACTAGAGGACCTGACTCCAATAACATCCAAATGATATAACAAACTTCAGCAAAGTAAGAATATTCTGTTACAAATGTCCATTCCATGATTATGTACAATTTCTTGATTTCTGGTTTCTTGATTTTTTTCCCCCTCATTAAATGGTAGATTTTCTAAACCACTTACCTTTCTGCTATAAGGATTACTAATTACTAACTTGGTGTCATCTGAGCCAGATAAAATGTATTCTCCAGTTTCATTCCAGCAGATTGTATTAACCTAAAAAGAAAGCAAAAAATTCAAGCAAACTTAACATAAAAACCAGCATGCCATCTTCTACTTAACTGATGGTTCAAAATTTTTATCACTAATGAAGTTATGTCTATGGTAAACAGTACCTACCACTTAACTTATTGAGAGTACATACTGACTACCTTTTAGCAAACACAATGTCCTGAAAATTCACAATGAAATGTGTCTTTCTTAAATTTTATTATTTAAATTTATTTTAATTAATTCACTTTATACCCAGAGACTGAAAACCAGGTCATCTAAAAAGGCATTAGGAAAACTTACTACCCAGCTACAGGGATCAAAGCTGTGTGGTAGTATCACCATTCATCATCACAAACATACACATCAAGGGAATGAAACTGCGAGTCCAGAAAGAAACTCTTACATTTATCGTCAAGTAATTTTGGTCAAGGGGTCTAAGACCATTCAGGGAAGAAAGAATAGTATTTTCAACAAATGGTGCTGGGACAACTGGATGGACACAAGCAAAAGAATGAGTTTAGATCCCTACTTCACACCATATATAAAAGTTAACTGAAAATTATCACATATCTAAATGTAAGAGCCAAAACTATGCAACCCTTAGAAGAAAACATAGGTGTAAATCTTCATGAAAACTAAAACCACAATGAATTACTACTTCACGCCTACCAGGATGGCTATAATAATTTAAAAAAAAACAAAACAAAACAGAAAGTAAGAGTTGGTGAGAATGTCAAGAAATTGGAGTCCTTATACTGCTGAATGGAATACAAAACAGTGTAACTCTTTGAAAAACAGTTGGGCAGTACCTCAAAAACTGACACAGAGTTACATTGTGATCTAACAATTCCACAAAAGAGAAAACATGTCACAAACAAAGTTGGACACAAAAGTTCATAGCTGCATTATACACAATAGCCCAAAGAGAAACCAAACCAAATATCATAGACTAGATGCGACTACTCATTTGCTCATAACAAAGCATCTGAACAATGAGATGTTATTGTCACAGGAAGTCCTGACACACGCTGTGACATGGACAAAGCTTGAGAATATCATGCTAAGTGAAGTCAGTCTAAAAGACCACATGATGATCCCATTTACACAAGATGTCCAGAAGAGGCATATCTACAGAGACAGAAAGTAGACCAGTGACAGCTAACAACTAGGTGGGGAGAGCATGGCAGTGACTGATAAATGGTACGAACTTGTTTTTTCAGATGCTGAAAATATACTGGAATTAGATAGTGGTGACGGCAGTACTGCATTATGTTTATATTTAAAAAACCACCAAATTATAGGGGGGATAAATGACGATGGAAGGAGACTTGACTTGGAGTGGTGAACACAGAATACAATACATAGCTGCTGTAGTACAGAAGTGTACATGTGAAAACTATAATTTTATAAACCAATGTCACCCCAATAAATTCAATTGAAAAATAATATAATAAAAATTTTAAAACCTCACCAAATTACAAAATGGCTGAATTTTATGGTATGCAAACGATATCTAAATTACCAAAAAAAAATTAGACTTTCACTTTCAGACAAGATGGAGTAACATGGACCATCTGTAGTTAAAAAAAAAAAAACAACCAATAGGCCCTGGCCAGTTGGATCAGCAGTAGAGTGTTGACCCTGTGTGTGGAAGTCCCAGGTTCGATTCCCAGCCAGGGCACACAGAAGCAACGCCCATCAACTTCTCGACCCTTCCCCCTCTCCTTCCTCTCTTTCTCTTCCCCTCCCACAGCCAAGGCTCTATTGGAGCAAAGTTGGCCCAGGCACTGAGTAGGGCTACATGGCCTCAGCCTCAGGCCCTAGAATGGCTCTGGCTGCAAGGGAGCATCGCCCCATATGGGCAGAGCATCGCCCCTGGGTGGATCCTGGTCGGGCGTATGCGGGAGTCTGTGTGCCGCCCTCCCACTCCCCTCTTCCCATTTCGGAAAAAATACAAAAAAAAAAAATCAATATACTTTTCTAAGTTCAAAATTACTTAAATGTTTTATTTTATTATTTATTTTATTTTGATTAGAGAGAGGAAGGGAGGGGGAGAGAGGGACAGAGAGAGAGAGAGAGAGAGACAGAGAGAGAGGAACATCAATCTGTTCCTGTAGGTGCCCTGACAAGGGATCCAACCAGCAACCTCTGTGCTTCAAGACAATGCTCTAACCAACCGAGCCATCCTGCCAGGGCAAAACTGCTTCAACGTTTTAATGTAAACCTTTATCTTTCCCATTTACTCTAGTCAGTCACAATCTGTTCAGGGAAGACTGGGACACTGCATCAAACATTTGAACACTCAGTTTTAAAGTCCTTCATGGTTGAAAATTAACTAATACTTACACAGCCATCATGCACATTCAGGGTTGCTTCAAGTTTTAATCTTTGGATAAACTCTCTTCTTCCTGTTTAAAAAGAAAAAAGAACTGCGTAAATCCTACCCGTTATTGCCAAGGAAAGTAGAACACTAAAGTTAAGAGCCTAGGATCCAGCATAAGCAGATTCCAGCTCTAATTTCAACTCCTCCTCTGGTTTATAAACTGAACAACACTGGGCAGATTAACCTCGTCCTTCACCCTAGTCTCCTCATCAGAGAAACTACCTACCTCATGTGGGTATTGTAAGGATTGAGCGAGTCAAGGACAAAAAGGGCTTAGCACAGAGTCTGGACCACAGTGAACACTCATGTGTTTCCTTCATTCATCCATTCATACAACAAAGTATTGTGTACTCACTCCACCCCAAGTGGTATTATTCTAGGAGCTAGGAATGCCACTTGGAACAAGTGTGTGGCAAAACCAAAAAAGATCCCTGTCATCTAATGAGGGACGAAGACAATAAACAAGAGAGCATTTGGTGAAGGTGCCATGTGGAAAAACAAAGGAGAGAAAGGGGCCTGAAAGGCATGGAGGTGGAAGACAGGGTTTTCCACTGCAAAGAGGGTGGCAAATAGCGTTTGTTAGAAGCCACCTATACTTAAACATCTCAATTTCAGGAATGTTAAAATATTTCAAAGCTCATTTTACAATGATGAAATGTCGCAGCAAAAAAATTAAAACAACCTAAACGTCCATCAATAGCAGACCAGTTAAAATTTAACTACAAAAATAGAACATGTGCCTTCTTTGAAAGAGAAAAATGTTTCCCTTTAAGAAATGAATCATCTTTACCAAAGATGGACCAAAAAACTTCATGTTTATTCAGAAGCTGTAATGAAAGGAAGCTGAGTATATGACAAAAAGAGATAATTAGCTAAGTAATCAGGCTGATGAGATCTGGAATGAAATTAAATTTGACCATGTTCTCCCTGTACTGTCACAGCGACAGACTTCTCCATGTTCTCTTGCCCTGCCACGGAAAGGGCAGTATCTTCTTAAGCCTGTTTCCTCTCTCCTTGCTTACAACTGGCAGATGCTTAGGTAGTGGAGGAGCATTTGGGTTAAAAAATAATTTTAGTTTTGTGTAGGGGGAATGCTTGATGGTTCCCAACGGTATTGGAATAAAACAATTTACATAAATTCAGTCAAGTCTTTTCATGAACTAGGTTGTACTTTAACTTTTCAAATCTGATTTTCAGTTATAAAAAGATTTTGACAGTAAATAAATTAAAAATAATCTTTTCCGTTTGGCCAATGGCAGGCTTGATATGTCTACTAAGTAATAAATGACCAGTTTGGAAATAAAGTACTTAAATTAACAATATGGTAACAATTCATTAAAATGCTTTTTAAAAAGTACTAGACTTCGACCTGGAACGCTGAGGTCGCTGGTTCAAAACCCTGGGCTTGCCTGGTCAAGGCATATATGGGAGTTGATGCTTTCTGCTCCTCCCTTCTCTCTCTCTTTCTCTCTCTCACAATCTCCTCTCTAAAATGAATAAATAAAGTTAAAAAAAAAAGTACTAGAAACAGAACACTTGAGATTTTGCGCCCTAGCATGTCATCAGTTTGGCTCTAATAAACTCTTATAAAGAAAAAAAAAAGGGCCCTGGCCGGTTGGCTCAGTGGTAGAGTGTCGGCCTGGCGTGCAGGAGTCCCAGGTTCGATTCCCGGCCAGGGCACACAAGAGAAGCGCCCATCTGTTTCTCCACCCCTCCCCCTCTCCTTCCTCTCTGTCTCTCTCTTCCCCTCCCGCAGCCAAGGCTCCACTGGAGCAAAGATGGACCGGGCACTGAGGATGGCTCTGTGGCCTCTGCCTCAGGTGCTAGAATGGCTCTGGATGCAACAAAGCGACGCCCCAGAGGGGCAGAGCATCGCCCCTTGGTGGGCATGCCGGGTGGATCCTGGTCGGGCGCATGCGGGAGTCTGTCTGACTGCCTCCCTGTTTCCAGCTTCGGAAAAATGCAAAAAAAAAAAAGAAAAAAGAAAAAAAAAGTACTAGACACTTTTCCAAACTTTAAAATCTGGTTTTAGAAATACAGCTCTAGCCATTTCTGTCTACATAAAATAGTGGCAGCACGTGAAAGCCAAGACAACAAAGTGAGTTCCAGTAAGGACTCTCATCTATGAAATGAGCACATAAAACACGCTTTGAGACACGACAGTTAAATAGCTCATGAATGCTATTTATGAACATGACTTTGGTGATCAAAATGGCTGTAGGTCCACACATCCCAAAAAACGTGCTTTTAGAACAAATGAGTATCAATACCCTCGGCCCTCTTGTTAAGTTAAAATGCACTACTACTAAGTGGGAGCTGAAAGTCACCAGAAAATAAGATCTATAAGTTAAAAAAGCTGAACCCCCTCAAATTAAAGTACAGAAAAACTCATGCCTATTACAGAGAACAGCGGAGTCTGGCCTACTTGCTGCTGGCCATTTCATGGGTGCTGGTGGAAGACAGTACACTCCTGGTCAGAGCAAAGGATTCTACTACTAACAGCGTAGCAAGCAGAATGGGATTCAGGTGCACAAGGCTCCCTTCGTCCCCCAAGGCAATGCAGAGCAGCCTGCTGCAACACTGTGCGACCAGTGGGAGTGAGTCACTGCCAGGCAACCCCACACTGTGGGGACCCAAAGCGTTTATCAAGCCAACCTGCCTGATATATGGGACACATTATCTTCACTACACTGGATAATAAATAAACCAGCCCTCTCCCCCAGAGGGAGAGTGTATCTCCCAAGGCTGTTCACTATATAAACATTCTTGGAAAGATAGTTTGGTACAAAGAAGCCGTTACCTCTGCTCACGAGATGTGCAGAAATGGAGCAGAGTCACAGACAACTCCTCCAAGTACACAATTACCTAACATTGTGACTTCCTACTCAAGTCTTTCAGCTACCCAAGCTGCCTCTACAATTCCATCTCTACCTCAACATTCTATTTGATATTAATAGAGTATAAGCTCCATAAAAAGAGGAACCTCTTTTGCTTACACAAGTGCCTAGATACAGTGCCTGGTACAAAGCAGGCACTCAATCTGTATTTGCTGAATCAATGAATAAATGAACGGCATAAAATCTTCACTGTTCTGTAATGTGTTTCACTCAATAATATGGGATAAGCATCTTTCAATGACAATGAATACTGAGCTACTGCTCATCTTAATGGCAGTGCTGCTTATTAAAGAACTCCATAACTTATTTATTCACATACCTAGCTCCCTTATTAGAGTACAAGATGCTTAGGACAAGAAAGGTCAGACGTGGGGTTTAAATATCTAGCTTGGGCCTGACCAGGCGGTGGCACAGTGGATAGAGCGTTGGACTGGGATGCGGAAGACTCAGGTTTGAGACCCTGAGGTTGCCAGCTTGAGCAGAAAAAGAAAAAGCTCACCAGCTTGGACCCAAGGTCGCTGGCTCAAGCAAGGGGTTACTCGGTCTGCTGAAGGCCCAGGGTCAAGGCACATATGAGAAAGCAATCAATGAACAACTAAGGTGTTGCAACAAAAAACTGATGATTGATGCTTCTCATCTCTCTCTGTCCCTGTCTTGTCTGTCCCTATCTGTCCCTCTCTCTGACTCTCTCTGTCCCTGTAAAAAAAATAAATAAATAAATATCTAGCTTGGAACATACTACACATATGCTGGGCAAAACTTAACCTCTCAGAGCCTTAGTTGTCACATTGGTAAAAATTTTACCTCTGATGAGAATCATACTATCAAATTTACAGGGTTACTGTAGAAAGTATAGTAAACAGTCTATGCAAAACTCAAAATTGGTTGTCTCCCTATGTACCTGTAGGGCTGTTCTACGTTAATATTGTTTGAAGAGAGAGAAAATGATTTAAAAAAAAAAGACTTCATTAAAGAAGTTGAGGTAACTTCACCTGGTTAAAATTTCGATTAAGGCTAGTGCTACTGAGGAGGAGAGCACCTTAAGAAAAATGTGTTGTTTTTTTTCCCATCTCATTGCCCCTCTGAGCTGCTTCTTAATGCCAAATTGCCCATCATCTACGTTTGCTGCCTTCCCTAGCTCATGGTCAGGTCGTCCTTCTCCTGCACTGTCCCTGGCACCCTCTTCTTTGTTGGTTTTGTTCTCATAAATCATGGGTCATCAAGAAATTGTGCAAAACATGTGTCATGACCTCGTAGTATTTGTCTGTCACTGCTGCCGCCTCCCTAAAGGAAACTTCTTTAGCTGTCATGGCATCTTACCACATAACCAGAACTGAAAACCAAAGGGTGACAGAACTCTGGAAATACACAGCACAGATATACAAGGATAAATAGAACACAATATGTGTCAGATCAGTATACTGAAAAATACAGAAATATAAGACATTACTGAGGGAAATGAAAGGACATCTAAAAAAATAAGAGAGAAAAACCATCTTCATGGACTGGAAGATTTAATATTGTAAAAATGACAGTTTTCCCTAAAATAATATATAGGTTCAATGCAATACCAACCAAGACCCCAGGGGTCTTTTTGCAAAAACAGACAAGTTGATTCTAAACTTTACATGGAAATGCAAAGGACCCAAAATAGCCAAAATATTTTTTTTAAAAAGGACCAAGTTCAAAATATCACACTAGCTGATATCAGTGCTATGAAGAAAGGAACTGCTGTCATAAAGATTCATCAATGCCCAGATAAATGGAACATGGTAGACAATATGACTTAAACATATATGGTCAACTGATTTTCAAAAAAGAGAAAAGGGCGGTCTTTTCTCAAATGGTGCTGGATCAATGCACATTCATAGGCAAAGAAATGAAACTTGATCCTCATTCTCATAGCACAATTAACTCAAAACTGTTCACAGACCTAAATATAAGAGTTAAAAATAGAAAAATCCTAGGGAAGAAAAGCATACTAGAAATCATCGTGACCTTGGATTAGGTAAAGATTCTTAAATAGGACACAAAAAGTATGAGCCAAAAAAGATCCTGTTAAGAAAAGTAAAGGCCAAGACAAACTGGGAGAGAGTATCGGCAGAACGCATAGCTGATAAAGGACTTGTATCAAGACTGTGTGAAGAATTCTCACAATAATTATATCTGAACATTTAACCAAAGCGTATGGATAGCAAACAAACCATGACAAGATATTCAACACTACTAATCATGAGGATCATATCAAATGCAAGTTGAAATGATAATGTACCTCTGCATACCTACTAGAAAGGCTAAACTTAGGACTCAAAATGCCAAGTGCTGAGGAGAATGTGGAACAACTGGGCGCTCAGACACTGCTGGTGGGAAGTCAGGATGGTACACTTATTGGAAAAAGCTGGCAGTTTCTTGCAAAGTTAAACATACTTATACAACTCAGCAATCCCACTGTAGGTATTTTTAATCTGCCATTATATATATATTTGAAAACTCGAGCCACCTTAACCTCGAAGTCAATAACATCCAATTACAATTATAAAAACATCCAAACCATGAAGTGTAGTTTCGAAAACCTCAAGGCCAGCCAAGACTCTTTAGTGGATATTCTACTGGGTTGACCTCACCATTTTCAACATGATAAAGAAGAGAAATTAGAATGTACCCACCTAGTAAAGCTAAATCCCATTTGTAGAACCTTTTCTTTCAGTTGTGTGTATCACAAGTTGCCATATCGATGTATTTTTACTGTGGATCATGGTTAAAACATTTGCAAATCACTAACCTAAAACATAACTGTAATACAAGTTCTGTGATACCAGAAGCTCTTATCCCTTCTAAGCATGTTCAACCTTCACCAGGGAGGGAAGAAATCCTCAGCAGAGCGAGTCTATCCTGTTTGCATTTTTGTGCTTGGTAATATGCTGTTGGTGGTCTTCTCTTCAGTAATTAGCTTATTCTATTTTGTTTTTCATATTTGACATTTTTCGCTACTAAAATCAGACATTTTTCCATTTTCACTGAGATTTCAAGTCTAAAGTAACAAAATACAAATTTTCACTTTTTCCCAGTAGCTAACTAAGAAGGAGTCAAAAGTCAGAATTTACTGACTCTCATTTAATGTATTATAACTTAGCAACACATTATGAATTTGGTCAATCTGAATGTAGATGTAATTCAGGATGTGACAAAAAGAGTAATCTAAATGCAAAATTATCCATTTCAGTATATACTGGCTCTAGTAATATTCAGATGTTGTCTTCCTCAATACATACTGACTTTAATAATCTCCAGACATTGTCTCCTAATCCCCTTACAAAAAGACTCCAGTCTCCACAATGAAGTTGTCATGGGCTGCCTAATTATATATTATAGTCTGAATGTTTCAGTGCCCTCCCAAATTCCTGTTGAAATCCTGCCTACCATGGTGATGGTAGGAGGTGGGACCTTTGGGAGGTGAGTGGAACTAGACTAGGGCTTTTCTAAAAGAGACCCCAGAGAGGCAGCGAGCTCCTTCTGCCACAAGAGAGTACAGTGAAAAGATGGCTGTCCACCAGGAAGCAGGCCTCACACAGAGTCTCACCATGCCCACACCCAATCTCAGTCCTCCAGCCTGCAAATTTGCTACAAAAAAATTTCTCAAATTTACAAGCCACTTAGTTTATAGCAAATTGTTACAGTAGCCCACTGACCAAGACACTGCCTACTCATAATTTAAAACACTTTATGCATTATAGCAACCAACTCCCTCAAAAAGTCCCTTAAAATTGCTTTTGTCAATTACCATCTTTTACTTTAGAGGAGTTTAGAGAGTGTCAATTCAAGTTGTAGACAAGTCTGTCTAAAATGAGATAAATACAGAAAGAGGAGACTTAGAGAAATGATAGTTTCTTTTGTAAGCAGATTATCTTTTTAAAACTGTAGATATACACTAAAATGTATGTGGCTAGTAAGTTATAATATTATTATAATAACCACTAAATTCCAAAGCACTAGCCTACTGCTGTATACAATATGCTAAGAAACTCTGAAACACTTAAACCTATACGTGTCTCTAATTCAGAACTCTGACAATGTGTTTTAAAAAATAAATCCTGCCTGACCTGTGGTGGTGCAGTGGATAAAGCGTCGACCTGGAAATGCTGAGGTCACCGGTTCAAAACCCTGGGCTTGCCTGGTCAAGGCACATATGGGAGTTGATGCTTCCAGCTCCTCCCCCCTGTCTCTCTCTCCTCTCTCTGTCTCTCTCCTCTCTAAAATGAATTTAAAAAAAAATCCTATGTTGAAATTATATTAGGCTCATAAAGATGATAATCCCTGGCCTACTGTCCATTCTCTATTGGTTCAGGTGAATTTGCAGGCAATAAGTAAATACATACTTTTCCTCCAAAATAACATGACAAATCATCTTCATTCCTGCATGTAAAAATATGTCTTGTGAACTGCAGTTTTCTTTCATGGGAGGAAAAGAGATAATTAACCAAATTTAAGTAAAATCAACAACAAAGCTTGAATAGCACTATTGAAAAGATACATTTCATGGTGAATAATCTGAGATGTAAATGTCACAAGAAACACCTGTCAATTCATTCTATCCCAATTTCACTGTTACTTAGTGGCAATTCATTATTAGAAATAAAACAATAGGAATAAATTAGAAATATAATTCACCCACAGATAATCAAAATGTTTAAGTGTTGACATCTCAAAAAAGGGATCTACTTACTTTCTAAGACCCTTGGACTCAAACTTTTTTTAAAAAATGCTTTATACAAGTACTTAAAAATGTCATTTTAAAAAAATCATTAATTCAAGCACTACTAATGTGGATTTTGTTGTTTCCTGAATGCTAAACTAAGGTTGTCACTGCCGTGCTGAAAAGCTGGAGAAATTAATAGTGTAAAAGGTCTACAAAGTCCAAGAAATTACAAGCTAGTTTCAAATACTTAGAAAACCCCTTTTAAAGGAAGCTGTTCTGAGAATGTGCTAATTATAAACTGTTTATTATTAGCACACTTCAAATACTATTTAAGATAAGGAACTCCCTGTATGCACATACATATATTTGAAAACCTGTCATTTAGACTTTCCACACTAAAGGTAGGGGACTTTCTTCAATTTTCCTCTGCCCAAAACAAACTCCACTCCATTAGGGAGTCTGTGTAGGAAGGGGGAAAAATATAGGGGTTTTAAATTTTAATTGACTCTATAGTAGACACAACTGAACTAACTGAATCAAAAACAAAAACACTAATATATATATAAACCTATCTACGTTTCTATAGAATGAACAGCTCTATTTTTACTGCCACAGAAAGATCTCCAAAACATAACGGAAAAAGCAGGTTGCAAAACAACGTTTACAACGTTGACACCATCTGGCAGGTCACTCTCTCTCTCTCTCTCTCTCTCACTCACACACACACACACACCTATAGTATTTCTATGTGCACAACTGTGCTGGTAAGAATGCAAAGAAACGGGTCTGGACAAATATTCAGGAAACAGACAATATTGTTACCTCCAAGGATGTGTGTGTGAAATTGGAATGGGAGGGATCACCGGGACTTTTGCTTCATTTGTGTTAAAATTTCACAAGGAGACTGTATTCACATAGCACTGGAGATGCTAAGAAAACAAGAGTAAGGGGGGAAAATGCTTCCAACTTCTCTGAAATAATTTACAAAACAGAGCTGTTTGGTAGGTGTAACGACATTTCATCTTGTTTTGCTGACTTGAAGCCGAAACCAAATAACAGCCACAAAGTCTTACCCAGCCAAAAGCGACAGAACTGGAAAGAAAATTTTTTTTGAATGTTCTCTTATCTCCAAGTAGGAGAAAGAATAAAGAGGAATGAAAAGATGGCCCAAGGAAACCACTTTTAAGATAGCGGACTTTTTAGTTAGGTCAGGTGTGACCCAGAATCCCCACAAAACCACTTTATCCAAAACGGGAAGGGTAAAAAAGAAAATGGAATATACTGTTCCCTGCAGCGCTGAAGGCTGTTTTTAGTAAGCTGAACTAAGGAACAGAAAATGCCAAGTGCGTTTCGCAGGGGTGGGAACGGGAACGTGAAACCCTACACCTCCTTGGGGCGGTCGGAGCCGACCGGGCAGCGGGTCGCCCGGGGGCGCCCGCGAGGCGGGGACGGCTCTGCGACCACTTTCGGGCTCCGGCTCGGGGCCGCCCTCCGCTGCGTCTGTCCGCGATGTGAGGTCCCCGAGGCGCTCTCCGAGTCGCAGGCGACCCCGGGACCCGCCGGGGGCCGCAGGGCAGGGATGGCAGCTGACGCTAGGGTCCTCGGCTGCGCGGGGACTGCGCTGGAGAGGAACGAGAGCGCCGACCCGGGCTCCAAACGCCCCGGGGCGCCCGACAAGTCCTCCCCGGAGCCCCGGTCCAGAAGCGACCCCAGCCCGTTTCCCCGCCGTGCGAAAACAGTCCAGCTCGGGTGGCGGCTGGCGGCACGCGAGGGGGCTGGGCCGGGGAGGGCCAGGCGCGGGGTCCGTCCGTCCAGGTGCGCCCGGCGCGCCCGCGGCTCGGGGACGTCTCGGCTCCGTCCCCCCAACAGCCCCGACCGCGGCCCTCCCCCACGCCGCCCCCGGCAGCGACTTCCGCGCCCCGCCCCGGGGTCCCCGCTCACCCAAGTAGCGGCTCCGCAACCGCGACGGGTCCTCCAGCCCCAGGGCCCTTTTCCTCACGTCCCACAACAGGTGTGGGCAGGAGCCACCCCAAGACATGGCTCCGCTGGGCCGGGCCGGGAGGAGCGCCCACCGCGTGGGGGAGGGGACGCGCGATCAGCCCCCGCGCCGCACCCACACCATCCGCGCGCCGTGCCTCGCGGGCGGGCGCGGCGATTTAGATGGCGGTGGCGGCGCCTTGGCCCCCGAAGCCCGGCCGCACCGGGGCCGGAGCTCGCCTCATCCTTTCCTCAAACTACCCAGAACATCTAGAGATCGGCGACAGTCCCCTCCCTCGGCCCCGCCAACGAGAGGCGGAGGCGCAGGAGGCGGAGGCGGAGGCGGTCGGGACTCCTGCCATTCTCCACACCCTCCCTGCCAAACCTTCTCGCGAGACGACGCCCACTCCCGGGCACTGAGGCCGCTGGGTGCCACGGCTGCCCTCACCCTAGAAAAGCGGGTTTAGGCCATTGTAGCTAAATCCTTCATTCCGTATGAATAAATGAAGAAGAAAGACAGAAGAGGCTGAGATCTGAGGTCTGTCGCTCACGATTCCGATTCCAAACGAAACGAGAGAGCTGCACGCCGTCATCTTTAGTTCAGGCACTGGAGGCCCCCACAGCCCATTTTAACTACGGCCCTCCTCAATCAAAATGAAAGGGAAAGAGCCGGTGCAGCTTCACTTTCCCTTCTCCAAAATGGCCTCCAGGGCAGGAAGGAGAAATGGGAGGTTCGCGCTGGGCTCCGCCTATCACGCGGGACTGGCCAATCACCGTGTGCGGCCCCGCTTGGGCAAGGGCGCTGCCGCCCGTCTCCGGAAAGAGTCGCTGAGCGGATTCTCGTGGCACCTGTTGACATGCCTCCTCCTCCTTGTTGGCTGAGGGACAGCGGGAGGCCGACCCGGGGCGGGCCGTCGCGGAGCCCCCGCCTCCTCTGCCTGCTCGGAGACCGGGGCCTTGGGTGACTCGCAGAGAGGTCAGGCTGAGCGGCGGCCGCAGGAAGCGCACCCGAGGGGAGAGGACGGCGGGGGAAAGGGACGAGCTGCCCTTTGTCGTCAGCTAGGGAAGAGGACGAGGCCACCCTCCCGCCCGCTCGGCCGGCCGGCCACCGGCAGGCCCTCGTCCGCAGAGATGTCCGCTGCCGGCGTCCGGGGCCTCCGGGCCACCTACCACCGGCTCCTCGACAAAGTGGAGCTCATGCTGCCTGAGAAGCTGAGGCCGCTCTACAACCACCCGGCAGGTAATGGGCCCGGAATGGCTCCGCCGAGGGCTCCCCATGGCTCCATCGCTGGAGGCGTCCCCAGCACCCCACCCCCCACCCCCGCAGTGGCTGCGTCTGCCTTCCCTCTCCCCTGCTTCTCACTTCGCCCGGTCCGCCATCTGTCGCCAACCTTGGCGACCTCTGTCGCACCCCATCCCTTCCGCGCGACTCGAACCCGGTCCGGACCTCTGGGCTTGATCGTACTGCATTTCCGTGGCCCCCAAGCGGTCGGGGCCTGCAGACACACTCCCCGCTCTCCGCCTCGTCGCCCGGAAGGGCTCGGAGGGCCTGTCACACTGCCGGCGGGTCGTTCCGCGCCCCGCGGGTCCAGCTCCTCTGAGTCTTGTCCTTATTTGTGAAATTCCCCCAGCAGGCTCCCCCTGCACCGTGTTTTCGTTGACACATCTGCATTTCAACCCGCTCCGCCCCTTACCTGAACGGGTGACCTTGGGCGGAATCCCAGAGCCCTCGGTGTTTGCAAAAGGGTCCCAGTGTACGTTCATATGAGCTCAGTCAGCGATAGCTCGCTCTTGTGTCCTGTTGGAACACGGTGGTTGTATGGTTGAAAAAAACAAATTTCTGCACGAAACTGAAACAGTATGGGCGGTAAGGACGCCTAGTCGGATGGGAACAAAAAGCAAATCTGTTTCAAGATTTAAGAGATTGCAGCAAAATCTGCTATCAATTGAAACACGGAAGGGGCCCTTTTAGCTAAATCTTCTCAGTAGGAGAGGAGACCGTCTTCCCACATAACTCGTTCTCTGGCCTCTGAGCTAGTTATCACTAAATCTGATTCCCCGTTTGATAATGGAATGAACTGGATTTGGGGATTATACCTGAGTATAATGTGATTTACTGCAGTATTGTGCCCATTAGAAGATTGATCTATCTTTAAAGAGGGTTTTTTTAATTGCTGAAGAAATTTATTGAGTTTGTTGTAGATCTCTTAACACTCCCCATTTTTGGACTTGTGCTACAGTTGTGGCAGATATTAGGAGGGAGGTCGGGCAATGCTTGTGTAATAACCTGGGTTTACGAGTCAAGTGCATTCCCTAAAGTCAGTTCTGACCCTCTTCAGCGTTGGGTTTTGGCGGTAAAATGAGGGCTAGGAAGAGGAGGGGCCATTTTAAATGACTTTTTAATAACAGGGAAGTTTTATAGTGATCATTTTCCAAGGCCTTGGCTTTAACCACCAGTCATCATTGCTTAGAATACTTTATTCAACTCTCCGAATGAAGAGGAGTTCACTTTCATTTGTAGACTGTGCATTTCATCTGGATATTCTTGGATTAGATGAGTTATAATAATCCCTTGTCTGGACAGTGGGAGAAGCATAGGCTTGGAAGCCAAACAGGAAGTTTTAATCTTAACTCTGTGACCTTGGCCTTAAATCCCCCAAGCCTTGGTCTTCTAATCTATAAAATTATAACCATTTAAGGATTGTTGTGAAAATTAAATGACAGTGTCTATAAAACATGTAGCAGAATGTTTGCACTTAGACTCTCAACAGATGTTAGTTCTTTCCCTTCTAAGCTTTTAACCTACATGCAGAGCAGGAATACCTGTCAATGCAAAATTATTTGTGATTAGAAAGTTGTAGGTACACCAATGTAGAAATGGAGAAGCATGAAAAATATAACTTGATTTAATAGTATTGAATAAAATCTGAGGAAACACCGATTATTGTTTCAAGAGTTATTAAGCTGAATATTCAAACTTTTGCCTAGTATTTTGTGTAATACTAGGTTATCGAATCGTTTAAATATTAGGCTAGAGTCACATACTGGAGATTTTTACAAATCTATGCAAAGCTAGGATATTAGTAATTGGATAGCATACATTAGTCTACAGTTTTGAGATTTAGTTTTGTCAGTGACAAGTCATGTTCTTACTGTAAAATCAGGATAGCTTTAGCACAAATCAAATTAAGTAATTTTTGGCAGTCAATATTTGTGTCAAAGAGTAGCCTTTACAACATCTCAGGATTGGTAAAAGGATTGTCATGTGATAGTGAACAGATTGTCTTGCTTAATATGAAGAACTAAGGAATGTTGAGGGAATGTTGAAAAGTAACAAACCATAGAGAAATGGTATGAGAGGGATGGGAAGAGATAGTGGGAAGCATTCAATTAGAAACTTCTCAACACTGGCCCTTAGTGAGCACCTCAGTTCAATATTTTTGCACGTTTCCCTATACTTACTCTGCTCCATGAAGAAAGTCTTTCCTTAGAGAGAGAATCATACCTGCAATAAATGACATAATTTCTGGGCAGAATTTATACATTTTATTAATTGTACTTCCTCTCGGAAAAGGAAATTAGGAGGTAAGTTTCTATCAACAGGTTCATCAAAGTTCATCAAGTCAAATAGATTTGTTAATTTGTTTGAAAATATATGCCTGTTATATATTTGGTTATGTTACTCCCTTGCAGAATTTCTCAAATTATTCTATGATAGTTTGAACTTTAAAAATAAGGCAAACCCATAAAAAGACACAAAAAAATGACCGTTATATTATTCTTTGTATTTTTTTATGCTTGAAAATAGTTTATATATATATATGTATATATATATATATACTTTTTGAATACTTGTTGATATTTCCAGATTGTCAGCACTTGAGGCCTTTTGCAACTTCCAAGAGTAGACTTAGAAGAAACAAGATGAAAGTGTTGGTTAATTATTAGTTAATTGTTTGTCTAAAAGAGTGTATATTTATAGCTGATACGGGCATATTTCCCTCATTTTGGACTCCAAATTAAATTTCTTATAAGATGATTTTTATTCAATATATTTTAGCAATTCACATTTTCCACCCGGTCAAGTTTTCATTCCTCATAACAAATGTTAACTAGGTACTCTTGTTAGTTCATACTTCTACTTATCTTGATTTTTAAGGTATGATAATCACTTCAGGCATAATTAGTTGTCTTATTTTTTAAATGAATTGCTGTGTCTTAATGAACAGCTGTGAGAATAGCTGTGTCATTATATGGAATATTAACCTGGTTTTCCCAGGTCTAGAATGACACATCTGACATTTTGTCATGTTTGAGCAAATCTATTTTCAAATGCTTTGTTTTAGAAATTTGAAATAAGTTGGAATATTTTCTCATTACTCTATCCACCATTGGTTGATGGCTTTTTTCCAGGAAGACAGCCTGTGTACCTGAATTCTTACATGTTTAAATTTATGTGGCTTATTTACTCTGAAGGTAGAAAATAATTAGCTAAGATCAATTGGAAGGGTGAGCTAAAACAAGTTTTCTTTGACATTTTTATTAACCCATTGTATGGTCACAGGTATTGCTAGCTCTTTATTCACTCTTTTTAAACAATGAAGAAAACACAACTGATTTGCATTTATAGATATTCAACCCTGATTATTTTTGTCCCCTGTCAGCATCTTCTCATATCTCAGAAAAATTAGAAGTTGGAATGTCTTATATATATTTGCTACTGATATTTTTAAATTCAGTACTTAGCAGACTATCACCTAGCTCAGGCCACTGATTAGTTACCAGGCATACCTACTGAAAAGCTTGACTGTTCGTTAACCCTGAAGCATCAAACATGTAAGCCTGTAAGGAAACCAGAATCTAGAGCAGGGGTCAGGAACCTATGGCTGGTGAGCCAGATGTGGCTCTTTTGATGGCTGCATCTGGCTCGCAGACAAATCTTTAATAAAAAAAATATAACATTAAAAATATAAAATATTCTTGTGTATTACAATCCATTCATTTCCTACCACTCATGTTCATGGTTGCAGGTGGCTGGAGCCAATCACAGCTGTCCTCCGGGACAACACCAATTTTTACTGGATAATGCGTAACATACACAGGTAGTTGTATGGCTCTCACGGAATTACATTTTAAAATATGTGGCATTCAATGGCTCTCTCAGCCAAAAAGGTTCCCGACCCCTGATCTAGAGGCATTGTTCAGGAAACAGTCTTTGGGTTACAGAAGAGGAGGCACTGGTTTTGAAGTAGGAAGAGAGGAGTGCTGAAGAGTTCAAAGCTGGGGACTAAAACAGTGTGCTGAACTACTGTTGAGTGAGGAAGCCAAGCTTCATGCAGGGATGGAAAAGTAATTTAGTAATTCATCCTGCCTATGACCAGAATCTGTATATGACAAAGAAAAACGAACCATATGTGATGATAGGAATCCCAGAAGCTCAAGCTAATTAAGTAACCAGAGTGTGCAAGGTTGACTTACAGGATCAGTACATCACTTACAGGATTGGTACATAGCAGTGTGAGACTCGTGGGAAGAATTTTCAGGAGCCACATAGGGAAGTGGCATGGTCTAAGCGGAGAGTCACTATTGAGCGAAAGTCTAATGCAGTCCTGACTGTAAAGGGATCCTGATGTCCCTGGAAATGAGTAAATACCAAATTCTAGCCTTGGGTATGAAAAAGTGTCAGGGCAAATCTATAATTTCCCCAACTTGAGGTTATTCATGAGTGAACTAAGTTCCGATGTTCAAGGCAAAGCATTGGAATGGTTTCCAAAACCATCTCTCTTGTACTTTAGCTAATTTTTAACAGGTAACAAAAATGCAAATTGACAAAGGTATCGAAACAAGTTGTATGAAAGGTTAACTTAAAAGGTATGCAGAAAACATAGTGAAAGTGATTATAAGTCTTCGGATTTTTTTAAATGTAGTGATAGCTGTTAAAAGACATGTAGATTGCCCTGGCTGGATAGCTCAGTTGGTTAGAGCATCACCTGGAAGTGCAGAGGTTTCTAGTTCGATCCCCAGTCAGGGCACATACAGGAACAGATCAATGTTCTCTCTCTCTCCCTTGTTGTCTCAAATCAATTAAAAAAAAAAAGATATGTATAAAATAGTTAAATAGTTGGTTGAATCCTAAATTTTTCATTGTGTTTTTTTTCAGGCCCCAGAACTGTTTTTTTCTGGGCTCCAATAATGAAATGGGTAAGTCTTGAGTTTTTACAAAAGCCACTGCAAAAAATATTTTCTAGTAGGAATTTACTAATTTGAAGTAACTTTTATAAAGATGTATTTTTAAATGTTCATGGTGTGCTTCTAAGTGATTGCATACAAATATTCTCAAGTATCATTTTTGCTGCATAAAGCACATTAGTTTTTTCTGAATTCAGTAGGTTAAGAGGCCTAGGAACATACCTGTTATCAAAACGCTTACAGTTGTGAGACATAGGAACATGAAACTTCATTCTCAAGTTTTATGATTAAGTAAATGTTGAACTAGTTAGAATCCCCCTCCCAAATATACTGTTACTGTTCATTTTATATGAGAACTGAAGTGTACACCAAAATCGAGGCAAGGAAAATTAGTCTCAAAAAGTAGTGGAGGCCCTGGCCAGTTGGCTCAGTGGTAGAATGTCAGCCTGGCATGCAGGAGTCCTGGGTTCGATTCCTGGCCAGGGCACACAGGAGAAGCGCCCATCTGCTTCTCCACCCCTTCCCCTCTCCTTCCTCTCTGTCTCTCTCTTCCCCTCCGGCAGCCGAGGCTCTATTGGAGCAAAGATAGCCCGGGTGCTGAGGATGGCTCTGTGGCCTCTGCCCCAGGCGCTAGAATGGCTGTGGATGCAACAGAGTGACGCCCCAGAGGGGCAGAGCATCGCCCCCTGGTGGGCATGCCGGGTGGATCCCGGTCGGGTGCATGAGGGAGTCTGACTGCCTCCCCATTTGCAGCTTCGGAAAAATGCAAAAAAAAAAAAAAAAAAAAAGTAATGGCTCTGGCTGCGTGGCTCGTGGACAAAGCATGGACCCTGCACACGGGAAGTCTCCCCCGTCAGGGCATTTAAGAGAAGGAGCCAATGAGTGCACAACTAAATGGAACAGTATGTAAGTGAAAGAACAAGTTGATGCTTTTCTCTCTTTCCTCCCTCCTTCTCTCTCCCTCTTTCTCTCTCTCTCTCTCTCTCTCTCTCTCTCAAATCAATAGAAAAATAATTTGTAAGTAGTAGGATTTATGCCAGAATGTATATTAACATGGTAAGTGACAGAGAGGACTTCTGACTCCAAGACCAATGCTTTTACCCTATGCCAGTGTTTCTATTCCCAAAGTTTTCATTTAGCTGAAAAGAAACCACTGTGGTAGCTGTTTGTAGCAAATCATTGATTTTATGTTGAAAGGGCCAGTTTGGGCTTATAGCAGTGCCTGTCAGAGTGTCGTCGTGTGTGGTCTTGTAGCATTGGCATCACCTAGGAGCATTATAGAAATGCATATTTTCAGCCCTGACTGGATGGTTCAGTGGATAGAGACTGTCAGCCCAGCTATCTGCTTCTCTCCTCCTCCTCCTCCTTCCTCTCCCCCTTCTCTACCTCTTCCCCTCATGCAGCCAGTGGCTTGATTGGTTCCAGCATCGACCCTGGGCACTGAGACTAGCTCATTGGTGGATGTCAGCCTCAGGTGCTAAAAATAGCTCAGTTGATTAAAGCATTAGGCTGGGTGGATCCCAGTCGGGGTGCATGCGGGAGTCTATCTCACTATCTCCCCTACACTCATTTTTTAAAAAAGAAAAGAGACAGAAAAAACAGGAACAGAAGGAGGAAGGAAATAGGGAAGGAAGGAAATTCGTTTTACACTATTGATGAATGTCCCGCATACTGGATGATAATAATCAGGTGCCAGAAAGAATCAATAACCTGGGCTTCAGACATTTAAAAAATATTTTTAAATTTGTTTCCTGATGCCAAACCATCTGTATTAGGTTTTTAAATACATTATCTCATATTTAATCTTCACCAAAAAAAAATCAGAAATAGATACTATCACTGTTTTTCACATAAGGGTAGTGAGGTTCAAAGAAATAGCTGAGGTCTGTTTGACTCCAAAGTCTATGCTCTTAAACACTAATGTGACTGCCTTACAAATAGTCACTGGATCGAGCTATGTTAGGGAGTGTTTTAGACCAGTGGTCCCCAACCTTTCTTGGGCCACAGACCGGTTTAATGTCAAAAAATATTTTCACGGACCAGCCTTTAGGGTGGAACGGATAAATGTATCACATGACCGAGACAAGCGTCAAGAGTGAGTCTTAGATGGACGTAACAGAGGGAATCTGGTCATTTTTAAAAAATAAAACATCGTTCAGACTTAAATATAAATAAAACGGAAATAATGTAAGTTATTTATTCTTTCTCTGCAGACCGGTTCCAAATGGCCCACGGACCAGTACCGGTCCGGGGGTTGGGGACCACTGTTTTAGACCATCTTGTGGAGTACTCTAAGCTCTGAGTATACAGTTCATTATTTGAGTGAATAAAGTTCAGAATAAAGAGGAAAGGAAGACAGACCTTCTGCCCCTGATCCTGAGGCTAGTGATATAGCAAAGGATGTAGAGACTAATACTCCTCTACCTCTGCTGCTCTACAGATTTAAGCTTCTATTATTTCTGTTAATATCTTCCCAGCACTGTGGACATACTTTTAAAGTATATTGTCTCACTTAATCATATGTCACTTTTGCAAGAATGGCTATTAATATTCTCATTTCATACATAAGGAATTGAAGATAGAGTGTTATATAACTTGACCAAAGTCACACAGCTAGTGACAGACTAGATTCACAATGAGACTGTTTTCTAAAATAATTTACATTAGGGTAGAGTGATGTAGAAGAGGATATTTTAGGAATATGAGAAAGGGAGCTCAAAACGTTTGTGGGACAGAATAAATACTAACATGTCCCAGAAAAATAAGGTATATACCATGAACATAAACAAAATCATGACTGCTGACTTCTTCCAAAAGAGAATGTTGGCATGCATCCTATAGCCCTTATAGATCTATTCAACAAGCCACTGTGTAATAAGTGGACCCAGTAACATGACTAGAAATTAGTACCTCTCTTCCCCTCTACAGTGTTAGTATTCCACCCTGCAGAATTAGAACACATATGAAACGGAGAAAACGCACATCGAGATCTGGAAGAAAAATGTAGGAGGGATGCTTAGGAAGCGTTTGAGAAGAAAATCAGAGGGCTGCGGGTGAGAGTTAACAAGAAGAAAGTAGTATTGGCCCTCATTTTCCTCTAATTATACTCCTGTCTTTAACCACTTACCCCTTTTTAATCCAGTCATTGCTTTCTTAAACTACTGACTTCATTAAGTCAGAACTATTTGAATTTGGTTTAAATTTGTGTATAAATTAACAACTATATATATGTTCTATTTAGGGGCAAAACCCTTTGCTATATTATATTTTCCATCCAAGAGCATCTTTAGAAACTCAGTAAAACCTACAAATAATTTGTTAAAAGCATAGTGACATATTTAGGATTTGATTTAAAACACTTAAAGAACAGGGAAGAAAGGGAGGAAGAGAGGTAAAACGAACATGGCAAAATCTCAATCACGGTTAACTCGGGTGCTGGGTGTGCAGGGGTTCTCTGTACTAGTCTCTTATTTTGTGTAGGTTTAGATTTTTTATCAGTATTTAGTACATATTCTAATCTCAGTAGAATAGCATAAGTAATATTCTAGTGAAGGAAGACTCATGAACTAAATTTTGTGAGTGATACTCATGATGTAGAGCAGGGGTCTCAAACTCAACTCGGCATGTGGGCCGCAGAGCAAGATCACAGCCGTTCAGCGGGCCGCACTAGGTCTACAAAAGGCAACTGTTATGCAACACTTTTCTCACTGCAGTTAAAAACAAAAAAAATCAATACAACAAGCACAATTGTACATGCAGTTTACTCAGTGTCACAAAACGACCAGAAACTGTAGTTCACATCACAATTGCTGTTAACTAAGCTAATATCTAGCTAGGATGCTAGAGAAATGAAAAATACAAGTAGGCCCCTAGGCTTACTTAATTTTATCCAAAATATTTTGAACTTCGTGGATTAGTCTGCGGGCCGCACAAAATTGTTCGGCGGGCCGCAAGTTTGAGACCCCTGATGTAGAGTATAGATGGGTGATTCCATAAAAGACAGTGTTAAAAACACAGCAGAGAAGAAATGACCATCCATAGTTTGACATTAAGAGAAAAATTACTTAACCAAGACACTAAAATTCTACAGCACTTTTCTGATACTTCCACTTAAAAAAATAATAATGTTGACAAGAAACACAGAAGGATGAATCTATACAAATTACCTTAGTTCCAGGCATCCTCCATACTAGTGGTTCCCAACATGCATAGACAATATATAAATTCATATGTGAAAGAAGTGTCATTTATAGCAGTGGTCCCCAACCCCCAGGCCGCGGACCAGTACTAGTCTGTGGGCCATTTGGTACCTGTCTGCAGAGAAAGAATAAATAACTTACAGTATTTCCATTTTATTTATATTTAAGTCTGAACAATGTTTTATTTTTAAAAAATGACCAGATTCCCTCTGTTACATCCGTCTAAGACTCACTCTTGACGCTTGTCTCGGTCACGTGATACGTTTATCCATCCCACCCTAAAGGCCGGTCCGTGAAAATATCTGCTGACATTTAACCGGTTCGTGGCCCAAAAATGATTGGGGACCACTGATTTATAGGACAAATATATATACACGCACACTACTGATATTCAGATAGCATATCAGGCTGCTTAATGCAGTTAACAGAATGCATATTCATTCCAAAAGCATTCCTGAATTCATTGTAGCTTTTTGTCATGAAATACATTTTCTGAATGCCTGGAAACTAAAATTATAGCTACTATGGTGTGTGATTCTCTGAAAGAGCTCTGTGTCTTATTTAAACTGAAAAACCATTACTTGACACTTAAGTGCTTTTTTCTTTCTCTGCATTTCCAGGGTTTGGTGTGTGCTGGATTGGCTGACATGGCCAGGCCTGCCGAAAAACTCAGCACAGCTCAGTCTGCTGTTTTGATGGCCACAGGTAAATTAAATGAATATCCTTCATGTGCCATATAGGGTATTCAATATTTTTATGTTGTTTGACATCCATTTACATAATAATTTAATGTTCAAAATACATATACACACAGACACACAAAGGAATTCACGGTGTTAACTCTAGGACGGTACTGGAGAAGGCAGAGGTGGGTTACAGTGAATCGGTATCTGCATGGGTTTTCAAGTTTTTGCCACAAACGTAATTTTATACCTCAGAAAGTTCCAGTTAATATTCACTTGTCCTATAAAGATTTCCCTTTGATGTGAATATTATGTTTAACACTGAATTATAGCAGCTTTATTAAAGACTCGGTATAGTTTTTCTTTGACCTTTATCCCACATTATGTTATCATAGTCTTATTTATAATTATTTTACTCTAATATTAAATGTTCAGATAAGATATTGCAACAGTACCTCTGCTTTAAAAAAATATTTGTTTCAACAGGGCTTATATGGTCAAGATACTCACTTGTAATTATTCCAAAAAACTGGAGTCTGTTTGCGGTTAATTTCTTTGTCGGGGCAGCGGGAGCCTCTCAGCTTCTTCGGATTTGGAGGTAAGCCTAACAACGGTGTAAAAACCTCTCAGAAGCCACCCAGATGGCAATACTGTTTTGTTTTGTAAAGATGAACGTATGATACTAACATGGGATGGCCTGAAGCAGAAATTTAGCATTTCTAGAAAAGTCTGTGGGTTTAAATTAGAAGTGCTAAGCAGTGTGTTACCTTGGTTTTAAATCTGTGTATTGTCTAGATGAACAGCTCTTTTATAGACTCTCCTTTATTAAGATGATATATACACTTTATGATATACTAAGTAATTTTCTGTATGGACCTTTTATCACTTTGAATTCTATATAATTAAGTGGGACTAAAATACATAGTTATGTAGTATTGGAAATGATGGTTCCAGTGAGGCTGCCGGTTTCACTGGGAAGTGTTCCTTGAGCATGGGAAGTTTTTCCAGCTGTTGACCCAGTAGTTAACATTTGTCAGTGACTGGTGCTCTGCCATGAGCTCATCCTAAAGCAGCAGTTCTCAACCTGTGGGTCGCGACCTTGGCGGGGTCGCCTAAAGCCATCGGAAAATACATATCAGGTATTTACATTCCGAATCATAACTGTAGCAAAATTACAGTTATGAAGTAGCCACCAAAATTATTTTTTGGTTTGGGGTCACCGCAACATGAGGAACTGTATTGCGGGGTCACGGCATTAGAAAGGTTGAGAACCATTGTCCTAGAGGAAGGCTTTGGCTTTGTTTGAACCATGGAACCTTTCTAAATTAGAAAACAGTGTCCTGAAAAACAGCTTTCTTTGGCTAAAAACAATGGCATGATCTCAATAAAGTATTAGTTATACTTTACATTCCTTTCAAAAGGCATTCCGTTCCATAGAGGACAGTACATTTTATTTTATTCATCTTTATCACCTCTAGGTTAATGGGCATCTCCCTAATTTAATCTTTTTATAACCATTTAGTACATGATGAAATGAGGAAAACAACACACTCATTCTACAGAGTGCCTCACAGCCATTTTTAGGGCTCACTCATAGCCATATAAACTTTAATTTGTACAGTGATTTTAGTCAGTCTTTTTCTCATATACACCCCATTGTAACCTTCCAATAACTCCTGATAGTATAGCTAAGAGTACACTAAGTGCCATATTCAGAACTATTATTTCTAATATTAGAAATTCAGATACAGTTTGACAAAAGGATATTTAGCGCCCTGTAGTTACAATAGCAGATTGAGAGGCTGAGTTAGAAATATGGAACATTTAGGAAAGCACTGTTGAATATTTGAATCAGGGCCTTTTGAGAAACCTAGGCATTGATAGGTGTCACGGAATAGTTCTCTCTTGTGCATGTACAGTTCTCCGCTGGAAGAAGAGCCAGTGCAGTTCAGGGTGTTGTAGAAGGATAAGATTCTCTAGCTTTCTGGTTAATTCTTCTTTGGATTAATGAGTATTGAACAAACAGCCCTCGGCTTCAGTAAACTTAAGTTTGTATAGCCTGCTAACCTAGTAGCCTGCCTGATCCTAGAAGTCTATTTTATTTTTAGTGATTAGACTAGGATCCATTTCCATTTGGTTTTATTCTCAGGAAAGATGCTGTGTGAGTATAAAATAAAAAGTTTCTAGATGACCATGTTTTGCTAAATCTTATGCATATGTTCACATGTTTTGTCACACTCTTATGTAGTTAAAGAATGAAATTATCCATTAAAAGAATACTTTAGTGTAGGAAATTGTGTGTCAGTTAAGTTGTTAAAACCTTTTGGCAGCTGGAAGCCAAATGCAATTAAAGTCTGTGTGGGTCAGTTTCCCTTCTGGTTTCTACCCACAAGAACTTGAGAAGATCAAACTTACAACTTACCGCCTCTTGACTAGTGAGAAAGAAGAGATGGAGTTTGCTTCTCATTCCCTTCTTATTGAATATTTATTCTGATGCATGATTATTTTCCTTTCTGTTTCCTCTGTAGATATAACCAAGAACTAAAAGCTAACGCAAACAAATAAGAGTTCCTGATCATCCCAACAACCTAGATGTGGACATAACCACTGGGACTAGTTTGATTTGTTATTTGGTTATTAGTAAGGTGATGCTAACTATGCTAATGATTGGAACATGTAAAAACAAATCTAACTTAACTGGGAGCTAGTACTTGATTTGGCAGAAAAATAAAGCAAATTTTTAACAACAGTGTTTCTGTACATATGACTTAAGGAACTTATCTGTGGATATTAGTAACATTTTTTGCTACTTTTTGTCCATGATAAACTTCCTCATACATATCCCTGGCCTCCTTCTGTTCTGGTCAAGCGAAGTGTGCGTATATCCGGGTACACACATTCAGGGGAGGCGAAAGACAGTTGAAAGGCTAAGTAAGTACTCTGTTTTCATTGAAGGCTGGTGAAGTAGCAAAAAGTGAAAGGAACTAGAGCGAAAGGGTGTGAAATGGGTATTAGAATGGCTAGCAAATGACTTCAAACTATTTTGCATATTGTATGAAATTTTTTTTCAGCTACAGAGTAAGGAAGGATTTCTAAATGTTTGGATTACATTCAGTAACTGATGCAATGCGGCAGAAAAGGCCCTGGAGTCAGACAGTCCTGGGTTTGAATCCCAGCTCTATGACTTATAATCTGTCACTTTGGGCAAGTTAGTAAAGTGTCTAGCAGAGTACGTAGGACATAAATCAGCTTTCTGTAGATGTTTGGGGCCTTTGTCCCCATTATGAGGAAAGACTGGGCATAGATCACGGCATACTAGAAATAATAGTATGTTGGATTTGAGCTGTATTTTGGTGTACGGAGCTTTTTTCTAAAAATCCTAGTAAAGCCAGTCCTAGTTAGAATGTAGTCTGAAGAATCAGCAAAGCAAGTAATTTCTAAATGTGAAAAAGCAAATAATGAATAACTTTTTGCATAATGTACCATAATAGTCAAAATTAGGCAATTAGCAATTGAAAACTGCACTTTTTCATGTACCCCTTCACTGTATTTCATCTCCAAGGAGGAATTTGACATTGGCCAGAATGAAGAGGTCCTGAAGAGTTCAGTTTTCTTTTTATAAGGCACACTGTTAAATTAGTTTGGCATGTGTATGCACAAGGGTATGCATTTCTTAGCTAGGTTAAGCATGTAGAAAAAACATCTGTTATGACACAAAAAAATATTAAAATGGGCCCTGGCTGGTTGGCTCAGTGGTAGAGCATCAGACTGGCTTGCGGAAGTCCAGGGTTTGATTCCCGGCCAGGGCACACAGGAGAGGCGCCCATCTGCTTCTCCACCCCTCCCCCTCTCCTTCCTCTCTGTCTCTCTCTTCCCCTCCCGCAACCGCAACCAAGGCTCCATTGGAGCAAAAGATGGCCCGGACACTGGGGATGGCTCCTTGGCCTCTGCCTCAGGTGCTAGAGTGGCTCTGGTTGCAGCAGAGTGACGCCCGGATGGGCAGAGCATCGCCCCCTGGTGGGCGTGCCGGGTGGATCCCGGTTGGGCGCATGCGGAAGTCTGTCTGACTGCCTCCCCATTTCCAGCTTCAGAAAAATAAGAGAAAAAAAAATGTGTATTTTGAATTGGTGTTTAACTTATTCATTAAAACCTGCTCTTATCTGGGTTCTCTTGAGTCCCACTTGCCAGTCAAATCAATTGTAGCATTTTAGATGCAATCAAATCTTTGAATCTTAAAAATTATGTAACTAATACATATCCAATCAAAAACTCTCCCTGCTACTTGGAACATAGTCTAGTGATCACTTTCACAACTATTTTCCAAAACTTAGGAAGAATTTATTTACCAGAATTTCTTACTACCAATGTAGGTACTGAAAACACCCTTCCTAACGGTACGCATCACTTGATCAGTCTGGTTGAGTTGAATTCTCTACCCAGATTTCTTGACGAGTCCTTACTGATGACTTCATGAGGTATGTTTTCTCAGCGCCAGGTGAGACAGGCTTGACAAGCTTGGGTTTCACTTCAGGTCTGCCACATATTAACTGTGAGACCTTCTTAACCTTTGAGTCTTGCCATGAGTCGAATGGAGACAATACTGCTTGCTGTGCAGGGTTATGGTAAAGATGAATTGAGATAATGTTTTAACACAGTGCCTGGTCCAGGCTGGGTGTTAAATTTAGACCTGAGAAGTACTTACACAAAGGAAGTTACAATGTAGTTGCAAAAAAATAGATGCTCTGTTAACCTATTTGCACACCTTCTGAGGTAATAACTTGAAACTCCTGAAGGTTTCACAGGTTAAAGCAGAACTTTACAAGCTGCTTGGGATGGGGGCCCAGAGGCAGGTAAATTTTTTTTTTTTTTTTACAGGGACAGGAACAGAGAGATGAGAAGCATCAATCATTAGTTTTTCGATGCACATTGCGACACCTTAGTTGTTCATTGATTACTTTCTCATATGTGCCTTGACCACGGGCCTTCAGCAGACTGAGTAACCCCTTGCTCAAGCCAGTGACCTTGGGTCCAAGCTGGTGAGCTTTTGCTCAAACCAGATAAGCCCGCGCTCAAGCTGGTGACCGCGGGGTCTTGAACCTTGGTCCTCCGCATCCCAGTCCAACGCTCTATCCACTGCGCCACCACCTGGTCAGGCAAATTCTTACCCTGATTGTGTGGCTTAGCGTGGTCTCCTGGAGGCAATATACATCAGTGCAGTCATTCCTCCATAGTAAAATTGTCTCTTCAGTTGTTAAAATGATGGTGAAAGGTTGAATCTTAACAGGATTGACTTCAAAGCACAGCTTCCTCTCTGGAACGCAAAACTTTTCTACTGGAGCTTATTTATGTAACGACACAAATAGAAAGCACTGATACTTAGTACGACTTGCTCTCCCTATGGGGTCTGTTTATATCAGATATAAGTCCCGTTGTGTTAAGGCTGGTTTCCACAACACCAGAAAGTTCACTCATGAAACATTATGAGCCCTTTTCGCCTCCTTTCAGACAGTTGTGTTTTACACCATTTTGATAAAGTACAGGGGGCTTTATTTAAGAATGTTTGCCTGCTTTCTCGGTTCAACTTTTCTAAATTCCAGCTTTATGTGTGTCAATAAGTGTAACTTGCAGTTGTGATGTACATGTGAATAGACAGAAAATCAATGCGTGGCTTCAGCTGTTAGAACTGACACCTCCAACCACATTTTGTCGGTGTCACATTGGGCTAAGAAACTCAAATGCCCTGCCACATGAGATTGCAGGTCCTCTTAGAGGTATATCTGGTTAGAAGTATGCACTTGATCAGTCAGAAAGGACAAGTCAGTCACCATCACAGCTGGCTCCTGTCAGCACCCTGAGTCTGTGCAAGGCTCAGTGCCCAGACCGCCCCGCAGGGGGCGGGAGGGGTCCCTCCACAGGGGTAGGGGACCCCTCTGTAAAGGAAAGGAGCGGGATCCCTTTGCAGCCCGTTCTGTGCAGCGGCAGGATTGATGCTCACAGTGCAGACGCCGGGACACCGCGGTGCCCGATCCTGGGGGTTCGGAGAATGCACCCCCATTTCCCCTCTACCCCTCGCGCCCCAGGCCAGAACCATCTGTCCCCGTCTGCACCCCATTCGGAGCGCCTCGGCCCATCTGAGTCTCCTCCACTCGCTGGGGTGCGCAGTTCACCGCGCTGCGGGCCTCAGTTTCCCTGATGCTCGCGACTGTGCTCACGGAGCCGCAGGGACTGGCTGCTGCGGGCTCCGGCCGCTGCGATGGGGAGGTGGGAGGAGCTGGGTCCAGGCCTGTGCCCCTCCATGCCAGGGGCCCGGGCGAGGCGACGCCCAGGGGCACCGCGGTGCTGGCAGGCTGGGACGGAAAGGAACGGGCTGGAGATGGAGAAGGACCTGCGCTGTCCGCGGGCCAGGGCCAGTGAAGCAGGGCTGCCCGTCCACCCGGGGACCTTCCTGTTCGAGCAGAGGGGACAATGGACTGGTGCCGCGGACCAGCGCAGCTTCCAAATAACGGTGCGGAATTAAGGAAACACACTTTGTCAGAACAAAACCGATGGGACCAGGAGGACTCCTCAAACTGCCTGGCAGCATCTGAGTGAGTCTCAGCCTCAGTTCGCTTTATTATATGGACCTATGCAAATCAAGGACCCTGATACAAAGTTGCACATCAAAGGCTAAGACAGGAACTCTCCCAAGGCAAAAACAGTATACATTAGTGAATTTTACAAACATCTGAAAACAAAGAGTCAGAGGAAGGGTATGTATATTGCTTCCTGCAACCCAAGGAAGGAAGTGGAGTGGGTGCAAACACAGAGCATCAAAGCCAAATATGGAGATGGAGGGGGTAGAACTTAAGCCCCCTGCCAAGCCTTGAATCTATAATGGCTTTTTGCCATTACCGGTCCACAACAGACTGGGCTGAGCCAGCTGACCACTGCCGCTGTGGGCCCCCAGGCAAGTCCCAACCCGCACGTCGGCGGGGCCTGAACCCGCTGCAAAGCCGCGCTGAGGCTCAGCGCCCCACCCGCCCAGTGCGCGCACTGGGAAGGGTCACGGCGTCTGGTGCGCGCTCCAACGGCGCCCTGTCAGCCCCACCGCGCCCTCGCGCTCCCGCTGCCCCTGGTCTCTAGGGGTCTCCATCGGACCGTCCGTCCGTCCGCCAGGTGCCACTCGGTCCCCCTCCCAGCTCTTCCCACACGCGCGCTGCCGCCCTCCCCCAACTGGAGTTGTGTTTTTTTCCCTCTAATTCTCCAGGAGCTACTCTTCTGTGGCCAACTGTTTCTGTGCCCCGAGGCCACGCTGTAAATGAGATGTTACATCTGCACCGAGCTAAGTAAACACTTTAAAATGAATAATTAAGTGAATAAATAAAAATAAAGGACAAGTCAAAATTTTCCCTCACGAAAGTCCCTGAAGATAACTACTGAATGCAGTGTAACTGGTAAATTTCAAAGGCCTGGTAAAAGCCATAATCATTGACCAAAATTCGGTGGTGTTTGCTTGCTCAGGAGATCCGTGTCTGTGTGATGGTCACCCACCATCTGTTGCCTAATTTCACTGACCGTTACCCCACTTGTCCAGACAAGAGAACCAAGTATGAGCGCTAAGCGCCTGGAGCTGGCGGGGGTGGGACATGGCGGCGGGGCAGTGCCAGCCAATCAGGAGCTGGTTGGACAGGGAGGCGGGACAGTGCCAGCCAATCAGAAACACAGTGCAAATGAAACTAGGGGCTTCTGATGAGGGCGTGGCCAGGAAAACTGCCGTTAGACAAGTCTGTCATTTTAACTGTCAGCTCAGCTCGCAACAGACGTAGAACTTATGCTGTCTTCAGGAAAATGTCAGCCAGACCCCCCTCTTGTTTTCTACACTCCTAAAAGGTCTAATCCCTGATCTTGGCTCTGGCCTTCCTCAGCCTTGGAGGAGGAGGAAGAGGTGGAGGTACGTGGAAGCAGGAGTCTCAGCAAGTGACCTTCTGGCAAAGTAACAGGTGTTGGAGCTTAGAGGAAAGTGGGAATCTTTGCACTAGGAATCCAGGTTCACTATACGTCTGTCTGTGTCAGTCTTGTGAGAAGCTGGAAGGCATAAAGGTTGCCTGTGGCGTTTATCCCAGGGGCGCTACTGTTCTCGCTTACCAGCTCTACCTCTCTGCAACTTCTCAGGGGTGGTCTCCTCCTCCGTCATCGCCTGTGGAGGGCGCGGAGGATGCTGGGAGACAGGTGGAGAGCCTGACCTGTAAAACAGAAGCCTACAGTCGGAGGCCGACTAAGGTCGGCTGAGGCCCTGGGTGCAGAATATTGGACCCCTTCAAAAAAAGAGGGAAAATAAAAATACATGTTAACCGTTATTTTTAAATAAATAAAAAATATTATGTACTATTAATATTAAAATTGCACATATAAAACCAAACTTGGTGTCATTAGAAAAAACTGTAAAGTTGGGCTTTTGCAGGGCCCTTCAGAAGTTGGGGCCCAGGGCATGCCCCCATGCCCGGGGTGCCTGCCATTAAATCCACCTCTGCCTATAGTGCAGAGGAAGACAAACTAATCAATAGGTAATCAAGGATAGTGAAATAGGAAGTAAGGCATATAAGTGTATTGATACTTAGTGCCCTACAAGCTCAGAGGAAATACTGTCTTGGCTAGAGTGGTCTGGCAAGGTTTCCTGACCAGCAACATTATCCCTGTAAGCTCAGAGTACCTCCTTTTTTGGACTCATAAAATCTTATTTTACATATTGATGAAAGAGTGGGTGAAAACTGAAATCTGTTAGAAGTTCCCGGAAGAGCTATTTACGGAAACAATAACAGATATAGTTCACCTTTAATTTCATTTTAGTTTGGGGGTACTGCTGAGCTCTCTCTAAGCAGAATGAAACCACACACTCTCCTTCATCCCAGAAACTCTGTTGCTGCATCTTGGGGGCTTGTTCTCACTCTCTCAGGCATCCTCACTCCTAGGTGCTTCCATGCTTTCCCAGGGCCCACTCCGCTCTCTCCTGGACTGCGACTGAGTCACAAATTATTGATAGGGGTGAACCAGCAACGTGCACTGAAAGTGCTCTAAAATGAAACCCATACTGTCTCTGGGTCATAAACATCCCACAGTGTCATAAAACATACAAATGGGACGTGGTGTGGTACAGTAGAGAGCACATGGACATCCAAACCCCGCAGACCTGGGCTTTCCCACAGTGCGACCTAAAGCAACAGCTTTGAGCTTCAGTTTCTGTATCTATGAAATGGATAGATGTCTGTTTATGCAGGCCAGGCCTGCCTCCCAGTACTGTTTTGAGGATTAAATGAGGCAACCTAGGTAAAATGTTTTACATAAAAAGGTCTGAATAAATTATGATCACAGTGTGGAAAGTTCTACATCACTGATCATTTTCTGATGGTGCAGGTTTTATTTTATTTTTTTGTGACAGAGACAGAGAGAGAGACAGATAGGGACAGACACACCAGAAGGGCGAGAGATGAGAAACATCAGTTCTTCATTACGGCACCTTAGTTTCTCATTGATTGCTTTCTCATATGTGTCTTGACCAGGGTGAGGCACAGCAGACCAAGTGACCTCTTGCTCAAGCCAGTGAGCTTGGGCTCAAGTTGGTGAGCCTTGCTCAAACCAGATGAGCCCACACTCAAGCTGGCAACCTTGAGGTTTCAAACCTGGATTCTCCGCGTCCCAGCCCGATGCTCTATCCACTGCATTACCGCCTGGTCAGGCTGATGGTGTGGGTTTTAAAGCAGAGAACTTCCTCCTAAAATAGACATTTACTATTATCTTCTTATGGGTGTTCTTAAGAAAAACTCTCAGGTACTCCCTTTAGATGTCTTGGCCTCCACAGCCCACCACAAATAATTTATTTTTCTAGTTTCCCATCTGCATAGGTCATCATAATCTCCAAATGTGTCTCCTTTTCTTGTCCAGTAATCATAGACTTAGATAAAGCTGTCTGAGCTCTCAGATCACCTTATTGAATGGAAGGTTGGCAATCATCTAATTCATCTTTCCACTAGATACCTGGTACAGACTGGCAGGTAGGTAGATACAAAGCCTCTCACAAGGAAAACTAGTACTTTCTGAGACTGCCCACTTCAACACTCACCTTTACCTTGTTTAAGTTTGCCTCCCAAAGTTTGACAGCCATCAATCCTAGTTGATTCTTCTGGAGAAAACTAGAACCCACTCTCCCCCTGTTGTTTAAACTAAAGCAAAACAGCCTGACCAGGTGATGGCACAGTAGATAGAGCTTCAGACTGGACCTGGAGGACCCAGGTTCTAAACCCCGAGGTCGCCAGCTTGAGCGCGGGCTCATCTGATTTGAGCAAAGCTCACCAGCTTGAACCCAAGGTCGCTGGCTTGAGCAAGGTGTCACTCGGTTTGCTGTAGTCCCCCCCCCCCCGCCGTCAAGGCACATATGAGAAAGCAATCAATGAACAACTAAGGAGCCACAATGAAGAATTGGTGCATCTCATCCTTCTCCCTTCTTGTCCGTCTATCCCTATCTGTCCCTCTCTCTGACATTCTCTGTCCCTGTCACACACACACACACACACACACACACACACACACACACACAGAACTAAAGCAAAACAGCCTGGACTATGCATGGGGGGAGGGAGTGGTATTGCCGAGATCAAAAGGGTTGCTCAATAAAATGCATTATTTGGGAAGATGTGTTTAAACTGTTATTATTTATTTAAACTTCAAATTTAACTAGATGTCCTGGTTTTATTTGCTTACTCCAGCATTCTTTTAAGTGGCAGCCAAAGAGATGGTAAACAGGCAGGAGGGGGAAGGATAGAGCTTCCACCTCACTCAGATCCGCTCAGTCCTGCTCAGTACCGTCTCAGTTCTGCGGCTCCTTAGCACCCCTGAGGAAACCTCCTCAGAGCGTCTGTTCCTACTGAAACCGTACTATTTAAGGTAACATACTCTTTGATCAATTAGCTTCCTCCACTGAGGGAAATAACACTAACTTTCATTTCTCTCTTCAACCCTCCTATGAACCTTTCTCTTGCTTAGCCATGTGTAATCTCTACTGGCAGGAGAATGTAGGGGAGTCTTTTTGTTGAATTAGGGGCCCACATTAGACTTTGCACAGGGACCTATGTCTCCTAACTTTCACATTTCAGTTCAAATATTTGAAGACAACTGCTATTTTTACCCAAACGTCATCATCTGACATTTTCAATCTCTCCCATCATTCTTCATGTTTGTTAGTCAATGAACCTTATGTACCTTAATTTTGGGTGGCATCAAGATGGCCAATAAACATACAGAAATATTCTTACTTTCATTAGTACCACCAGGGAAACCAAACCACAGATGCCACTACTACTCACCTCTCAAGAGATTAGCAAGTGTTAGCCAGGATATAGAGCTCTCTGGACTCTCACATCTTACTTGTGGAATATAAATTGGTACAGCCTCTTGGGAAAACTGGCAGAATCTACTAAAGTTCAATATGCGTATATCCTATGCCCCAGCAATTCCACTCAGGTATATGCCCAAGAGAAAAAGCATGCATACATATGTTCACCAAAACACATGTAGAAGAATGTTCTTAGCAGCAGTAATCCTAATAGCCTAAGACAGGAAATAATCTATAGGTCAGTAGTGGAGTGGATAAATACTTTTGTATAAGCAGGTGGGGGAATACTATACAGCACTGAAAATGAACAGCATCAATATATGCACAACGTGGGTGAGTATCACTAACACTTGAGAGAAAAAAATCAAAAGTGTATAAACAGTATAATCCCATTTATATAAACTTAAACAATGGATAAAGGTGTTCTGTAGTGTTAGAAGTCAGGAGAGAGGCTCCCTTTGGGGAGAAGTGAGAGGGTGACTGGGAGATAGCGTGATAGGAGCTTCTGTTGTGCTGGAAACGTTCCTTGTCTTGGTATGAGTGGGGATTACCTGGTTCTGTTCCCTTTAAAATAATCCGTCAAGCTACCCACTTGTGAGTTGTGCATTTTCTGCACATGTTATGTTTCAACATAAGAGTATTTTTTAAAGATAGCATTAAATACACAGTAAATCTAGTCTTTCCAACCATATGCTTATACATTTGATTTTGTTAAAATTCTAAACAGCACTTCATTTAGTCTTCTGAGATTTGATTATTTCAGTCAATTAAGATATTTGGAGATCCTGACTGTCATTCTCTGCACTAGCTCTCCTTCCAGTTTCGTCCTTATCCGGGTCCTCTGGCATGCCATGAAAGCTTCCTGCTCCATGGACAGAGGAATGATAAACCAACTCCATTGGTCTGATTGTTCATCAGCCAACCGTATTTTCATCACTCTTACCATTTCATATCTTACCCACGAGGATGTGAGAAATTTAGCAAAATGTCTTGCTAAAGTCAAATTACATACACAGCATTCTCTTGGTTTAATTTTAATAACTCTTCAAAAGAAGAAAATTAGTCTAGTTTGCTCTTGGGTCTGAATCCATTTTTGACCCCTTTTAATTACCTCTTGCTGATCTAAGGGCTCACCTATTATCAGGTAACAGCAGAGGCTGCTCACAGGTATTCCGGGTAGGATTACACTTCCCTACCTACTTGAAATTAGGTGTGTCACCCTGGCTGGCTTGCTCAGTGGATAGAGCGTCAGCCCGGTGTATGGACATCCCAGGTTTAATCCCTAGTCAGGGCACACATGAGAAGCGACCATCTGCTTCTCTCCCCCTTCCTACTCCCCTTTTCTCTTCCCCTCCTGCAACCAGTGGCCAATTGGTTTGAGAGACGGCCTCCAGCACTAAGGATAGCTCAGTTGATTTGAGCATTGGCCCCAAATGGGGGTTCCTGGGTAGATCCTGGTCAGGGCACATGTCTGTCTATCTCCTCTCCTGTCTCTTGAAAAAAAAAATAGATGTGTCTGCATAACTTGCTTTGGCAATGAAATACATCCCTATTGGGAGAGCACTTTAGAGATGAGTCTGTCCCACTGAATCATTTTCCCCCATCTTGGCAGCCAGAATGTCCCAGCCTGGGTCCCAAAGTGAAGGCAACAATAGAACAGAGCCTCGACCAATGGACATGGAACATGAACAAAAGATGTTATTTCAAGTCACTGAAATTTTGAGATTACTTGTAAAATGAAGCAAAGCCTATCCTATTCTGACCAATGCATCACAGTGACCAGTCTGTGTTTTCTGGAATCCACAGCTAGCATCTATCTTTCAAAACTCAGAACATCTCCAATATTTCAGCTCAACCTTTGTTCTCCATTATTTTTTAAGATTATTGACATTCTAACAATGCTTTCAGTATTAATGGGTATAGGTCATCTGGGGCTGGCTATTTGAATTTATTTATTTATTTATTTATTTATTTATACTTTTTCATTGACTTGAGAGAGAGAAGCACCAACTCGTTTTACATAGTTGTTCCATTTAGTTGTGTACTCACTGATTGCTCCTTGTAAGTCCCCTGACTGGGGGGGGGGGAACCCTTGACCTCTGATGTGCCAGGTTGATGCTTTATCCACTGAGCCCCCTGACCGGGGCTTGAATGTATTTTAAATGATTGGGTGCTTTATCACTACTTTCTGAGCTTGGGCTTCCATTATTTCCTCGGCAATATTTGCTATACTTTTCAATTCTCTATAGTGGAGAAGGCAGCAACAAAAGAAAAGTTGTGTATGACCTCCTATGTGAGCATTTCCCTGTTCCTCTTACACTGATTACCTTGCTTCCAATAAAGCCTAAAAATCCCTCTGGTTTCTCCTTTTTTTTTTTTTTTTGTATTTTTCTGAAATTAGAAGCAAGGAGGCAGTCAAGCAGACTCCCACATGTGCCCGACCAGAATCCACCCGGCATGTCTACCAGGGGGCGATGTTCTGCCCATCTGGGGTGTTGCTCCCTTGCGGAAGGAGCCCTTCTAGTGCCTGAGGCAGAGGCCATGGAGCCATCCTCAGCACCCGGGCCAACTTTGATCCAATGGAGCCTTGACTGTGGGAGGGGAAGAAAGAGACAGAGAGGAAGGAGAGGGGGAAGGGTAGAGAAGCAGATGGGCACTTCTCCTGTGTGCCCTGACCCGAAATCAAACCCAGGACTTCCACACACCAGGCGGACTCTCTACCGCTGAGCCAACTGGCTAGGGCCTCCCTCCGGTTTCTCTTAACTTGAGTATTCTCCCTGAGTCTCTGCTCTGTCTGAGCATTCTGTTTTCTCACACTTTTCCTGTAAGTGCATTCAGCACTGATCAAATCCTCTACCTGAAATTATTCCATCTGCTCATTACTTATTGACTGTTCCTAGTACATGCTGTGCCTTAAAACTGCCCTTCAAAAAACAAAAATAAAATAACTTAGTAGCTATATGCTTCTTCCTCTCTCTTTTGTTTACTTCTTAACACTGAAGTTCACCAGGGCTTTTCCTTTCAAAGATTCTTTAATCCCTAATATTTAATACATATTTTTAGAGGTTGCTCTATATTTTAAAGTTTTTTTGTTAAATACAACAATGTTTTCCCTGACTTGAAATAAATATATCATCTTAATGCTAAGATACACAGTAGCTGCTTCACTTTTTTCTTGTAACGCTGTTTTGTACCGCAACATGACCTACCTCTGGTTGATATTACTAACCAGTTCCTCCCTGTTGGTCAGTAACAGTTCCTCTCTTTTTTCTTTTATCCTCTTATTTTCTCTATCACCTGTTCCAGTAACTTGGATTACTCTGAAGACGTTGGGGATGTGATTCCTGCTTGAGGTGGGAGAGTGGGAGCATTTAATGGGCCCCAGCACCTGAAGAAAGGCCTTGGGAAGTCCTCATTTCCTCAGAACTAACTGGGTAACAAATTCAAACTCCCACATTTCCTTTAGCTTACAGTTCAAAGCCTCACACACCCACGCACACACGTGCTTTAAAATTTTCACCCCTATGTAAGACTATCCCTTGATACACTTAATCCCTTATTCCTACTCCTTTCTAGTCACTATTGTGTAAATAGTCACACACATAAACTCACGTCTATACTATTTTCTTTTCTTTTTAAAAAAAGGTCTATCACCACTCAGTTAAATAAGCAGTCCACAGGTTAGAACCAAGCAGACGCAGAAAAAGAAACAGGAAAGTGAGTGAGTGAATCAAACTCAGACATCCTCCATCCTCAGCTTTTCTTTCCAGAGGTCTGTTTGGGGACTATCTGCAGTAACAGTAAAACCCTGCACGTTTGTCCTAGAACATGGATATGCAAAAGGATGAGTCAGAGGACCGGACCATCGCCAGGGTAGCTGCTCACCTCCCGGACCTCATTCTGTATGGCCCTATACCTGCAGAGCGGCCCTCCGTCATGGAGTTCGACGGGACACTAATGTTCGTCGATATTTCAGGCAAGCGCACAAGGGGTGCTGAATGTGGGTGACCAGCAGGCTCGCGTCAGAGCCACAGTGGAGCTTGGAGATGGAGGAGGGCAGGACATTGCCTGGCTTTCTGGGCCGCTATAGCAGATATCCCTCCTGAGAAAACATTTTCCCCTATCAAGCTCGTCTTGTCACGGCAGCCTTTAAGGTGTCCAAGTCCCACACCTGGACTCCTGGGCTTCAGTGTCCCTGCCCCGAGTTCACTGACTCCACCCCCAAGCTTCACATACACCCCAGGCAGAAGTGACCTCAGGAAATGGTCTCTCCAGATACTGTGTCCATCTTAGCAGTAAACTGGCCACCATTTCCGACTGTTGGAAGTTTGTGTGCTTTCATCACATGGGATGGGAGTTCCAGAGCCCGCTGAAGGAATTGCATTCATTCCTGTACATGGTGAGAGATTTGGAGGGAGGAGGACCTGGCACGTTTCCCTGACCCTTAGACCCATAGATGGCGGAGGCTGCAGAGCTGACCCTCGACCAGCCACAGAGACCTTTAAGGAGGAGCCCTGTCCATTGTTAAGGGGGAACCCCGCTTCTCCCCAGTGTGCCCTCTCCTCCTGCCTCTGTCTGGCTCCTCCAAGCAGCCAGGACGTCTCCCTGCCCATCTCTTACAGGCTTTACGGCGATGACGGAGAAATTCAGTAGAGCCATGTACATGGACCGGGGGGCCGAGCAGCTGGTGGGGATCCTTAACCACCACCTAAGTGGAATAGTGGAGAGTAAGTGTCCCCGCAGGTCCCTGGGTGAGATTCCTTCAGTTCATTGTTTTTCCACATTTATTGGTTATGACCTGATCGAGTACTATGGCTCAGCACTCTTCTTTTTCCCCAGGAGATGTGTATGAAACCACTCTTTTTGAGATATAATACAGTGAAGTGAAGGAGTGTGTAAACAAACCTCACCGGTACAGACTAGTTGAAGGAAAGAACATTGTGCATTCATTGAAGGCCTGAGCTGGAGGCCACTTCTAAAAGAACTATAGTAATAAGTACTCTTAGCTACAGTATGTTCAATAGTCCCCAAAAGCTAGTGTTGGCTTAACCCAAAAGCAGCCATTAAGAGAATGCTGTTTGAACAGATTAGTGATTTGTAAGTAACTCATCAGTAACATGTCTCTGAATGATGGGTCCCAAAGCACACAGAGCTGAGGGAAGACCCTGGTCTCCCTTCCAACCTCAGCCCAGCACCGTGCCGGCATTATCCGTATGAATGACTCGTGAAGAAAAGGACTGACTGTTGCAGTAAACTGTGGGTCTAGTCTTTCCTCAGACCCTGAGTTCCCCAGTAATACCTCGTACCACTCACGAGACAAAATGCAATGCTCCTGAAAAGCAGGCACTCTATCTAAATTTTTTTCTGCCTCTGCCTCAGCCCAGGAGTATTGCACAAATGTGCGAGGAAGCATCAGTAAGAGGCAGACATGTCCATTTACGTCACAGTGGCTAAATATGCAAAATGCAAGTTGGTAATAAACAAACCCTGTGCTGACCCCAGTTGTGACGTCCCTTTTCCTGGTTCTCAGTGCGGATGGGTCCTGTCACACGTGCCCTCACTCAGGGTCACTTGGCCCCAGCTCAGAATACTTACATTGATCAGTATAGAGCCTTCCATGACCACAGGGATAGGGTAGGTGTCCGCAGGCCTCCTCAGAAATCCCAGGCCCGCCTTTGCCACTTTTTCCCATTTACCGAAGCGGAGCGTGTGCGCAGTCTGGTACAATGGACTCATTCTGCCGCTGAGGAAACACCCCCAGAAGGGTTTAAGTGACTTGTCTGAGATGCCATCTTAGGGATAACTCTGTTCTCTGAACTGCTGCTTTCTTGACCTAATTTCTAGTCCATGGATGAAGAATGAATTTTTATTAGCTTTAAACAATAAGAGTTTGATTTAACTTTTCTTCTTCAATTTTTCTCAGCGGTGTTACTTTACGGAGGGGACATATTAAAGTTTGCAGGTACGGGGCTTCCTGAGCCGGGAGGGCGGGAATGGAGCCGAGGGCCCTGCTCGGACACGGAGGCTTGTTGGGGCAGCGGCGGCCGGAGCCTGGGCTGAGCAGCGCGTGGGGACAGTGGGGACAGATCTCATACAGAGCGACTTACGCCTGTGTCAGGTCAGGGCCCCCCGGCGTGTCTGTGTTCTCCAGGTGATGCGCTTCTAGCCCTGTGGAAGGTGGAGCGGACGCAACTGAAAAGCATCATAACGCTGGTGATCCGGTGCAGCCTGAAGATCCACCAGCTGTTCAGGCTCAAGGAGTCCGAGGAGGGCCTGAAGGTCCGCGTCAAGATCGGTGAGCGTCCGAGCAGGAGAGCGGCCGACGGCGTCTAAGGGGCGCTGTCCGGGAGGACGGACCCTGGTGGAGGAGTTTCTGGCTCCGGAGCCCCAGGCCCGGGAGAGGCTTCTCTGGTCGCTGTGGGGTTCAGAGCCTGGGTTCGCTCTGCGGTGGCCCCAGGTCCCCGAGCCCCGCGCACCTGTCGTCCGCCCCCCGCCAGGCCTGGCCGCCGGCCACATCAGCATGCTGGTCTTCGGGGACGAAGCCCGCGACTTCTTCCTGGTGACCGGACAGACGGTGGACGACGTGCGCCGGGCGCAGGACTTAGCGCAGGTGAACGACGTCGTGCTGTCGCCCAACTGCTGGCAGCTCTGCGACCGGAGCATGGTTGAAATAGAAAGGATTCCGGACGCGAGAGCAGTGAAGGTATGCGGGCGCTGTCGCCTGCGGGAGCTCCGCTCCTCTGTGCCCGGGTCCACCTGTCCGCAGAGCCCCTGGGGCGGGGGCGGTCTGGGGCAGACTTTCAAGAGAGAAACACCTATCTGTTGTTCCACTTACTCATGCATTCATTGGTTGATTCTTGTATGTGCCCTGACTGGGGATTGAACCCACAGCCTTGGGGTATCAGGACGATGCTCTACAACTGAGCTATGCAGCCAGAGCATGGAATTCATGATCTTGACCTGAATCTTATGACTGGTGATGTTCCTAATACTGTTTTGGGCATCAGCCCCTTTGCCCCTTTACACTTATAACAAAGAAATGATGTACAGTTTAACCAGGTGTTTTTTGTTTTTTGTTTTTTTCAAATCCTAGCTTTATTACTATCTCAACACAAAGTGGCTGTCTTTTTTTTTTTAGATTTGTATTTATTCATTTGTGTGTGTGTGTGTGTGTGTGTGTGTGTGTGTGTGTGTGTTTCTGAAGCTGGAAACGGGGGAGGCAGTCAGACAGAGTCCCACATGTGCCCAACCGGGATCCACCCGACACGCCCACCAGGGGGCGATGCTCTGCCCATCTGGGGCGTCGCTCTGTTGCGACCAGAGCCATTCCAACGCCTGGGGCAGAGGCTATGGAGCCATCCCCAGCGCCCGGGCCAACTTTGCTCCAATGGAGCCTTGGCTGCGGGAGGGGAAGAGAGAGACAGAGAGGAAGGAGAGGGGGAGGGGTGGAGAAGTAGACAGGCACCTCTCCTGTGTGCCCTGGCTGGGAATCGAACCCGGGACCTCCGCACGCCAGGCCGACACTCTACCACTGAGCCAATCGGCCAGGGCCTATTCATTTTTAGAAAGAGAAGAAAGACACAGATGGAGGGAGGAGCAGGAAGCACCCACTCTCATATGTGCCTTGACCAGGCAAGCCCTGGGTTTTGAACTGGCAACCTCAGCGTTTCCAAGTCAATGTTTTATCCACTGTGCCACCACAGGTCAGGCTCAGTTTTTATTTGAATTGAAATGTTACTAAAGGAAAAATAAAAAGAAAGTTCTAAGAATGGAAAAGTATACAGCTTAGCACCCTGGAATAGCTCTCTGTGCAAACACTTAAGACTGAGCTCTTATCGACCAATTGGAGAGGTGTTTTACATAATCACATACAAATTAAAGAACTTGATTGTTTAAGTGCTTGTCTTTTTTTTTTTTTTTTTTTTTTTGAGAGGAGAGAGAGAGAGAAAGAGAGAGAGAGAGAGAGAGAGAGAGAGAGAAGGGGGGAGGAGCAGGAAGCATCAACTCCCATATGTGCCTTGACCAGGCAAGCCCAGGGTTTTGAACCGGCGACCTCAGCATTTCCAGGTCGACGCTTTATCCACTGTGCCACCACAGGTCAGGCGAGTGCTTGTCTTTTTTTATCATCTCTGGGACATTCAGAAGCATGCTCCCGGCCCTTTCAGCTGCAAGATTACCTTCTAAGGGCCAGACAACCCTCAAAATAACCAATATCTTTTCTTTTTTTAAATTTAGGTTCTTTTCTTAAAACCACCCTCTACTTTTAATTTTGATGAATTTTTTAGAAAGTGTATGACTTTCATGGAGAACTACCCTTCTGGTGACAAACAAAGTAAGTTCCCTCCATGGACGGAAACTCTGCCTCCCCCAGTGGTCAGGAGGCTGCTCCACCCGTGCCAGGGGCCTCCTCAATTCAGCGCCCGGTCCTGAGCAGCACACCGAGGGCACCTCCTCCCTGTCTCCAGGGCAGCCCTCCTTGGGTCCCCACCTCTCCCCTGACAATGACTCCTTTCCCTCATCATCCAAACATGTACATCTATCTCCCCATGATGGAAGAAAAAAATAAAACATCCACGAACCTTACTCTCCTAATCTTCCCACCAGACTTCTCACCAGACTGACCCTGTCCGGGCCTCCTCTTCTCTGCAGCCTCTTACTGATTTATTCACCCAATTAGTCATAATTGCATGCACCTCAGGGGCATGTGCTCAGCTGACATCTAGCTTCTTACCGCTTTCTGTCCATGTCAAGGCCACAAACGACCAGCAACCTGCCGATCCGGGTGACCTCCCTTCAGGCCTCAGCCTCGGAGGCTGGCCTTAGACTGCTCTCTTTTTCCGGACATTATCTCCACCTCTGTCCTTGGCGTCAATAACATTCTTTCCTAGTTTTGCTTTTACCCTTCAAACCCCCAATTTTAGTGCCCTTTGCTTAGTCTCTTCTCATTCCTGAAATGTTGGTTCTAGGATCTGTCCTTGAAACTGTCCTTGACCCTCTAGTCTTCCCTGCTCTCCTCTTAGAGAGCATTCGTCCATGCTTGACTCCCAGTGACTCCCAGCAGGCTGGGACTAGGGTGACGAAAGCAGGAGCCTGGGACACTACGTGGAAAGACTCCCCACTCGCAGAGCCTTGCCCTGACCATTGTCCTGAAGTGTAGACTCACACAAACACTGCCCGTGGGCCGTCGCCTCTGGACATCTAACCTGCACGCCAACATCAGCATGTTGTTAGAAGACAATTTTGGTGATACAAACGAAGGTTATTTAGCACAAAGTGGACAGCTTATTTGACATGACGTGGGCAGTTTCCTTCCAGAGAACTGCAAAATGGGGCCGAAGTCAAGCTTTACAAGGCAGAGAATAAAGAACAGGAAGAGACACTAGAAAGGATCTGATTGGCTGGGACCACCCTTGTTTGACATTTGGGGGTTGACTGACTGGACAGACTGTTTCTGGGCGAGCAGAGCGTCTACAGGGACAGAAAGTCATCGAAGTTTCGGTTTGCACCACGGCAACCAGGGCGGTGGGAGACTTGTCTAGGCTCAGGCAGCAAGTTGCTCTCATGCCTGAGATGAAGAGCCAGTCTCCTGAGTGTTACTCCTGCTGTCCTTCCAACCCTGTCCTCTCCTTCATTCTGCCACGACTGTCCACTATTGTCATCCCCTCATCTGTCCATTCCCATCACCTGGGGCACTAGTTTTAGCTCAAATCTGGAGGTAAAACTCTCTCCAGGTTCCAGAGCGTGATGGTAATTACAGTCGAGCTTTGAGCTACATGCAAGCGGATTTTGGGAACCCCACAACCTCTAAGAACTTCTCACTGGGTTTCCCACGGCCCTCTTTAGCGACTAACTACCCTGAGTCCCCTGGCTGACTTGGGATGACCACTGCCCAAGGGGCTGGGGGCCGGAAGGCTCCCGTCTCCCGCGTGCGGAGCCAAGCCTCCTTTCTCCGCCCCCAGACCTGCTGCGGCTGGCGTGCTCGCTCGAGTCGGACCCCGAGCTGGAGCTGTCTCTGCAGAAGTATGTGATGGAAAGCATATGGAAGCAGGTGTGTTCGTCATCTAACTTGTTGGCTTTTGGGGTGTCGAGGAGCTTGAACTGCTGGAAAGATCAAGAAAACCCATAGCTAGTAATCTATCTGTTCCATTGAAATGAGAGGCAGACTGACACTGTCCATGTATAGGGGACTGTGGGATTTATTGTTCACATCAGGATACTCTTCAGAGTTAGAGGGACATTATTCATGATACAGTGACAGCAGGTGTGAACTAGGACTGTGCTGCCATCTCTACAACTGGACAAACTGGAACTGTCCCAAGCGCGTGAGAACCTGTGGCCACTCACTGTGTGTCACATAGCGGAGGGATACTGGGTGGGTGAGCAGTGGGGGACGCCGCATGGGTGAGCAGCGCGTGGTTCACCATGTCTCCAAGTCACGGTCTTAGGTCTTAAGCGTTGAAAATTGGCATGCAGATAATTAAAACTCTCGGGACCACCTCCAGCCCCCAGAGTTGCCCCTTTATTCGCTCAGATCTGGGCTCTCTCAAACCTGGGACTCCACAGGGATTCTGTCGCTCAGCAAGCACCGTGTGCCCGGCAGTCCGCGCGGTTTCCTGCGTTCCTTCTCCCCAGTCCCTGGTGGGTATCCCATCTTCATGTTACACACGAGGAAAGGGGACCCGAAAGGATGCCAGGGACTTTCCTGAGGCTGTAAAGTAAGCGCTATAGCTTAGATTTAAATCCTGTTCTACCTGAACCCTACCCCCCACCCACAGGCTATACCCCCTCTTAACATATGTTTGTTTAAATCCTTAATCCCATCAAAATGCAATTGTGTCCTGTCTTTCTGGGACCAGCATGACCAGGGCCAGCTGCCTTCCTAGTGTGGGTTGAAGAGCTGTCAGAATGCACCCCTCCACCTTCAGCTCAATTTAAAATACTACTTCAAACCTGACTGGTGGTGACTCAGTGGATAGAGCATCAACCTGGAACACTGTGGGCCCTGATTTGAAACCCCAAGGTCAGGAGTTAGAGTGTGGGCTTGTTGGTTTGAGCCAGCTTGGATACGGGGTCACCAGCTTGAGTACAGGGTCATCGGCTTGAGCATGGATTGTTAACATAATCCCAAGGTCACTGGCTTGCAGCCTAAGGTTGCTGGTTTGGGCAAGGGGTCACTGGGTTGGCTTGAGCCCTCCCCAGCCAGCCCCATCAAGGTATGAGAAGCAATCAATTAACAACTTAAGTGGAGCAACTATGAGTTGATGCTTCTCATTTCTCTCTCTTCTCCCCACCCTGTCTCTCTGAAAACAACAACAAAAAACCCAAATACCTCTAGTGCCTTCAATTCTGCAATTGTTCGACTCTTCAACATTTTTGAAGCTTCAGGAAGCGACCCCTTCCTCCCCTTTCTACCACCAGGACATATGACACCTTATGCTTCTTCAGAGGCTGATAGAATTAAATGACAAAGATTTATTCAAGGGTCTTAAGATCAGGGAACAATATCAGGTGACACCCAGAGTGTTCTGAAGAAAAAAGTTGCAAGTTCTCATAGTGAGAAGTGCATTCTTGAGAAGAAGCAATCCTGCCTTCTTACCTTCAGGACTGGTCTGAGATAATGACCTTCCAGATGTCAGGCGTCTGGACCCGTGAGCACTCTTTCCCAAGATGTCCAGAGGGTTATCCATAGGATTTAGGGATCTCTCCAGGCATTGCCGAAAAGTTCCAAAGTTTGAGTCCTCTGTCTCGTTAAGGTGAAATAATATGTTTGCATGTTTCAGTTCATTCTAGTCTAAGGAATTGTCACTACCTTGGCTGTGGTGACTCCATTTTGTTTCTTTACTCTTACCTCAGGGGGCTGAGGGAAGACAAAAGACAAGCCTTTCACACTTTCCCAAGGCCTGCCCCCACCCGAAAAGCACAGATAAGGGCTCTAGAGGCATGTGGCTGCGTTTTCCAAACCAGGACACAGGGCACCTACAGAATCATCTTTAGTTTAATTAATTTGTTCAACAGATTTTAACATTTGGTAATTAATAGTATTCATTCATTTAATATTGATTACTTAATAAATTTGTTTGAGCAGCCATCACGTTGGTCAGTTAGAAATAACTAAAAGTTGTCTTTTAGAAAAAGAATAAAATTCCATGAAAGCAGGGCCATCCCAGCCCATTAGGAAACATGACTGCAGGGTTTCCTCCTTCACCTATAGGATATGTTTTCTGTAGACCGTCTCCACGGAGAATCTTGCACTCTTGTGCTATTTGGGGGAGAAATAAAAGCAATAGTTTTCCTCCATCAATTTTCTATGCATTTGACTTAGCACAGTTCCAGGGTCATGGTAGGCAGGGATAACTTGGGAGCACTGTCCTTGGGGAGGGGAGGGGCGCCGAATGGACCATGCTGCCCAGGGAGGCAGGGATGTGAAAGATGGAATGTTGGGCTGGGAGTCTGGAGATTTGGGTTCTGGTTTGCTGCTGTCTCCCCAGGTGACCCTGGAAAACTTGTGTTATTTCTCCATGCCTCTGTTATCTAATCAGGAACATGGGGGGAGGGGCAGGGGGAGAGGGGGTCACCATGCTGATTTAATTTCATTTAAGGATAAAGTAGGACAGAATATGAAAACATACTGGAAGGTACCAGGCTATGAAAATATAAGGTTGAATTACATAGTGTGCTATTCTTATTCCTAAACTGCAAGAGAACCCAAAGGAACAGTAGTTTTCTCTCTCACTGCAATGGCTCATATTGGTGTGAGGAAGCTGCCGTTGGGACAAGGGACAAGCTGCTTTCCAAAACTTAGCAAGTTCGTGAATTCCCATTGCAAGATATTTTGCTAGTGAAGGCGGTTCCATCTGCTCGACTTTGGGATGGCTTCGCCGTGCTGTGCCTCACACACTCAAGTGACTACAGCTGCCCCAGAGAATCATGACTGGCGATTTCCCACCCAGGGGTCATTTCTCGTGTGGGGTTGGGGTGATGTCAGGAGTAAAAATGTGAGTTCAAGGACCGACACTGAGGAAAATCTCTCTCTACTGGGCAGATCAATGACAAACAGCTCAGGGGTTATCTGTCTGAGCTTCGCCCAGTGACCATCATGTTTGTGAACCTGATGTTCAAGAACCAAGACAAAGCAGAAGTCATAGGCTCAGCCATCCAGGATTCCTGCGTGTACATCAGTTCTGTCCTGAGGGTCTTCCAAAGCCAAATCAATAAAGTCTTCATGTTTGATAAGGTATGTGTGAACTAAGAGGTGGGAACCCACCAGTAACAGGGTAAGCCTTTATGCCCAGGGATGTTGGTGAGAGGAAGGGAACAGATGCTTTTAACCTCAGAACACCAGTCTCCACTTATACTCTGAACAGCAGCTAATGTGGTAAATGTGGCACCCAGTGTGGTCCAGGCACTGTTCTCAACATTTTGCCTATATTAAAACTCATTTCATCCTCATGACCACTCTGAGAGGTAGGCGCGCAGATTACCATCCCCATTTTACAGATGAGGATGTTGAGGCAGAGGTGAGAATACCGAAACAAGAGTATGTAACAGCTACTACATGGTGGGCTTCACCAGCTCTCCCTCACGTTGACCCCCAGCCCCTCTCCCAGAGGTTCTAGGGCAGGTGCTGCATGACTTTCCCACCCCAGACGCTTGTTTCCCACAATGCCCACCTGCCGCATCTACCCTTCGCTTTCCTGTGAGTTCTGTCGGGTGGGGAAGGATGAGAGAAAAACAGAAGTGATAAACAAAGGATGACAGAATGGCTGGTGAGAAAGGACCCTCCATCTCAGGCGTCTTGTGTATCCTAGGAGCAGAGCATTTAAAGACTGCGCTGCACTAATCACTGATTCAATAAACATTTACTGAGCCTGCAGCAGAGGGCTGGAAGGTAGGATTGGGCAACCAGGAGGAGTAAGTCGCTCACATTGCCACCAGGCAGAAAGGGCCAGTCTTTTTAAGGAGGGTGGGCTTTGTGCTCCGTGAGTTCCGGGACAGCGGTGGCTGCCTGTGGTCTCCAGCACGCTCTTCTGTACTCATTCATTTGTATCGTAAGAAAAGAGCACAAGGCCAAAGAGGGCAGCCTTCAGTGTCCTGCAGACCTGGCTCTGACAATTCCTGGCTTTGTGACCTTCACAAATCATGATCTTCTCTGGGCCTGGGTGGTCTGTGAATAGTGATAGGGATGTTATTGGAATGGGGATGGGATCTGCCTCACATGATTGTTGCAAGTTTTAAAAATGTGTGGAGCACTGGTGGCAATGCCTAGCTCCCAGGCACCACTCAGTCAGGGGGCTGCTGGTCTCATGGCCAGAGTGAGGCCAGTGCTCACCTTGCTGAGCCACTATGTGGAATTTCCAGGCAAAGCAGACCCACTGGCATCCCAAGATAGTACCCTCTCGTCCCTACACAGACCTGAAATCAGTGTTCCTCCTCACTTTAAGACAGAGCTCTGTGCCAGTCAGGACCTGACCTTTTACATATATGACATTAAGTTTACACTTTTCATATATACTCTGTGGTATATATGCTACATAATAACAGATAACACATAGTATACTATATATACTATATTTAGTATATGTAGACCACGAAGTAATTTCCAAAGCGTGCATGTGTGTTAATTATGTGTATAAATTCTATATAACATTATAATTGTTTTAAATCTATGATATTAGTCATGTTAGTAGCCAGAGCCAGTTCCACAGACCTAGGTTACATCCATTTTCAGACTGATAACCAGAAGCTCGTGGAGTGGACTTGACTTGTCCAAGTTTCTGCCCTCGGGAAGTGGCCTGAGAGCACAGATCTCCTGACTCGAGCTGGTGCCTCCTGCGCTGCTCTGTGCTGGCTCTTAGACTTGCCCTCAGCATCTTGTGCCACGTGGCCTTGGCCACCAGCGCGACTAGATGGTCACTCAGGCATAGCTCAGCACAGCCCACTGACTCTGGGGCAAAGGCAGCCCTTCTTGGGCTCACGCCAAACTGCAGATGCTGCTCTAGAAGTTCTACCAAGTTCACTAAAACTAAAAAAGGTGTGAGAGAAGTCATGACGAAACCTGATTCAGAAAGTGGAAGTTTCTCCCCACTCCCAGGGAGCCCTCGCCCACCAGCTGTGTTTGCTGACTCCCTCTTCCCAGGGCTGCTCCTTCCTCTGTGTCTTCGGTTTACCTGGGGAAAAGGTGCCTGACGAGGTCACCCACGCTCTGGAAAGTGCTGTGAATATATTCGACTTCTGCTCTCAGGTCCAGGAAATCCAGTGAGTCGGCAGGCCTCAGGCCCTTTCACGGAGTACGGGAGACAGGATGAGGGTGGAAATGCAGGGCTGGGCTTGGCTGAATCCCTTGTCCCCTAGCACACCGCAGAGGGGCAAAGCCAGCCCTGCTGCATGCGACAGGGGTGGTGAGGGTGAGGTGGAGAAGGGACACCCCTGAAGGCCAACATGTGCTAGGTTTGCAAGGGAATCAGACTGGGCGTTTCTCTGTTTCTGGCTTTCTTCTTGGTCAGGCTCCCCACACCATGTTGGAGAGCTGATTTTAAGTAACTGGGAGAGAAAATGAGTCCTGGGGTTGGAACGGTCTGGGATGAGCTGGCCTCAGGGTGGCACACTCTGGAAGAAGCTGCTATGGTGAGGGCTGCCGTCCTGAGTCCTGGCTGCCCCAGAGCCCTGGCTCTCAGGCTTCCCCAGCCTGAGCTTCCCAATGACCCGGACTTGAAGCTCTACTCTATCAATTCCAGGGCCATCCCCTGCCCTAAATAGTTACAGCCCCAAGTCATCTGTCTACGCCAGGGGTCGGGAACCTATGGCTCGCGAGCCAAATGTGGCTCTTTTGATGGCTGCATCTGGCTTGCAGACAAATCTTTAGTAAAAAAAAAAAAATAACGTTAAAAATATAAAACATTCTCACGTATTACAACCCATTCATTTCCTACCACTCATGTTCATGGTTGTAGGTGGCTGGAGCCAATCACAGCTGTCCTCCGGAATAATACCAAATTTTTATTGGATAATGCGTAATGTACACAGGTCGTTGTATGGCTCTTACGGAATTACATTTTAAAATATGTGGCGTTCATGGCTCTCTCAGCCAAAAAGTTTCTCGAACCCTGGTCTATGCTGGGGGGTCCTCATGGATTAGCAGAGTCAGGTTGTGATGCCACACACCTTGTCTGAATTACAATGACTCACTCTTTCCAGCAATAATGGAGAGACTTATACTGTTTACAACTAGTCCAGGTGGGGTGAAGACAAGTTATTTTCTAGAAAAGTCGCTCAGATGATGACTGAAAAGTAGCAGAAAAGTGAACTGAGATACCACCTATAAGAACTTTGCTCTGGGTCTCAAATTCTTCACACCTCCAGGCCACATGTCATTGCCCTGAACTAAGTCCACACAGAAGAGAGTAGTAATTGGTTGAAAATCCTTTCCCACCCTCCCCACCCCACCCATCACTGTGCCCCCCTCCCCACCTTCTCCTTGCTCTGTGCCTTTATCTCCCCACGACCCTCTCTGTGCCCGGCGCCAGCACCGTTTCCATTGGCGTGACCAGCGGGATCGTCTTCTGTGGGATCATCGGCCACTCCATGAGGCACGAGTACACAGGTATGCTGGGCTGGCCCAGCTCCAGCCTTCTGTTGGCAAATGCCACGCCAGACTGCTGGGCTCTGCGGGAGGATGGGCAGAGAAAAGGGAGGCCTGGGCCCTGCCTGCGGCACGTCCACTGCCTTCCAGCCAGAGTTTGGCTTTGCCTGCTCACAGTGGGGTACCGCCTGTAGACTGTCTGGGGCTGTGCAGAAGACACAGGTGGTCAGGAGAGAGCCACGGGGGGCTGCTAGCCTGTGGAGTGCAGGGCCTTTGTCAGAAATTTCCTGTTGACATTCAACAGCTACTCTTCCTGGTCCCTGGGCTGGGTGAACCACTGCTTCCACCTTATTACTGTTGGCGTTCCCGATGGATGACATTAATCTCTAGATTTCATAGTTCTTGCTCCTATTTCCCCCTACAACCCTTTTAGGGTTTTAGATGTTCAGAAATAATACGTCTAAGCACTGGAATAGTTAGGTCTGACAGGCTGCAGTCTCTGAGAGTGCCTTCAAAATCACACAGGGGGTAGAGTTGGATGGCAGTGAGGCTGGGGTGGAGTGACCAGGGGCTAATGGCTTTTGGGACAGGGTGATGGGTACATGATTCATGATACTACAGTGGTCCTTCATCTATCGCCGGTGTTAGGTTCCAGAACACCCCGCGATAGGCGAAAATCTGCAAAGTAGTGACCTTATATTTATTTTACTATTTATATATATTTTAAGGCTTTATAAACCCTCCCCACACTCTTAAAAACCTTTCCCACATTCCTAGAAACACTTCCCATGCTCTTAAACACTTTCTACACTCTTAAACTTATGTAAAATCCTGCGATATAGCGAAAGATCTGCGATACAAAATTAGATATATACAATTTAAAAATCCGCAATAATACAGTGAGACCGTGAAAAGTAAACCACGATATGGCAAGGGACGACTGTATTGTTAGTGTATGATCAAATTTCTCCATAATAGTTTCTTTTTTTAAATGAATATCTTGGTCAGAAGTATTTAAGTTTATGTTGAAGTACAACATTGAATACCTAATTAGTAGTACCACTAATTGAAGGCTGACTAGCAGGCCGTTCAGAGTGATGTATGTGTGTTAATGCATCAATCTTCTTAAACTGCCCTCTGAGATAGGCACTGTTATCCCCATTTTACAGAGTGGGAGACTGAGGCACGGAAGAGTGAAAGTCATTTGGTAACTTACCAGTGAGAGGTAGAGCTGGGTTTCAGACCTGCATAGCTTGGCCACAGAGTCTGTGCACCACAGTGCCTTAACCCTTAAAATGGCCCCCAAGCTTGACCAGGTGGTGGCACAGTGGATAAGAGCATCGGACTGGGATGCGGAAGGACCCAGATTCGAGACCCCGAGGTCGTCAGCGTGAGCGCGGGTTCATCTGGTTTGAACAAAAGCTCACCAGCTTGGACCCAAGGTCACTGGCTCGAGCAAGGGGTTGCTCGGTCTGCTGAAGGCCTGTGGTCAAGGCACATGTGAGAAAGCAATCAGTGAAAAACTAAGGTGTAGCAAAAAAAAACTGATGATTGATGCTTCTCATCTCTCTCCATTCCTGTCTGCCTGTCCCTATCTCTCCCTCTCTCTGACTCTCTGTTTCTGTAAAAAAAACAAAAGCAAAAAAATGGCCCCCAAGTCAGCCCCCCCCTTTCCAGCCCCAGTATTCACTATCAAGGAATCACCAAATGAAGGTGATTCATTTTGAAAGTGAAATGAAATGAAAAAGTTCATACCCAGAAACATACAGACACAAATGGGTGCCTCAGTTGGAAGTCAGTGTCCCCAGCCTGAGCTTGCGTTTGTCCATCCTGTGGCCGAAGACCACCTGCGCCTCAGCAGAGAGCCCTCAGGCCTGCGAGGCCCCACGTGCAGAGCCCTCTCCGCATTCCAGGTGGTCTGTCTCTGAGCAGATGGTCCCTGTGGCCTCCCAGCCGAGGTAGAAACTGAGCTAATGGCTGACTGCATTAATTACCTGCATATTTTTAATAGCCACTGGCTGAATATGGGCAGTTGAAGCTGAGTTTTACGTCATTCACGAGAGGCAAAGGGAGTAGGGGTGAACATGGGGACACTTGGGAGCAGTACTTCTCTCTGACATTCAGGCCAATGGCTGTGTCTCCCTGCTCTTGGCTTTTCTCTTTCCTGTTGCAGTTATTGGTCAGAAAGTCAACACCGCTGCCAGGATGATGACGTACTACCCAGGAATCGTGACCTGTGACTCTGTTACCTACAACAGCAGCAGCCTGCCGGCCTACCTTTTTAAAGAGCTTCCAAAGAAAGTCATGAAAGGTGTTGCTGACTCTGGACCCATCTATCAGTGCCTGGGCCTCAAAGAGGAAGTGTGAGTGCGGGCACTGACCTTGCAGTATTTTTAGTGTATAACAGCGAGACTTGTGAGCACCAGTCACCCATTTCAGATTCGCATCCAATTTATGAAACTGAAATCTATCTCTTACCCAGACCAAGGCCCGGATTCCAAACTCCTTCCTCTTTCTCCATCTTACTGAGATTAGAGCACGGTGGAAGATCCCCTTCTACCCTCAGTTCTGAGAATCTGAGGGTGATTTTGCAAGGGCTGTGCAAGCAGTACAGGGAAGCCCACATTCAATTATCTTTGTGGACTAGGGTGGGTCAACCATTAAGTATTAATTTGTCATTCCAACTCTGCCAGCATTGCTAGGACTAAGAGAGTATAAGCTACTGTCCCTCCTCCAGGCCTTTGGTAAAATATATTTCCCCAAGGTCCAACTTAGATGCAAGGGTGTCACATTGGGGCTTAAAATCCTTCAGTGGCTACCAGTCATTTTTATGATGATGTTTCAATAACCACCTGCCTTTCCAACCTCACCTCCGTTGTGCCCCACCTCTGGGGTGTCTAAGTAGATTGACCTCCCCATCCCCCATCCCATTCCCCATCCATGGGGAAAACCACAGTCAGGTTTTAAATCCAGCTCAGGGTCGGTCCGGCTGTGGGCTGGCTCCAGCACTGCCCAAGCCCAGCTTGCCAGTCTGGCTCCTTTGCTCCACGTGTGGCGGGGAGAGCTTCACCCCATCACATCTACTCACCTGCTACCAGGTGAGCTATCCAAGGGTCGTGACTGTCCATGTTTGTTCTTACGTCCTGGCGCTTGGCACATGGCAGGCACTCAGCAGTGATGAGTAAATGAATACAAAGGTATCATCCTGTACATCATCACGCTGGCATCTCGGTCTCCCAGGGTCAGAGAGCAGAAGCAGGGCTGCAGGGGTTTTCAGAAAGTCTTCATCATTCGACTTTGTGTTCCCAGGACTCAGCGCCGCTCCTGGCATGTGTAGACCATCGATAAAGTGCTGTTTGAATAAGTGAATGAATAGTAATAATTTTGGGGGTAGCCCTTATTAAATATTATGCATTTCATCTCAAAATACAGAACGTATGCTTAATATCCACTGTATCAAATGGAAACTATTATCATCTCCATTTTATAAATTTAAAAACTGAGGCCCAAAGATGCGAAATTACTCCTTCACGGTCGTGAATCTAGGGAGCAGGGGAAGTGAGAATGAGAGTGCCACAGTGATGCGGCACGATCAGCACCCACAGAACCTCAGTGCTGTGCAGCCAGTGTGCACACACCTCACAGACAAGCGGGGCTCAGCTGATCCTGACCAGATACGGCCACCCTAGCTTCAGCTCGCTCACACGCCTGGGTTCGGCACATTGGTGGCTGACTCAGGACGACCCCAGGTGGGATAACTGGGACAATTTGGCTCTAGGTGTCTTATCCTCCATTAGGCGTGCTGTCCTGGCCATGCTGGAAGAGCAAGAGAGAGCAAGTCTAATGCACAAGCATTTTACAAGCCTCAGCATCCTGTCCTCTGGTGTCTTGTTGGCCAAAGCTTGCCCACAGCCGAGCCCAGAGCAGTTACCAGAGGGCACTGCAGTTTACCTAGCAAAGGGCACCGATACAAGTAGAAGTCAACCTGCCCCAGAAACCCAGACTGCCTGATCCCAAAGCCTGCCCTCCTGGTGGTTTTTCTATACCATCTCTGCAAATAAGAGAGTGTAGAAACATACACCCAGCCACGCGTGGGACCTGGCCCCACCCGGAGAGTGCATGGTCTAGTGGGGAAGACCAGCACATCCAGAGGTAGCTATAGATGACACAGGGTGTGGCCATGTGCAATGACAGAGGAAAATGAGGTAGTGTGATGGTACAGGCCCAGGAATGAGCCATTTGACCAAAAACACTCCTTCAAGAGCTAATATACAATGGGTCAGGCATATGCGCCCTGCCCTGGGTCACCACTGCCATAGGACCTCGGGCAATATAAGAGATTTGTACCTGAATTTCCTCATTTGTGCAATAGACATGATAATAGTTACTTTCTCAATAAGGCTTCTGTCAGCAGTAAAGGAAACACTACATTTAAAGTACTGGGAACTGTGCCAGGCATGTAGCATGTGCTCAGCCAAGGTGAGCTGGGATGGTATGAGCACTTGGTGGGCTCCTCCCAAGATGTGAGACAAGGTATCACATCCAGGTGGACCGGGTTCCATACTGGGCATCTGGTTTCCCTAGAGTGGGTCAGTTCTGCCAACACAGACTCAACAAGCGTTTACTGAACGAAGAGAAGACCGCTGTAGAAGTCGTGAGGACTCCCTATTGATGGATAAGAATGCCACCCCTCCCCGCCTTCTGGCATCTGAGACCCTTGAGTCAGGGCAGGCACTCTTAGAGATGGAGAAGGAGGCATTCCGGGGGCTAAGCCGCGGCCCCTAACCCCCTTGCGCTGCCTGCTGTGACTCTAACGTCTCTTTTCTTCTTCTCTTCAGTGTGTTTGTTAAGGGAGACCGCATCTGCAACAGGAAGGAGGGGTACCCTTTGCTGGGTAGGTAGTGGGCCTTGACTTGGAAACTTTTTTTTTTTTTTTTGTATTTTTCTGAAGTGAGAAGCGAGGAGGCAGAGAGACAGACTCTCGTATGCACCTGACTGGACCCACTCGGCATACCCACCAGGGGGCGATGCTCTGCCCATCTGGGGTGTTGCTCCATTGTGGCCGGAGCCATTCTAGCACCTGAGGCAGAGGCCATGGAGCTGTCCTCAGCGCCCGGGCCAACTTTGCTCCAAAGGATCCTTGGCTGTGAGAGGGAAAGAGAGAGACAGAGAGGAAGGAGAGGGGGAAGGGTGGAGAAGCAGATGGGGGCTTCTCCTGTGTGCCCTGGCTGGGAATCAAACCTGGGACTCCCACACGCCAGGCTGACACTCTACCACTGAGCCTACTGGACAGAACCAGAAACTTTTCTTTTGAGCTGTAACAAAATGTACAGAAAAAGGCACCGGTGACAAGTCTGCCACTTCATGAATTATCACCAGTGAACCTATGATCACCATCCAGACTGTCGAATAGCAGAGCCCCCAGCATTCAGGGAACCCCTGTGGACTGATCCCCCTCCCTTTTGTTCCCCCAAAATGTCACCCCCTCCATTTCTTAGGCCCGTTTTAAAAATTCACATAGATGAGACAACGCATCGTATAATTACATGTACCTTCTGTTACTCAGTGGAGACCAAGACTGGGCCCTCCACGGCTATCAAACAGAAAAGGAGGTTTGGCCTCAAAGTGAGTGCCCAGCTCTTTAACAGAAACGGCTTGCTCCTTTGAAATTTCAGTCCTGCCTGCTCCTTCTTCCTGTCCAGGTGTCAGAGACTGTGGCTGACTTTCCTATTTTTAATCTGGGCATCCTGTTACCTATATGTAATTAAAAACCACAAAACTAATAGGGACGGGGTTGCAACCCAAGATAACTTTTATTCTTTTCCTTTTCTAAGTTTTCTGTTTTTCCTATAGTGAGCATGTATTAAATTCATAACCATTAGGAAATTACAATTTATTTTTACTGACAATTTAGGTGGTTCTTTTATGGTAGGAGCAACTTGACAGGATTTTTAAAAGTAGACTGAATTTTCTTATCACTGGTAATGCTTCTGGTAACCCCTGAGATATGTATAATTTCTCTCATTTACAGAGAGTCAGTTTCCTTCACACAATTGGAAACAAAATATTCTATCCATAATGAGTCAGTATAGGAACCCTAACTTTAATAAATATATCTCCTAATGTAATCATCTGTAGATGACTTCTTCTGTGGTTTAGGAAAAAGAATAAGATTTAGGGTCAGACAGCCCTGGTTTCATTCTTGATTGTATAATCTGGGCAGACCCCGGTTTTCTGCACAAAAATTAAATGGACATTCTGATGCACATTTAAGAATACCTTCCCTGACACCTGATGGGACTTGCATAGAATGGAAGCTGTAGAAAAAGATGCTACCACATTTTAAAGTGCACAGGACCCTCCCCGGAGTCCAGGAACGACGCTAGGGAAATCCCAAAGGTGGTTTAGGTGTGGGATCACTGTGTGCTCTTTTATGGCTCTAGATTATTTCACGTTGATCGGGTTTGCTCCCTTTTTAAAAAACAAAAATGACAGGACGTGACAAGGAGCTGCAATACTGCCAGTACTCTCTGGAGAAGTTTCTGATGTCCAGCTGCAGCCACATCCTCATGTACGAAGGCCGGTCGGGGTTAGGGAAAAGCAAGATACTCATGGAAGTTGAGTCCCTGCTCCAAGATGAGAAGCACAGGTGAGCATTCTGCAGTGACCGTTGGCTTCTTGCCAGCCCAGAGAATTCTGATGTCCTGAAAAGTTCTATCTATTTTAATACCCCTCTTCTCTAAATAATTCACCTTATGTAAACTATACACAACCTGTTGGTTATAGGGTGCCAGGCACCCTTGTGCTCCATAGATAATTAGTGATAACCGTATCAAGCCAGGAAAATGAGAGGTTGGGCTGACCCACGGAGGTTCTGATTTAATGCCCAGTGGGGCTTTGCATATCAATATTTTAAAGCTTCTTAAGTAACCCCGGTCTGCAGACAGGTTGGGGACAACGGGCAAGAGGCTAATATCCAAGCCGGATGGGCTTTGCAGAACAAGTGGGTGAATTTATCCAGCCACTGAGTCCTGTCCGTGAGTGGGGATCGGGTGAGACAGCCTCTGGAATTTCCTCTGGAGGCGAAGCTAACGTACTTACCTCATCTTGCATGGCGGGTTTCATATCATGGGCGTTGGGAGGGCTGTCCCTGGGACAACCCATCCAGTACCTCCCTGCGCTGGTCATTGTAGTATCTGACAACATTGATGGCGACTGTGAGGATGATGATGGTGTCTCGCATGCTTCTACCACCTAACCTGAAGGCATGAAGGGGAAAATGCTTATTAACTTTGTATCATTTTTAGCTGTATTTCCATTCTTTTTTAATGTCAGGACAGAGAGAGGCCAGTTTTAAAATGTCTAACATTGTTAAGGAGATAACTGGTAACAACCAGAAGACATTTGTTAATTCGTTCATTCATTCATTCATTCATTCATTCATTCATTCATTCATTCATTCATCCCAGGAACTAAATGCTATACTCGTTTGATAGAGCTGCTGTGACAAAAGTCCAGACTGGGGCATACTCAGTAGGCATGTATGATCTCTGAAGTTAGAAGTCTGAGAGCAAGGGGCGTGCTGTGTGGGTTCCTTCTGACAGCTGTGAGGGACAGCCTGTTCATGCCCCTCCCCTGGCCTCTGGGGGTTTGCTGGCAGTTACTGATGTTCCTTGGCTTGTGGAAGCCTCATCCCAATCTCTGCCTTTGTCTTTACATGGCATCCTCCCTGCATGTGTCTAACCCCCTCCCCACAAAGACACAGTCATACTGGATTGGGGACCCCCTCCACTCCAGCATGACCTCATCTTAACTTTATCACATGTATAATGGCCCTTTTCCCAAATAAGGTCACATTCTCAGGTGCTGGGCATTAAGATAACAACACATGAATTGAGGGTGGGGTAGGACATGAGTCAGCCCTGAAGATGAAGACTCCTGCCCTGAAGGAGCTTTGAGAGAGAGAGAGAGAGAGAGAGAGAGAGAGAAAGAGAGAGAGAGAGAGAGAACAGTAGACATGGGAGGGGTGAGGACCATACAAGAGGAGTGTGGTGGAAACCGAGGGGGTAGGAGGTGTCACCCAACCCTGGGGCACTGGGGAAGAGTTCAGGAGGCTACACCTGAACTGAGATCTACAGGTGAGCAGGGAATGAGGAATTGGGAGGGACCACAAGACGTGGTAATGTCTCAGGCTGGGGAGACAGCTGGAACAGAGGCGTGGAGAGGGGAAGCTGCTCCTTTGTGCTGCTTGTTGGTTGAAGTCAGAGCCTTCCTGCAACCTTGATTATTTTCAAAAAGTATAGTTAAAAACTCTCTTCTGATTCTTCTTCTTCCCTCCCCTCCTGATTCTTGGCTTTCTTCTAAACAGGACGATTGCTATTGCATTGAGTAAGATCGGCTTCCATCAAAACTTTTATACCATCCAGAAGCTCATGGCCAGTGTCTTGGGTCTGGATGCTTGCAGACACTACCGAGAACGACAGACCAGCCTTCAAAGTCAAGTCCAGTCTCTGATGGATGAAAGATTTTACTGTATTTTTAATGACATTTTCCGTGTCCAGGTAACTACCTAGTGTGAGACTTCTGCAAGAAACAGTGACAGGGTACGTGTAGCAGCCCCTCCCTGATGCTTAGATGCTCGGTCACTTAGCATCTCTGACCTTTATTATCCTTTTCTCGTCTCGCCCGGAGAATCTGTGCAGTGAGGAATGGCTCCCAGTCTTCCCTGAATGAGCATTTTCCCTTCCTGAGACATACTGGTGTCTGGAAATGCCATATTCAAAAGAGTCCGAATGTCACCTGCCAGTTCATTTTGTCCTCACCTTCCGTCCTAGCCGTACAATCCTAGCCAGTCCGGAGCACCCCATCTCTCTGCTCCCACAGGTGGCTCCAGCACAGAGGCAGAGTGTGCCCTGATCTTTCCAGTGTCCATCAGAGTCAGGGACATGGGGCTGAGAGTGGGGAAGGACAGTATGGGTCGCCTAACATGCGAGGACTTGAGGCAGAGAACAGTCGAGTGATTTGCTTGAAGTCACACAGCAGGTCGATCCCTCCGCTGTTCTCCTGTCTTCAGTGTTCTCATTACTCTTTACACAGTTTCCTGTTTCACAAGAGGTTTCCAAGATTACCACCTTGAGGAAACAAAAGCAGTTGGAAGAATTGTTTATGAAGATCCTGGAGAAAGTAAGGATGCCTGCCAGTCAAGGAACTGGAGAGCTGGGCATCTCACCTCCGAGCCAGGTGGCCTGAGGGGTCCCAGCCCCACTGGCAGAAAGCTCTGAAGGGTGTGCCAACCTGTATCTTAAAGTGTTTCCTTCTCCCCCACCCTCCCACACCTTGAGCTGAGAGCCTATTTGAAACGCAGCTAAAAAACGTGAGCGGAGTCCCTTAACGTGACTCCTGGGAGTGTGACTTCTCCTTAAAACCACGCTCTCTGCCCCTTGTCTTTATGAGACGCAGTGCGTCTCAGTGGTTATGTTGGTGGGTTCTTTAGTCAGACTACCAAGGTCGAAACCCTTAGGCCTCTCGCTTGTTACCTGGGTCACCTTAAGCAAGTGACTTAACCTGTCTAGGCTTTCGTCGTATCTATTGAAAGGGGAAACAGCAATCCATAGCTCACAGGGCTGTAAGGCTGATGTGAAATACTCAACCGATGTTGGCGCTCTCTGCATGTCGATGGCCCCCAAATTTATATTGTAGTCCCCACCTCTCTCAGAAGCAGCAGGACCATCTTTCCCAGGACTTGATATTCCACAAGGATGTTGTAACCCCCACTCATTTCAGTGTCTGATGATAAATTTTTTTTTTTATCAATGCCCTATCCAATGCCCTATCTTCCTTTTTCTGACCCCAATCCTTGATTTAGTCAATGGCACATCTGCTCAGTTGCCAAGTCCTCCTTTTCTCCCCTGGCAATCCCTGGACTTGCCCATCCTCTGCTCCCTGCTGTAGTTCAGGCTCCGTCTCCTTCTGGACCATTGTCACAGCTTTCCAACAAATCTCTGTGCCTCACACCTCCTCACCCAATTCATCCTCCTTGTAACCTCCAGTGTGTGCCAACCTCACCAACCCATGCTTTCTACCATGCAAACAATTCCCAGGGCCAATGAGATAAAAGCTAAACGCTTTCCCCTTTGTAATCCAGAGAAGTGCTGCTCGTCCTTCAATGCCACCTCTTTGGTGAGAGCTCCCCAAATCACTAGCTGTGACTAACTCCTCCTCTACTTGCTCCTGTGGCACTTTGGAGGTATTTCCGGTTCTAATTCCCTCTGCTGTGTTTGTGAGTTTGCAAGGACGAGGAGTCTCTGACTCATTTTGTAACACTATTGAGCAATGTTGTGTCTGGCACATAACGAGTGACCACTGGCGTGTAACAAGTATGGCATTGCATCAGGTTAAAACACAATGCCCTCCCTCTCTGTTCAGGCAAATGAGCCAGGTACTATCGTAGTTCCTGAATGCCCGGCCTGGGCCATTTGCTTCTTAGAACATACAGACCTAGGAGTCCTCCCCCGAGGATTCAAAGGGGCTAGGTATTTGCTCAGCTCTTTGCTTTTGTTTTAAAACTTCTCAGTTGGTTCTAATATGCAATTTAGTTTGGCAAAGCTGTGCTTTAACTAGAGGATGTGACAACAATCTTTGGATCGTTTACCTTCCGTGTGACCTTGGCAAGTCACCGGATATGGCCATACCTAGATTTTCTCAGTCCAGAGAGCCAAGAGTTCCCCCCAAGCCCTGAGTGTTCTGAGGGTCAGATGTGCTAATTTACGTGAAGAGCATCCAGGGTGCTGGGGACGTCGTGAGCTCAGTGTACACATTGGCTGTTACTCACTTTCGAGAGAATCCAGTTCACTCTCCTCATTTTAAATATGAAAAAACTGGGGCCAGTGACAGACTATGAGTTCATGCTTTTATTTCCTGCTTTACTCTCCTTGGTTCACAAATAATACCGACAGCACCATTAAATTAAAGGTTCTCAGGGCCACTGAAGAGCTGTATTGGTAACAGACAGGAGTAAACATAGCTTATATATGACAAGGCAGGTTATAACACTTCATAAGGAGTGTCTTTCGAGAAAGGAAAAGGAGGAGTAACCCAGTCTCTTCTCAGAGGGAACCAAAGGAGGCTGAGTGCAGCCTGGAGCAGTGAGAGGGGCAGGTTTGTCCGCCGCACCCCTCACATGATAGAGACGCACACCTGCTAGGCAAGGGCTGATTCTAAAACGTAAGGGCACTGTGCCCCTGGCCTCTAGGCAGGAACTGACCCTCACCGATGCTTAGTCAATGCTGAATGAGCGAATAAATAAATCACTGAGACCAGGCAGGGAAAAGCAGCCTATATAAGAAAAGGGACATGCGATCTGTTTACATGTAAGAGATGCCAGTGTTCCAGCTAAGACAGCATCAAGTGCCAGCAGGGTGGGGACCTGAGCACCTTGCATCTAGCACTGGCCCAGGGCGAGCTCCAAGGGCAGGTGCTGGATATGGAGTGGTTGACTAAATGTCAAGTAAAGGCCTCCCTTTGCCAGCAGATGAAAATGATGTGTAGTGAATGTTGCTCTTCTATGCAGTGGTACTGTCACTTGGCCACGATGCCACCTCCCACAAATCTGCATAGATCTTTGCGCAAAGATATGACCAATTCAGAGTCCATTCCAGCCAGCTCTGTCCAAATGGCCACAAATCCCAAGGGGACAGAATCTCACTCCATGCAGGTTTCTCGGGAAGCAATGATTTCATGCAGACCCACACGTGTGTGAAAACCGGAGTCCCACAGCGCTCTTCTTGCTCTTTCTGTCCCTTGCCCAGATAGCGAAGCAGGAAAGGATGATTTTCATGATTGACGAGGGACAGTTCATGGACTCAGCCTCCTGGGCCTTCCTGGAGAAGTTGATCCAGAATGTCCCAGTCTTCATCATCATGACCTTGTCTCCGTTCATCGAGCTGCCCTGCCTAGCCGCCAGCGCCATCATGAGGAACAGGCACACCACCTACATCGCCCTCGGCGCCATGCAGCCTGGTGACATCTGCAAGAAGGTCTGCCTGGATCTCGGTGTCACGGGCATCTCCACAGAACTGGAACTGTGAGTAACTTGCTTCTGTCTGGAGGGTGTGACATCTGTGTTCACTGCCTGGGCCCCAGATGTCATCAGATTCCTTAAGATGCCGCCTAAAGCACCTATTCCAGTGTTCTCGCGGGCCCGCCTCTCAAAGGAGCCATACCTCTGGCTGGGTCGGAGGGATGCTGCTTGTCTTGTCCTTGTTATGGTCCCTACGACACCTGCTCAGACCCCGCGTGGGGACATCAACTCTGTTTCCCTTTCACCGTGCCCTGTGTGGGTTCACTCTAACCAATTCTTAGGATATTGTCGTGAGCAAGTGACAGGAAAGGCAAACTGGTGAACGTGGAAGACCATACCATGCAGTGTAGGAGGTCCCAGCCAGCGGGCAGTGCACGGCCTGGTGTTAGCATGTCTGTCTGTGCACGCTGAGGGCTGGCTGTGCAGTCAGCATCTCCGGAGTGGCTCAGCCCCTCCCCTCCTGGGGCTTGGCAGGGGTCCCCTGAACAACATAGGCGACACCTCTTCTTAGCTGGCTGTGTATGGCCTGCCAGGTAGCAGCCTCTGTCCTTTCTAACGAGGCTGCCTTGCTTCTGGAAGACACATTGAAAATACAAACCATAAATTCATTAAAGTGATCACTTAGAAGGTGAGGAAGGGAAGCAAGACTGAGGATGTACCTTGTTGCATAGTTCTGGCTTTGGAAAGATGCTCGATGTTTTAGGTAATTAGAAAAATGAAAGAAAAAAAAGTAATCACTAAAAATGGAAAATAAACCAAAATCCATGAAGAATGAGAAGAGATTTTTTTCCCCCCAAGTGATGGAGAAGACTCCAACATCTTTGCTTCTTGAAGGACAGTTCTTCCAGGTGTTGTTGTGAGTCGGGGGTGCAAAGAGAGATCAGCAGACGAAATCATCAAGGACTAGCAAAGGATCACCGCCCGCTCAGGCAAATGGCCCTGAGTTCACGCTGTGTCCTAATTTTTTTCACAAGACTTCAAAAAGCTTGTTTACTGAGAAATTGGCATAACATCAAGTGTAACTTTTACTTTAAAGATACATGGAGTGCACCTGCAAGATAGCTTAGTAACAACATAATATCAGAAGGCATTAATTGCTATTGCTTCTATGGATCCCATAACATTCCTCTCCTTATCTGAAGGGATAACCTTGGAAAGCACAGAAATCTTATGAGAATATTTTACTGAGAAAAGCCCAGCAACTGCCTTCAGTCACATAGACCTGTTTCAGTGACCCGCCTTCAAGTCACAAAACAATTCTCTTGGCAAAACATTCTTTTCTTGTTGGCTGTGTTCCCATCCAAGGCCATGCAATGGGTTATTCCACTACATCCAGGTAAACGGGCCTCTCCATGTTCCCTGTAGGTACCTGGCGTCGAGGAGCTGCGGGGTTCCTCTCTTCTGTGAAGAGATATTGAAGAACCTGCAGCAGCACCGGGCGCTCGTCTGCCGCCAGATAGAGGTCGAGGAGAAGGCTAATGTGACCTGGAACCAACTTATCAGTGAGTCCCACGGTGCAGCGCTCGCTGTCCTGCAGAGGGGGCTGCAAGCATGGGCCCTTCCGCGGGCTGCTTCCCGCAATGCTCGGAGGGCATGGGGTTTGGGGAGTCAAGGACTGTTGGACCCAATACCCCAGATTGTGAGAGAATGTAGCGTTTTGGATCATCAGAAGACAAAATCACTAGGCAAGTTCACTGTCCAGACCTCACCACTTCTAATACCTGTTTCTGGTACACACCATGTCATAAGTGGAGCAGCTCATCACAAACGTGCTTGCTGCTAAGTGTGGCTATAGGAACGTGTATAAAAGTATGTGTTATCCTGACTGGTGGTGGCACAGTGGGTAATACATCAACCAGGGATGCTGAAGTCCCAGGTTCAAAACCCCGAGGTCGCTGACTTGAGCGCAGGTTCATCTGGCTTGAGCGCAGGCTCACAGGCTTGAGCACGGGGTCACCGGCTTGAGCACAGGATCATTGATATGATCTCATGGTCACTGGCTTGAGCCCAAAGGCCACTGGCTTGAAACCCAAGGTCTCTGACTTGAGCCCGAGGTCTCTGGTTTGAGCAAGGGGTCACTGGCTTGGCTGGAACCTCCCTTCCCCAGCCCTAGTCAAGGCACATATTAGACGGAATCAATGAACTAAAGAGCCACAACTACAAGTTGATACTACTCATCTCTCTCCCTTTCTCTCTCTCTCTCTCTTGCTAAAAAAAAAAAAAGGTGTATGTTAGTATATGCTGTAAGATATATCTTGATAATCTTTGAATCATGTTTGAATAAAACTTCATGTGCTGCAGAAGATTTCCAAAAAAATTTTTTGGGGGTGGGGCAGGACAAAACATCTTTTGAATAAATTCAGATTTTCATATATCAGTTTTGGATAAAACACGGTATTCCAGAAGATCTGGTGAGCCAACATGCCTCTCTGCCTGTGTTTATTGGAAAGTCAGGGTAGTGACAGAACCCATGACTGCCACTTCTTTTTCCTTTCATGCCCCAATAGAGAACTTTGCTAAGCCAACGGAGGAGTTAAAAATATTTACTCTAGGTGGTGAGAATGTCTGCGAGCTTGCCAGTGGTGTCAGACTGAAAGACTTGTCACTGCCATTGTCATTAAAAGGTAAAGATAACTTCACCTGGTGCTCACTTTCCAGGGCCTAGACCCCTCTTGTTTTCTGTGGAACAGCTGTTCAAAAGGAGAGAGGCAGATCAGAACCTTGGGGTTGCTTGAGTAGGCTCCAGGTGGGCAGAGGAGGCCCCAGGCGAGCAGGGGAGGCCCTAGTGGGAGGGGAGGCCCCGGGCCGGCAGGGGAGGCCCTGCATGGGCTGGGCTTTTCTGCCTCTTACTAGGAGCCAACTTTCTTCTGTGCATATTCTGGAGTCGGATTTAAAGTTTCTTTTCAACTGCATAAAGAACGAGGTACAGTACCTCAAACAGGAACCAAATAACAGGAGAGAAATACTGAAACTTTTTTGCCATCTTTTCTTATAAGGCATGATAAAAAGAGTTTATATCAGAGCTGTATTGTTATCCTTTTAAGAAGAACAAATTTCAAGCCATGTTTTTGTACGCAGTCAGCTCCAACCCGTGCCATCTGAATAGCGCTCAGGTGTTGGCAGGGCCACCGGGGCTGCCTCAGGGCTTTCGGTCTCTTAAAGGCCCCCAGCTCACTTCCATGTTTCCACTCACCGTGTCCTCTCGTAGGGGGCTGGGCTACTTGGATTCTGTAGTGTTCTTCAGACGAGTAGAGAAGTCCCCATTTTGTCCCTGATGAGGGTGATGCACTGACGTGCTGATCAAGATGAACCAGGAGGCTACGTGAGCTCTGATACTGAGTTCAGATGAGAAGCTGGGATAGGTGCTTGGCACGCTCTGACACTCACTCGTGAGTGCAGAGACCGTCACGGAGAGCCACAGGGTAAAGGAGTGTCTGGGGAAAATGGAGGGGAGCCTTATCGCAGGGCGGTCCTAGGAGACGGACCAGGGCCAGCTGGAGAAGTCCGCATGGGGCATGGGCGGCAGGCCCTGTTCCCTCTGACACCGTGGCCCACCATGGTCTCGCCTCTCCTCGCAAACCCGTCACACTTTAACACGAAGTCACAGCACCTCAATGTCTATCTTATTTTCGCCCGGCCTTCGTGCTGTGCCTGTTGTTAGACCATCTTGTCATATTCCTTGCGCTCTCGGCAGCCCCCTGTCTGTGAAGCAGGCACTGAGCAAACACTTCCTTAGGCTCCACTTGGCTGGGTTTCTGCAAACCAGGATGCAGGGCAGGACGGTCGTCCATCTCTAGACTGTGTGTGACAAAGTCGGATGGCTGGTTCCCTACCGTGTGGCTTTCCCCCTGCAGAAATCTCCTTGGTCCAGCTGGACAGCATGAGCCTCTCCCACCAGATGCTGGTGCGCTGTGCTGCCATCCTTGGCCTGGCCTTCACCAAAGAGCTGTTGTTTGAGATTCTCCCCTGCTGGGAGATGAAGAGGATGATCAAGGCCCTGGCAACCCTCGTGGAAACCAACATCTTTGACTGTTTCCGGAACAACAAGGAGCTCCAGCTGGCTCTGAAACACAACGTGGCCTCGTTTGAGGTGAATCATCGCTCCCTGTCTCTCAATCCCACTGAAGGGATGGGTGAGTAGAACCTGGAAGGCACCCCCATCTCCTCTGTATATATGTAGATATATATAGATATACATAGATATTTTAATTTAGAAATTATTTTAATGGGGTGACATTGGTAAGAGTACATAGGTTTCAGGTGAACATCTCTAGACCATTGAACTATTGATTGTGTTGTGTGTCCATCACCCAGAGTCAAATCATTTTCCATCACTGTGTATTTGTCCCTCTCTATTCTCTTCCCTGCCACATGCTCCCTCTGGCAACCACACTGCCTCTTAGTTAAAGGCACATCTAAGTCAAAGTAGCGAGAGCGGGTCCCTCGCCCCCCACAGGCTGCAAAGCCCTCTGTTCTCTCTAGCTCACAGTGAGGAGCTTCGGGAACTGGAAAATGAGGTCATCGCCTGCCACATCATTCATTTCAGTAGGCCGATGATGCAGAAAACAGCCTACGAGCTGTGGCTGAAGTCCGAGAAGGAGGCCATGCACTTGACATGTGCCCGCTTCTTAGAACAAAATGCCCACAAATGTGACCAGTGCCATGGCGGGGACTTCATTCCCTATCACCACTTTGCCATGGATACTCAGCTCAGCTCTCTGGACATGGACATCATCCAGAAGATGGCTAGAGCCAAGGGATTTAAAGGTAAACTTACTGCTTTCTTGATTGGTCCGAAGCATCCCTGGGGAATGGGCACAGTGAGCGATGAGACCACCGCCGCAGAAGTGGCGGGCAGGAAGAGCCGGAGGTCGGTGTGTGGCGGAGCCTAGCAGAACCAGTCTCACTGAAAGCCGGTCAGCAGGACTTGGGGATGAAGACTCTGGCAAAATGGGGTGTGGCCAGAGTTCCAACTGAAATGTCCAGAGGAATAAATCAGATCCAGCCTAATTCACTCCAGGGACAGACTCCTGGGGGTGGGGTGGGGGTGGAGCAGGATTGGACACGGTGACGTGGGAGCCAAAATAAGGTCCACAAGGGAGACAAGAGTGTTGTTGTTCTGCCGGTCTGCCTTGAAACAAGGTTTCAGCAGGAGAGAAATTGAGCGGGAGAGAATTGTGCTGAGTGGGTCAGGGCGCCAGAGAACAGTCTCGGGCTCAGGGCAGGGGTTCAAGGCCGTCCATGAAGCAAAAGTGAAAAAGTGACAAACTGATAACATAAGGCAGCCAAGTGATTCTAGAAGACATAGTAGGGGGTTCAGGAGCCAAGGACTCAGTTCCTGCAGGTACGCTAGATATCAGGCTCAGGACAGCAACACCCAGGCCAGCCCTCACTTGTGGGCAGCCCTGGCCAACGGCCACAGTGGTTGTGGCTAAATCTACATGGGAAAGCAGAGGCTACAGGTGGGAGAAGATGTGTGAGCAGTTTTCACGGATCTGTAGTTAAGGGGAAGTCTCAGTATTTAGAGATAAACAATTGAAAGCCATTGGTATATAGATGGAATTTAAAGTCGAGGGCTGATGAAATTGCTGAGAAGAAAGTTTGGACGGAAAAGGGAGTCCAGGACCAAACCAAGGCTTACCCTCATTTGGAATGTTGGAATAGGAGTAGAAGCCAAGGAAGGGAGGGAACGAGGGAATGGGTGTCCCAAAAGCCAGTTAGGGAGTGGTGGATTGTATTTAAAAGGTTACAAAGATGTATCCTTTAGATTTAGCAACATGGTAGCCACTGGTTAACCTTGACAAGAGTAGTTAATAGGAGGATAGTGGCATAATTCAACGTCTTCAGCTCCCTGTTACCGAGATGCACTAGACAGCAGTAGCCAAGAGGGGTGCAAATCAATCTTTGTGCAGTCTGATCAGGACAACAAGAGAGGCCCATATGCAGGTCAAGGGCACTAATTCTTTGGGAGCAAGGGCACAGAAGCCAGAAGAAGGTGGTAACAAGGTGCTTAAAATGTACTTGTGCCAATTAAAGATCAATGGAGTAATGGATTCACCTTGAAGCCAGCAGACCTAGGTCCTAGTCCTGTCTCCATCACTAACAGACATATAATCAGAGACAAGTCCCTTCCCCTCTCTGGGATTCGTCCTTTTCCCTTAGTAAAGAAGAAGAGATAGGATGATCCTTATTTGTTTTCTGTTTTAAGATACTTATGGAATTTCCTAACATACCCAAGTCAGGACTGACCAAAGGTTTTACATTCAAGGTCCTCTCTCCTTTGTTACTAAACATCAGACATCCGTGCTGTGCAGACTGTTTCAACAACCCATACAACTCATCTGTCTTTTTTTTCCAGCTGGAAAAGAGACCACTTTAAAAGGAATAGAGATTCCAAGCACTTCTGACATATTTCTGGAAAATCTCAGGTACCAGCATCTTTAACTGTTTAGGGGTTAAGAGCATAAATGATTGTCATTCAATTCCGAATGCTGCTAAAATCATCAGTCTGCCCGGGACCTCTGAGGCACAAGTGGAGAACTGTCGGGGGGGTGGGGTGTGTGTGGGGAATGTGGGCAATGCTATCGGCGTCAGGCTTTCGTACCTTGCTCTTTTCTTGGTCTTTAAAGATGATTTCCTCTCAAAAGCTGTACTGTATCTGCACATCATTACTCCCATTTATTTCTGCATTCGGACAGTTTCGAGGAAATCACAAAAAAGATCTTGAGTTTCTTTGATATCACCATAAAGAAGATGAGCCCGTCCCAGGAAGTCATCGTCCCCCTGGAGCACTGCCAGTGCGAGGAGACGCTGGAGCTTGTCCTCGTGCCTCTGGTGTACCACTTCCTGGCCCTGAGACAGAACAACAAAGCCATGTATTATATCCTGGAAGCCGCGTCGGCTTGTCTCGCTGTGGATGATAACTACATGGTGAGCTGTTTCAGGGCGCCTCCCTCCGCCCCTGAGAGGGCTCAGAGCTTGGGCCGGGGGTGGGGGGGAGCTCTGTGTGCTTTTGCCCCTTCACGTTCTTGCTTCTGGCCAGCACCCCCTTCCTTTGAAAATCAAATTGCTCAGGAGGGACATGACCTGAGACTAAAAGGAGAGATCAGAACAAATTGCAAATACCATTACATGTCATTTAAAATACTGCCGCCTACAGAGGCTTGCTGGGAATCGTCCACCTGTATTTGAGGGAAGGAGGCATATGTCTCTCCCAACACAATGCAGAGAGGACGTGTCAGTGCAGCCGCTGCCTCTGCCTCCCCCAGATCCTTGGAGGTCCTTGGATCAGTGCAAATCCAGTTTTAACCTCGTGACCTCCAAATAGGCTCACCCACTTGTGTCTTCACATAATTTTTGCTAAAGTCTCATACATATCTTGAGACCCCCGAGGCCCTGGGGGACGTTTCTCCAGGATCAGGGTAAACGGTGCCAGGGCAGTGTGCCCTTAGAAACATGGGGGCTCTGCGCGCAGAATGGAATACAAAGGCTCCTGGTAAAGTGAGCTGGAAAGCGCTGAGCGGCATAAAGCTGAACGGGTTTCTTTATGGCAGGTGTGGCAGGGCTGCAAGATGCTGACCTCTACCGAATGCTCCCCCGGGGGGCCAGGCTAGGGCCGGGGCCTTTCTGGGGCTGGCTCACCTGACTGCCCAGCTTCAGGGGGACCGGTGCACCCCCCCCCAGGAGCCTGGCTTGCTGTCCTTTGTGCCTCCTGGTGGTCACTCCATGTGTTACAGGCACTGCCTATCGCAGCCCCCATCAACCCTGTCAACCCTCACATCTCAGAGTTGCATAAAATTTTAAAAGTAAACTATTAAAAATAAAAAAATGTCAATAAGTTCCAGTTCTCTGAAATATTTTAGTTAAAAATAAGTCTCCTAGGCACATTTTATACACATATACGGGGGAAGGGAGATATGGCCTGTGAGTCCCCGGAAGAGAAGGTTTTGGGACAACTTGCTAACCCTGCAGGGAGTGAAATACTCAGAAAGACAATGACTAGAAACCGAGCCCAGAACAAGGTTCAGAATGTGCCACTGGCACCCATTTCCCCTCAAGTAGGATCTGGTATCAGCCTTGTCTCCCTCCTGCCCCAATCCTGCCTCTTGGGCTGCAGAAGACTTGGGGATGTTGCTTCACCTATTTCACTCTTCAAGTCTGACCTTGCCTTGGTCACAGGAGCCAGGACTCCCCTGTCTAACGATGTCATAAGAGGTTGGAGGTGAAATGAGGGGGGTTGCTCAGAGCCTTACCCTCTTCCTCCCTTTCCCCAGTGACAGCCCTGGGAAGGGACGCGGGGGTGGGTCATAACTCATCCCAGTGGCAGAGACCAGCTTCCCATAGATGTGGGGACGTATCAGGGCTGTGAGTGTGTTGCTGGAAACAAGGGAAGTTGGCGATGGGATTACTCAAAGGAGGCATTTGCCCTGGATACATGTCAGGTAAGGTGACTGAGGTGACACCGTGAAGAGTGGGGAGATTCCTAGAGTCACCCAGGATGAGTGATCAGTGGGCAGAGTTGTACGCGAAGGTGGTCTGTGTCTTCAGCGGGGCATTACCCTGAATTCCTGTCTGGAATTTGGAGGCCCTTTCTAATCAGGAGTGGGGGAACAGGGAGAGGTGGAACCCAGAGTGGCCCCCAGTTCTCCCCTCCGGCGGGGCCTGGAGCCCCGCTGACTCAGTGCGCTGACTCTGCAGGCGTACAAGTACCTGAATGAGGGAGAGAGAATGCTGAAGGGTCGCAAGAAGAAAGCGTCTTGGAGCCACCCTTTCGAGTCTGCCACTTTCTACAGCCTCAAAGGCCAGGTAAGCAGCCACTGGAAACATGGTGCTTCTGTGATTTGCCACTGGGGCTGTCCCTAGAAGTAGACACCACCCCTGCACTCTGTACACCCCCTCAGCCCCTATCCCAGATCCGTTCTGACTCCAGAGCCCAAAGCGCTGGACTCAAACCTCCTCACCATCACCTGCCAGCGGCAAGATCTTCCTTGTCTTGACATCTTTACGAAGTGTTTCTCTAACAGACCCCCAGAGTGGACAGGGGTGGATACAGATCTTCTCCGAGGCAGAAGATGCACACCAGAGATGCCCAGTACTAGTCGTTCAGCCATCCTTCTGTGCACACACCCAAGAAACACCATTACGCATGGGGCGGGGTTTGGGGGAGGTTGTTCCTGGGCCATTAATTATTGTCTTTTGATTAGAACCCCAAAAGGGCCCTGGCCGGTTGGCTCAGTGGTAGAGCGTCGGCCTGGCGTGCGGAAGTCCCGGTTCGATTCCCGGCCAGGGCACACAGGAGAAGCGCCCATCTGCTTCTCCACCCCTCCCCCTCTCCTTCCTCTCTGTCTCTCTCTTCCCCTCCCGCAACCAAGGCTCCACTGGAGCAAAAGATGGCCAGGGCACTGGGGATGGCTCCTTGGCCTCTTTCCCAGGCGCTAGAGTGGCTCTGGTCGCGACAGAGCGACGCCCCGGATGGGCAGAGCATCGCCCCCTGGTGGGCGTGCCGGGTGGATCCCGGTCGGGCGCATGTGGGAGTCTGTCTGACTGCCTCCCCGTTTCCAACTTCGGAAAAATACAGAAAGAAAGAAAGAAAGAAAGAAAGAAAGAGAGAGAGAGAGAGAGAGAGAGAGAGAGAGAAAGAAAGAAAGAAAGAAAGAAAGAAAGAAAGAAAGAAAGAAAGAAAGAAAGAAAGAACCCCAAAAGGATATGTTGTTGGAACCTACCAGCTGAGACCAGAATCACAGCTTTTCCTCCTTTCCCTGCAGGTCTATTACAACATGGGCCATATGGTGCTTGCCAAGAAAATGCTGAGGAAGGCCCTGCAGCTCCTCAACCGGGATTTCCCGGACAACTTGATCTCCCTGTTCATCTGTAACCGTGTTGAGAAAAACAGGCACATCGATTATATGAGTCAGGAGGCCCAGGAGACCCCACCTCCAGGGTAAGGGCAGGCGCCCGGAGAGCCTGGTCCTCTTCTCACTCCCCAGAAGAGAGAGACTGACACACATGCCAATGGTCAGGTCTATGATCCCACGCTCAAGCTGGTGACCTCAGGGTTTCAAACCTGGGTCCTTAGCGTCCCAGTCTGACACTCTATCCACTGTGCCACTGACTGGGTGAGGCACCTATTTTTTTTTTTTTTAAGATTTTGTTTATTAATTTTAGGGAGAGGAGAGAGAAAGAGAAAGGCATGGGGGGAGGAGCAGGAAGCATCAACTCATAGTTGCTTCTGTGTATGTGCCTTGACCAGCCAAGCCCGAGGTTTCAAACCAGCAGCCTATCCACTGCACCACCACAGGTCAGGCGATTCTGCCCTTTCCTATCGGGTTGTCATCAGGATGCAGTAGAATGATAAGAAATGTGTTTTTTAAGTCGTTTTATTTAAATACCAGTGACCTGACAGCTGATTTACATAAATAATCTGAATGAATCCTCGCATAGTACCATGGTCCCCGTTTTGCAGGGAGAATATGTGCTTTGTGAATAGTGATGTGCTTGTTGGAAAAGGCAGTGGACCTGGAATCTGCGCGCCCCGCAGGGTGCTGGCACCAACCCCGACCCTTCCCTCGGTGACCCTGTGTCCCCTGTGTGCTTTGTCACGTAGGAAGAAGAGGCTGGCAGAGCTTTACCAGCAGAACGCCTGCTTCTCCTTGCTGTGGAAGATCTACAGCATAAATGACCATTTTCACTACAAGTACTACAGGAGCCTAGCAGCTCAGATGGAGGTTAACACCGCCCTAGATATGCAAGATGACTTCCAGGTAGGGCACTTTTATAGCTGCCAGGTAGGGAACTTTTATAGCTGCTTTTTTTTTTTTTTTTTTTTTTTTGTATTTTTCTGAAGCTGGAAACGGGGAGAGACAGTCAGACAGACAGACTCCCGCATGCGTCCAACCAGGTTCCACCCAGCACGCCCACCAGGGGCGACGCTCTGCCCACCAGGGGGCGATGCTCTGCCGCAACCAGAGCCACTCTAGCGCCTGGGGCAGAGGTCAAGGAGCCATCTCCAGCAACCGGGCCATCTTTGCTCCAATGGAGCCTCGGCTGCAGGAGGGGAAGAGAGAGACAGAGAGGAAGGAGAGGGGGAGGGGTGGAAAAGCAGATGGGCGCTTCTCCTGTGTGCCCTGGCCAGGAATCGAACCCAGGACTTCTGCACACCAGGCTGATGCTCTACCACTGAGCCAACCGGCCAGGGCTTATAGCTGCTTTTTAAATTTCTGTACCTCGTCTGGAGAGAAGAGCCTAGTGTAAGCCAGCCAGGACTCAGAATCCTGAGGGTGGACCCCAGGTCTCCTTGGCGGGACAGCTCTGCGGCCAGCGGTTCCCAGCTCTGTGGTCCCAGCCCCTTTACACACCGAATAATTACTGAGGACCTCAAATAGCTTTTTTCTCTATGGGTCATAGCTATTGATATTACAATATAAGAAACAAAAACAGATATTTAAAAACATTTTTAAAGTTATGCATCGATTCCATATAAACACAATTAACATTTTCATAAGGGAAAAAAGAAGACACCTATATTTCTCCAAACCAAAAAATGTAGTGAGAAGAGTGGCATGTATGAAATTTTTGCAAACACCCTAAAGCCTGACTTCCTAGAGGACAGACTGTCAACCTGCCTCTGCCTTCGTTCCCTCAGCGCACCCTCCACGGACCTGGGAGGGAAGGGGGCTGACGAAGGAGCATCGAGGCTCTGGTTAGGGATTTTACTACTGGTTCCCGGGAGAATTCAGTTTATGAATGGATGCAAAGCTCGTCTGGTCCAAGGGCAAGAATTCCTTGCATTCCACCAAACATTTATATTTCTATTGAAAAGAATCCTTTACATCGTCAGTTGTTCACAACATACAGAGTCATAAAATAGCCCAGAGACAATGAGGGGCAGAGATGACAATGATGAGAAGCTAGACAGGATACTTGCTACATTTTTTTTTTTTGTATTTTTCCAAAGTGAGAACGGGGGTGGGGGGGGCAGACAGACTTCTGCATGTACCCATCCAGGATCCACCAAACATGCCCACCAGGGGGCGATGCTCTGCCAATCTGGGGCTGTTGCTCTGTTGCAACTAGAGCCATTCTAGCACCTGAGGACGGAGGCCATGGAGCCATCCTCGGCGCCTGGGCCAACTTTGCTCCAATGGATCCTTGGCTGTGGGAGGGAAAGAGAGAGACAGAGAGGAAGGAGAGAAGGAAGAGTGGAGAAGCGGATGGGCACTTCTCCTGTGTGCCCTGACCAGGAACTGAACCTGTGACTTCCACACACCAGGCCGACGCTCTACTGCTGAGCCAACTGGCTAGGACTTCTTCTTTTTTTGGCTCATTTTGATCTTTCACTATTTTTCCTGACACAAATAATGCCTGATATTTTGCAACTAGCTTTGACATCTGTGTGAACTCCTGAAAAAAACTCGGGTCTCACTGGGAGAACCACTAGTCTAGGTCATAAACTGGGAAGTCTTTGACGAGATAAGGAAAACTGCAGGAGACAAGATCAAGAAATGATTAAGCTAAATCCAGCTCATCTGATCAAAAGAACCTGGTTCCATCCTGGCCGGTTGGCTCAGTGGTAGAGCGTCGGCCTGGTGTGTAGGAGTCCCAGGTTTGATTCCTGGCCAGGGCACACAGGAGAAGCGCCCATCTGCTTCTCCACCCCTCCCCCTCTCCTTCCTCTCTGTCTCTCTCTTCCCCTCCCGCAGCCAAGGCTCCATTGGAGCAAAGTTGGCCCAGGTGCTGAGGATGGCTCTGTGGCCTCTGCCTCAGGTGCTAGAATGGCTCTAGTTGCAACAGAGCAATGCCCCAGATGGTCAGAGCATCGCCCCTTCGTGGGCGTGCTGAGTGGATCCCGGTCAGGCGCATGTGGAAGTCTGTCTGACTGCCTCCCCATTTCCAACTTCAGAAAAATACAAAAAAAAATAAATAAATAACCTGGTTCCCTGATAAAAATGCATCAAGTCTGGATTTTCCCTGGGACATTAATTCTTTCTTGGAGGGCTCAGATATTGAGCGACATGGTTGAGGAGCACTGTGCATGTCAGAAACTTAACTTCCCACCATTAGTTCTCCTCGGTAGACCAGATACACAAGTAGGTATAAGGTCCATCATATTGGGCCTCTGCCTGTTTTGACATCCCTCCTAACCCCCTGGGCCACTAATGGCCCGCTTTTGGTTCCTCAAACATCTAAGTTCAATCCCGTCTAAGGACCCTGTACTGGGTGTTTCCTCTGCCTGAAGTGTGCACCCCTTGACCTTGACTGAACACTGCTCATCCCCCGGAGTCGCCTTCCTAGTGATGTCTTTCTTGACCACCTCACCCGTCCACTGTCTAGCCTGTCATCCTATTTGAGTGGCTGGTTGCTGTGGGACATTTTCTTTCTGGCTCTCTTGTTAGTGTGTGGTCAGTGTTTCTACCGGCCTTTAAACTCCATGAGAGCAGGTACCTTGTCTGTGACTTTAATTGCAAGCTGAGCCCCTGCAGCAGTGCCGGGCACTTAGTGGGTGTCCAACAAATATTTATTGCATGAAATGCTTTACTTCTATATGTTTGGGAGGCTCTCCTAAAAGTCATAGTGGAGTTGGGGGGGCAGGGGAGGGTAAGATGAAAAAGTCAAAATTGGAAAGTGAATCAAAGGACCCTGTTAAGGGCACGGCTGTGACTGAGCTCAGAGCGGAGGCAGGACAGTACTCCCCGGGGTGTTCAAATGCAGCCAGGGCATTGGAACAGACAGCAGGAGCAGGGAGCGCAGTTTCCTGGACCCGCCCTACTGCAGCCTGATGTCTAGCAAACCGCAAGACCTCCCCGGTATTCCCCGCACCCTACAGCAAGCAGTTGGACTCAGTGTTCTTGGTCCAAATGATGCAGTTGTAGGCTGTATTGGGACCAAGAGAACTGGACTTTTCATGTGCCCAGGAATCCTCTCTCTTCTACTACCATTTCTGGCTCGCCTTCCCTTCTGGTAATGTTATTTGAAACATGCTCTAAAAAAGCAAAACCACCTTCCTTTTTGGTTAAGTTCAACAGTAATGCATGCTTGTTATAACAAACTAGAAAGCCTGGCGGTCATACGAAATGACCGCTGTTCTAGATATTATAAATTGTAATTAAAATGATTTGTGCAAAGGTGTCTGCTAATTCAAACTGAATTACCCAGGGCAGGCGGCGAGGAGGCCCCTTTGCTTAGTGCCCCACGGGGTTTCCCCTTTTTACTTGCTTAATTGCTTAAAGTAGAGTGCAATTAGTGGAACTACAATGTTTCCGTACTTGCAACATTGAGAAAATCCTTTCTTGCCACAGTCAAATTGATTAGTTTCTAACTTGAAGTTTAAGGACTGACAGTGTTCACATTTATTATTCATGTCACCAGAGGAATGCTCAAAAATTAAAGTTTCTCCATTTGAAACTGTTTTAATCCTTTTTGCGTTTCGGTCAGCATTACTCTGTCATTTTTTGCATTTCTCTCCTGCCTTTGTTCAAGGGACTCATTTTGTCGAGACAGGCTTTTTTGTCTTGCATCTGAGGCAAGCCTTATTTCTCTATGGTCATCAGTCTCATTTTGCCGAGAAAGACGCATTTGCTCTGCGACTGAAGCAAGCCTTGTCTTTCTCTGCTCAGTGGTTTCTTTTTGTCGAGAAAGCCGTTTTTGTGCAGCTTTAGTTCCTTTTCTCTCCTCTTCAGTGCTGTATTTTCTAGGAGGCATTCTTAAAAGAAATTACGTTAAGACGTAGTTTTTATGTAAAACAGATGATTGCCAATGCAAACAAATGTTCACCTTCCCCCTGACACGCTCAATTTGCGTTCAGCCTTAAATTGTTTCAAAAGCAGATGATTGCCAATGCAAACAAATGTTAACCTTCCCCCTGACCCGCTCAATTTGTGTTCAGCCATGACAACTTCACCCCATTGGCTAGTACAGTTACGCAAGCAACCAATAAGCTATTGGCGACAAACAGACACTTAAGCCGCATATAATAAAGATTAGACGTCACAGAAGTGCATAAAGTAAAAAGTAAAGTCCTCCTTCTCCCTTGAATCTTTTGTCCAATCCCAACAAGTAGGTAACTACTATTTCCATGTGGGAGTGATTCCTTCCAGACTTTCTGCTATGCAATCACATATCTGCATATAGAAGCTATTGCTTTAAAATTTTTTTTCCATAGGCCCTGGCTGGTTGGCTCAGTGGTAGAGCGTCGGCCTGGCATGCAGAAGTCCTGGGTTCGATTCCCGGCCAGGGGACACAGGAGAAGCACCCATCTGCTTCTCCCCCCCTCCCCCCTCCTTTCTCTCTGTCTCTCTCTTCCTCTCCCGCAGCCGAGGCTCCATTGGAGCAAAGATGGCCCGGGTGCTGGGGATGGCTCCTTGGCCTCTGCCCCAGGCGCTAGAGTGGCTCTGGTCGCAGCAGAGCGACGCCCCGGAGGGGCAGAGCATCGCCCCCTGGTGGGCAGAGCGTCGCCCCTGGTGGGCGTGCCGGGTGGATCCTGGTCGGGCACATGCGGGAGTCTGTCTGACTGTCTCTCCCCGTTTCCAGCTTCAGAAAAAAAAAAAAGAATTACTTTTTTTCCACAAAAATTAATATTCTTGTTTAAGGCTTCTGTGGGCAAGCTTGTCCCTGGTGACTTCATGAAGAGGCGGCAGGAACAAAGTTCTAGTTTTGTGAGGTAGAAAGCCACAGCTTGGCCAGGTGGCTAGGGCCATTCCCAGCAGACATTGGGCGGGCGATGTGTCTGGGCTTTTTGCTTGGGGTTCCATCCCGTCTCACCCCTTCTCTCTCCTACCTGCCATTTCAGATTACAAAGGCCTACCTGGACTACTCACTGCACTACCAGATGACCTACCAGAGCCTGTGGGACAAGTATGAAGTCTCGGTCATGGAGCTGATCTCTAGCCTCCCCCTGAAAGGCGAGAGCATTGAGATCGTGGCGTATGTGGCCGACACACTGGGCTACACCAAGTTCACTATGGGTTACTTGGACCTGGCCATTGACTTAGGTAAGGGATGGCTGAGCAGGACGGGACACGCAGGTTCTAGCAGTACCCAGAAATGAGCTGGAATGGTTTCCTCCTCAGGCTCTCGTGCTCAGCATATGTGGGCGCTGCTCCATCACCCCAACAAACGCTATAAGGTTCTCTGCTGGCTTGGGAGATGTCTCTTTCTGCAAAACAGGTATGTGTCTTAAAGCATTTTCCAAATTGAGGGGGAGAAAGTCATAGTCATGGAGTGTTCTGGGCTTACTTTACCCTGGTCATAGGGTGGGGGCGAGAGGAGGGTTTACAGCAAGATGGTGTCATTGATAATCCTCACCCCTTAGAAACCACGGCTCTCTTCCCATTTCCCCAGACTTCTGCCACACTTACCCCCTCTCATCTGACTGCTCTATGACTGGAGGAAGGTCAGACAGCTGTCCCCACTGAGGGATCAGGTCTCCATCCCTGCCAGGTGGAAGAATGGGAAAAGCCTCATGAGTGAGGCGATGCCCAGAGACTAGCAGCAAGGACTGGAGGCCTGACGTGGCCTGACCCTGGCCGCCCGGACATGGGGGCTCATGAAAGGACAGCTTGCACAAAGAGCCCGCAGGAGACTTCAGGGTGGGTTTGAGGTTTCAGGGTGGCATCTGGTCCTGAATTACTGGGCAGGACTGAGACTGGACCAGGGCTGCTCGAGCCTCTGCCTTGACCCTTTTGAACCTGACCAGCTTTTCTCTGCTGCAGATACAAGCATCTGGCCCAGGTGCTTGGGTGGCTGTGGGATCTTTCTGTAAAAGAAGACAACATCTGCAGCAAGGCGATCTTCTATTTCCTCTGCCTTGACATCATACTCTATTCTGGTAAGCGTGGCTTTGGACTTGACAAGACACTAGGGTGCGACACTCATGTTGGAGTGGTGTGGCAGCTGTCAGGGCAAGGGCTCTGGGGTCACTAGGGCTCTGGCTGGAAAGAGGGGCAGGAAGGCGAGGGGCGAGCCTAGTGTTATGAGCCAAGGAGCCATCTGGAGGGTGCAGGGACTGTGAGACCAGCAAGGAAGAGAACTTCGTCTGGAGGAAGCTGTTGGCCATAAGCTGCCAGTTACAGTGTCCCATCAGTTGACACACAAGTGAGAGTGACTGACAGTGTCACTATATGTGTCTTTGACTAGGGCCTCTAGTTACTCAGCAGGGTACACTGAGTAGTGTCAGGCTTGAGAATGAAGGGCTGGACTGCTGACGGTGAGCACTCAGCGTACTGGTGCCTGTTGGTGACTTGGAGGGCAAATCTGGATACCTTTCAGGATACCCCACGGTGGTAGCCTTCAGTGTACACAGTAAACCAGAAGGCCACCCGGGCATTCTCTTCCCCACAAGAATTTAGAAGGGCCTGCAGATATTGTTGCCGACTGGGAAGCATGGGTGTGGGGCTGGGGAAGTCCCCAGCGGCACCAACGTGGACTCCTTGGGCTCAGTAGGGAGGGCTGCTTTTTCTTTTTTTAAAATTTTTCTTAAGTGAGAAGTGGGGAGGCAGAGAGACAGACTTCTGTGTGCACCTCTATGGGGATCCACCCAGCAAGTCCCCTAGGGGGCAATGCTCTGCCCATCTGGGACGTTGCTCCATTGCTTGTCAACTGAGCTATTTTTAGCGCCAGAGGCTTGGCCATGGAGCCATCCTCAGTGACCGAGGCCAATTTGCTTCAAATGAGACATGGTTGCGGGAGGGGAAGTGGGGAGGGCTGCTTTGAACCTTACTCCTGCCTGGTCGACAGGAATTGTGTCATGTCTGCACACACATTCACAAAAGCGGGGACTCGGCCACCACGGGCAGTACAGTCATGTGGTCATGGAAATCTACAAGGACTTACAAGAAAGCAGAGATGAGACCTCTCCCCACAGTGGGCAGTTCTCCTGGGAGCCACCCTCACCCACCAGCAAAGCTCTCCTGTTTCTCTCTGCAGGCTTTATTTACAGGCCATTTGACGAATGTTTGGAGTTCATCCACCAAAACGAGGACAACAGAATCCTCAAGTTCCAGAATGGCCTCCTCCTGGGCCTTTATTCGTGTGTAGCTGTCTGGTAATAACGGGCGGCCTGTCACTACATCCCCAAATCTGAACACCTTCAGTCCTGAACGAGAATTCTTTGAAATTAAAAAAAAAGAAAAAGAGAAAGAAAATAAAAGTATTTATAAATTATAGCTGAGACAGATTGAAGGGTGGACTGACCCTGAGGCACCTTGGGGATCACTAACTAGTTCATGCCCTTCCACCAAGGCGGGAAAGATATACTGAGGGAAGAGCACTTCTCTGAGGAGGGTTGCAGTTTGAGGGAGACTGATAAATAGCACCCACCACCACCACCACCCCCACCAAGATATAATCACACTGAGAAACCGTTGTTGGTAGAGCTGGTGTTGGGAGTCATGGCTAATATCTGCAAGCAAGTGGGCTCCCAGGGTCAGACAGTTCTGGGAAACTATGGTGCCCCCCCCCTTGTGGAGGCAGAAAGAAGAGTAGAGCCCTAACATCAAAGGCAAGGTCAGAACCGAGAAAGAAGAGGCCTGTAAGCTGCTAGCACAGTGAGCCCCAGACTTAATCTTTTACCTTGTTAAGTTTTTAACTCAGCAAGCCCGTGGCCATGGCCTTGATGTCAAGGAGGTAGACCAGTGTGGCTTGGAACGTTAATTGACTTTCTCCTTCAGCTGTCTCCAAGACTGGAAGCCATTCCCTGCTCTACCTCCCAGCTCAAATGATATATATATATATATATACACACACACACAGCCTTCTTTGGAGATTTCGTGAAGAGGTTAAATGACAATATGAAGACGTTCCTGTATAAAGTGCTACAGACCAGAGCTATTCCAGTTGGAATAGAGAGCTCCTCTTATTATCAGAATTCCTTAGGAGAAAGTCAAGTCCCAAAATTAATTGCCCTTGCCAGTTAAAGTCCAAAGAGATTAAAGTTCAAAGTCAAATAACTTGCCTATGTGAGTTCAAGTTCAAGGAATCTAAAGGCCAAAAGTCATTCTAATTTCTTGCTCTACTCTGTCTTACCTGGAGCGTTCTTTCAGCAGCTGTGGACTAGGCCACTGCTTCTCATGCTTCAGTGTGACTACAGTCACTTGGAGAGCTCATTAATCCAGATTCCCAGCCCCGTCCCCAGAGTCTGTCTGACTCAGCAGGTCTGAACAGTCACCAGAGAGCTGGCATTTCTAAGGAGCATCCAAGTGATGCTGCTGCTGCCAGCCTTGCCCACACTTGGATTAGTACTGGCCGAGGCCACCTCTGTTTGGAATTGGAGCGATCTTTTCAAGTCCTAGAAGTTGTACCTACAAGTGTCTGATTGGCTTCACTTTTTAAAGAGTCCAAAGAGTTACATAAATGGTGGCTAACATGGCCCGAAAGTTCCCAAAGATTCCATTCATCTCAAACCATCAGAAGATTCTCTTCTTGCTCCATGACCATGTCACTTCCCATAGTTTCCTGAGACCCACATTACTGGGACCACCTCCAGAGAGGCCAGCTTCAGAAAATCAGCCCATTCCCAGGGAAACACTGACCTTCCTTATTTTTCTGTGCTGGTGCAGGTACGCCAGACTTCAGAAGTGGGACACATTTCAGCTATTCTTCAAGAAAGCTAAAAATCTAGTCCCCAGAAGGACACCGACAGCTCTTTATCTCCAAGGAATGTGCAGCTACATGGAGGCGCGAATTCTGCACCTTCCGAAGGAAATCGAAAACCAGCCTACGCTTGCACAAGACAGTTGCGTTGAAGTACTCAAGGTGAGGCTGCCCTCTGGTTTCCAAGGCCACTGGCTCCTTGAATGGGTTTCTCTCTACCTCCAGCGATTGTTACTTATGTCACCATCATATTGTAGAGCAGTCTCCTCAGCTTTCTAGAGAGCATTCTAGCCAAATGCTTAAGTACCTTTAAAACATGCACACTGTTTGTCCCAGTACTGCTCCTCCTGGGACTTATCTTATGAAACAGTCAGATGACAAAAGAAAATGTGGCCATGAAGATGCTGATGTCAGGTTTGTACTATCAAAGCTGTAGGAGAAAATGCAAAAACTCTGCGCCCTTCAAAACACAGATTGGTTAAGTCTGAAATGCTGCATTTAAACATTGGGATATTTCATATTTTAAAAATCTAAACTTCTGACCCTTTTAAAAACTGGAGTAGCTGACAACACCAGGCCGAAAAGGTGACACTTAGGGCATCCTTTCTCCAGTGTGATATACCCCCCTAACCCCCCATGCTTCTTGGCTACATCTAGCCTGCTTATCCGTGTCACCTGCCTGGCTCCTGTCAACATCTGAATTCATGAACCTTGATACAAAAGAATCACGTCATTGAAAAATGTTCATAACAGAATGTTTAATGAGAAAAACAAATGTTACCCTGCCATATGATTAGTATCTGAAGGTAGAGAAATAAAAAGGTAGGAAAGCATATACCCAAATATTTAAAATATTTTCTTCTGAGTGTTAGGGTAATGGGTGATTCTTATATTTTCAACTGTTCTTTTCATCCCCCCCCTAAATTCTGAACAATTTTCTTATATTGCTCTGGTAATCAAAAGAAGAAATAGATGTTTTAAAAGGTGGTTGCAGGGAAAGGCTAATGAGCCCACCCCCATTGCACTCTGGTTCTAGGTGGACAACCTGCTATCCATTATCTTATCTCTATTCCTTCCCATGTCTGTCTCTCTAATACACTTCTTTACTTGACTACTTATATCCTTGAAATTGTCCCCAAATCATATGCGGAGGAAACAAGGCTGTCTAGGACCCCTCTCTGATTCCAACATGCTGTCTCTTCTTCAGGACTTAAACAGACTGGTGACTCTGAATACCACCGGCACGGTCTTCTACCCAAGGCTGTACCACCTGACAGCCTATGTGTGCATCCTCATGGGCGACGGGGAGAACTGCGACCGCTTCCTGAACTCAGCCTTAGAGCTCTGCCTGCCCCAGGGCAACGTGCTGGAGGCCTGCTGGCTGGACATGAACAGAGTGAGCACCCTCCGCCAGCAGCCAGGGTGGGGGTGCCAAACCTCCTAAGGAGGCTGGCAAGCTGAGGCCTGGGGAGGGATCTCTCTGGGAGGGGGACATGTCCATGGCTCAGGTATGTGTGCTTCCTCCTCCCCTCTGAGTCCTCGTGGGATGTCCCCTCCTCCAGACCCCCTGAGCAAAACCTCTGCCCCTTGCTCATGGGCCTGGCCCCTCCACAGTTTGTGCTGCGCTCGCGTGCATGTCTCCTCTCCCCTCTGCAAAGGGGAGAGCGGCGATCGTGCCTGGCATGTGGCTTTGTCCTCGGGGTCTGCGCAGTAAGTGAGTGAGAGTGCACGTCTCTGTGTGCTTGCAGTCACGTGTCAGCAGTTTGGGCAGCAAAACTCATCCTTTGTGGGTTCCCACGGGTTTTTTTTTCTGAAGTGAGAATTGGGGATGGGGGGTGGAGAGGAGGAGGCAGAGAGACAGACTCCCGCATGTGCCCTACCGGGATCCACCTGGCACGCCCACCAGGGGGCGATGCTCTGTCCATCTGGGGTGTTGCTCCACTGCAACTGGAGCCATTCTAACACCTGAGGACAGAGGCCATGGAGCCATTTTCAACGCCCGGGCCAACCTGGCTCCCATGGAGCCTTGACTGCAGGAGGGGAAGAGAGAGACAGAGAAGAAGGAGAGGGGGAGGGGTGGAGAAGCAGATGGGCACTTCTTCTGTGTGCCCTGGCCGGGAATTGAACCCAGGACTTCCACACACCGGGCTGATGCTCTGCCACTGAGCCAACCAGCCAGGGCCTCCCATGGTTTTAAAAGCCCAAGGGTATCTGACCACCTCCGGTCTGACCAGTCTGGATCTCATTGGCCGAGGAGCACTGGCGAACCGTCCTGCGCTCTCTTTGCCCCTCCCAGGACTGGTGGTACATAAGCTGCCAGCAAACCGAGGAGGACCAGTGGCGTCGCACCATTCTGAGCCTCCCATCATGGGAAGAAATTGCATCCGGCAAGGTGAACACAGAGGCTATTCAGAAGAGCAAATTCCTCATGAGAGTGAATCTCCTGGACGACCCTTTCTATTAATCTATTAAACTGAAAATGCTTGTTTTTACACGTCCAGTGGTTCAGTCTGTTGTCTGTAGCAGATGATTGCAAACAGCAAATTCCCTCCGTGGTCTGCAAGGGCAAGACTGGAGGGCCCAAGCCCCTCCAATTGCCTGTGCCAACCAACTAAGGAGGTGAAACATGAGAAACTGAAATACTAGTCATTTTTATGTGGGTACCTTTTACATGCATAGAGTTTATCTGTTTATATTAAACAAAGCGGTAGTATTCACCCCCCAGATGTGAGACAAGCGGCCCCGGAGCCATGCTCCACCACTGTCCTCTGTCCCAGAGAGAGCGGCTCTTCCTGGCATGGGGCGCTTTCGAGGGCCTGGTGGGACCGGTGCTGACACAGCCCATCTCTGCTGCCGTGTCCCCACGTCCTGGGCCCCGGGCCTCCCCCAGCCAGCGCCCGCGCTCAGAGTTCCCTTTGTTCCTTCCAGTCGTTCTGACCCATCCGGGAAGGGGCTCCTCTGGTGGGCATGGGCAGGTCCTACTTGAACGCACACCCCGAAATCTCAGCGATTTCCACAGTGAGTGCCCCTGCAGGTGTTCCAGCACCAGGCCAGGACGCCACTGTCCCTCCGCGAAAGGCACAGCCGGGTGTTCCTCCTCCTGGTGACATCACTGAGTTCCATGAGAAGGCTGGGCACCCTAGTTGGTACCAGCAGGTCACCACAGAGGCCCGGGACCCTGGCACGGGGCGGGGGCCGGGGGAAAGGGGAGAGAAAAGTCGGTGGGGGGACCAGCGCGGGGTCCTGACGGGAGCTCTGCGCAGACATGACTCCTGGGGCGCCACCAACGGCTCCATGTCGGGGCTGGCAGTCCCCGAGATGCGCTGAGACGAGGTCCTTCCTCCTGGAGACGCTGGAGCTGGCGGCGGGGGACGGTGGCACCCACGCCTTTCTCCTCTCAACCTCACCAACTTCTCCCACTCGGGTTCATCGGCTCCTGACCAAGCCAGAGCAGGCCTGGGCGCGGCTGGAGGTGGGTAGAGAGGGCCAGCTGCCATGGAGTGCAGCGATGTGACTTCCCAGGGCCGAGGACAGGCTCCGAGGACAGAGGGAGATGTGAGCAAAGGCTGGATAGAGACCAGTTTAAAGGTTTTACCTCCCATGTGTCTGAACCCAGAGGCGCGCGCATCAGGCTCCACAGGAACCCCGACTGCGCCAGCACCAGTTATGTGACCTCTGGGTCAGTTTCCTAGGGTCTAAACTAAGCAGGTGGTGACAGGCCCCTTCCCTCCAGTTGGACTGGGATTCCAGTGGACGGCCGTGGGTGCATCCCCTGTCCAGCCAGCAGATGGCAGCACCCACCCTATGCTGTGGCCACCACCCCAGGCCGCGGTCTGGTCAGCCTCTCCAAGCTCCTGGCTTAGACCCCCGCAGGCTGGGCGCTGCGCACAGCTGCCCTTCCTGCAGGAAGCCCCCAGCATCCAGTGTCGGGAGAATCATTGGAGGAGAGAGATCCTGGCTAGACTCCTTTTTAGGAGAGGGCAGATAAACCACGACGACTGCAGGGACAGAGAGGTGTGAAGAAGTGACGATTTTTTTTTTTTCTAACATGAGCCTTTGAACTCTCCTCCCCGCGTCTAGGAACTCTCAGAGGTCTGGCAGAGGCTCCGCCTCCAGCAGTATGCCATGTAAATGCTCAGAAAGAGCTTATGAGTTAAGGAGCCTATTAAATAACATTTTTGAGTGATGATATCAAGTTAATTCTCATAGGAACCCTTAGAAGTGGGAACTTAATATTTATCGAATGAATAAACTATAGGGGTCCTCATGGAGATCACCCAAATGACTTACCACCCACCGTAGTGGGTTGTACACCATCTGTAGGAGGGTGACAAGGAGGAATAAGAAACAGTCTGCACAGCGGTTACAAGTGTGGGTCTGGGACCTTGCTGGGTGGGATCTCCATCCTGCCCGTTGCTAGCTTTGTGTCCTCGGACAACTTGTCTAACCACCTTGTGTCTTCGTTCTCATTAGTGAAATGGGGGTGATTATAGTACCCAATTCTCATAAGGTCAATGTGAGTTAATTCAGGTAAAGAACTCAAAACTCTGCTGAGAGAGCAAAGGAGCAGTTAAAATATAGACCTAGGCCCTGGCCGGTTGGTTTAGTAGATAGAATGTCAGCCCACCATATGGATCCCCTGTCAAGGACTTCATTAAGAACTATTATACCATTGTTTCAGTCAAACCACCAAAATCTTTCTTGGTATGGACATTTATGGAAATACCCAATTCTAAGAAGAGGAGGCGACCTCTGAACTTCCTAAAGGAGGCCTGAACAGGAACAGTTTGGCAAAGTTACCACAGAGGAGATGGAGTCCACACTAAGACTTGAAAAGAGAAAGGAGGCCGGCAGCTCTGGATACGGAGGAGAAAGAGCATCCGCGGAGAGAGAACAGCGTCCGCAAAAGTCCAGAAGTGGTAAATAGTGACGGTACAAGATCAAGGCCAAGAAGAGACCAGAGGGGATTTGGGTAGTGAAAGATAAGGCTCGATAGGGGAGCAGGGACCAGCTTGTCAGCCCCATGAAGTAACTGGACATTATTCTAAACACGGCAGGGAGCAGCTGAAGTGTCCTCCACTCACTCACTCAACAAACACTGAGACGTTTATGTGCAGGGCCCCATTCTAAGCACTAAGGAAGCTGCAGTGAGTAGGGCAGAGAGAGTCCCAGATCTCATGGAACTGACACTCCAAAGAGGGAGAGGGAGACAAACAAGTAAACTGGTAACTGGACAAGGTCATTTCAGGTGGCGATGCCCATTGTGACGAAGACAGAACAAGGCTGTGGACGGTAACAAGGCGAGGGGAGGAAGGCTATCTGACTTTGGGTGGATAGAAGAGGTCTCTCTGAGAAGGTGATCACATTTGACTGAGGCCTGAGAGCTACCAAGAAGGTAGGTGTGCAGAGAGGCGGGGACAGAAGTGTAGAGGGAATCGTCACTGCACGTGCCCCGAGGTGGGAGCCAGCTTGGTCCCTTTAGGAGTGAGCAGAAGGACAGTGTGCCCGTAGTGAAGTGAGCAAGGGAGGAAATGGAACACGCTGGGTTGGAACTGTAAGCAGGGCAGGATAGGAGCGCCCTCACTGTCATGTTTTAGAAACTAGATTTTATTCCAACAGCATTTGAAAACCATCGGAGCTTTTAAGCAAAGGTGGGAGATTTGATTTATATTTTTAAAAATTCCTGGCCTGACCAGGCAGTGGCACAGTGGATAGAGCGTAGGACTGGGATGCAGAGGACCCAGGTTTGAGACCCCAAGGTCAACAGCTTGAGCGCGGGCTCATCTGGTTTGAGCAAAGCTCACCAGCTTGGACCCAAGGTTGCTGGCTTGAGCAAGGGGTTACTACTCAGTCTGCTGAAGGCTCGCGGTCAAAGCACATATGAGAAGGCAATCAATGAACAACTAAGGTGTCACAACAAAAAACTTATGATTGATGCTTCTCATCTCTCTCCGTTCCTGTCTGTCCCTATCTATCCCTCTCTCTGACTCTCTGTCTCTTTTAAAAAAAAAATTCTTATGAAGAGTTAGTTATAAAGAGCAAGGAGTGAAATCAGTTAAGAGCTATTTCTGCAGCCCGGACGAAGATTGAATTCGCACTGTGGCCGGGAAAGTCAATACAAGTGGCACACCTTTGAAATCTGTTTTGTTGACAAAGCTCATATGATTTGTTTATGGGTCACATGCAGGAGCAGGGAAAAGGGAGGCGGTCACAACACGTCCCAGGTTTGTTCCTGAAAACCTGAGTGAGTGGGTGCTGTGAACTAAGACGAGGAGGCCGGGAAGGAGAATAAGAACCTCAGGATTCGTTCTGCCAAATGGATTCTGAGAGGCCCCTGGGACGTGCATGTGGAGGTTTCGAGCAGGTGGTGGTATGTGAGCAGAGCTCAGTAGAAAGGAGAGAGACAAAGAGAATAAATAGTCTGGGAGGCACTGGCATCCGCTGATAGAGCCACGCGAGCAGATGAGAGGAGTCGGAACTGGAGAGGGAGGCTGAGGCCGAGCAGTGAACGGGGTGCGGAGGAAAGAAAGGGTTAATACCAGGCGGCAGTCATTGCTGGGCAGGTGAGCAATGTGAGGACAGGAAAGTGACTGTTGAATTTGGGGACATGGAGTGGTGAGCCCTCTGAGTGGAGGGGTGAGACAAAAGCCCAGTGAGAATAGGTTGAGGAAATAATGAAAAAAGAGGAAATGTAACTTGCAAGTGGAAAAAATACTTTAGAGACATTTTTCTGTAAAAGGCAAACAGAGATACAGAGCCCTAATATATTTTCTTTTTCCAGGGGAAATATGAACATTGTGAAATGAGGAACAGTGTTTTATCCTTCTTTTTATAATTTTATACTGCCCAGCATACAGCTGTGCTGTTAGGTGCATTCAGTTCTTCCTGAATGACTGGATGAATGGATGGATGGGTGGATGGATGGATGAATGGACAGACAGATGATGGATAGATGGGTGGAGAGATGGACAGGTGGGTGGATGGATGGAGGATGGATAGTGGATGGATGAATAGTAGATGGATGTATGGATGGAGGATGGATGGATGGATGGATGGCTTGTGATTTGCCAAGAAGAGGACTCTGGTAACAGAAATAAAGCAATGTTGGAGTCAGGAGGCTTTAGATTTTGTTCTTTGATGTCAGCAAAATGTGAGAGTAACACCCTAGACAAGTCCCCTGGAAAATTGGATGCAATTGTTTGCGAATTTTAAAATGTGATTATTGACAATGGCATGTGTCTAGCGGAAAATTTTGGGTGTTTTATTGGTTGTGGCTAATATTTTGCAAAATTGCTTCCTGTTCAGGCTGGAAAACTTGAAGCCCCATTTAGTTGTACATTGTGACACCTTAGTTGTTCATTGATTGCTTTCTCATATGTGTCTTGACCATGGGCCTTCAGCAGACCGAGTAACCCCTTGCTTGAGCCAGCGACCTTGGGTCCAAGCTGGTGAATTTTTTTTTTTTTTTTTTTGCTCAAACCAGTTGAGCCCACGCTCAAGCTGGCGACTCAGGGTCTCGAACCTGGGTCTTCCGCATCCCAGTCCAACGCTCTATCCACTGCGCCACCGCCTGGTCAGGCTGAAGCCCCATTTAGAACGTTCCAAGTTTCATCGGGGCCCACAGGATTTCTCTATTCCCAAAAACTCTGGTTGGTAACAAGAAAGTTGTTAATATACTTGACTGGTCCAGACAATGGGGAGACAAGTCTCAAATGAGATTTGTTTTAAGAAGACACTTTCCATGGCAGTCAGACACTGCCTCTCAGTGACTAACATGGTAAGACAAAGGGTGTTCGCTGTCTCCCCAACCTCTTGACCTGCTGTCCCTCTCTTCCCCATCCTTTGTTCCTGAAATCGTCACATTCATAAGCTTAAGGAGGCTGCCTGCTCACCTCTGGAGAGTTGCTGGATGCATAAGCCGTGATGATGACTGACTAATAGGAAACAGCCTAGACTGAAAATGAGAGTTTTTCATTTATAAGTGGGTTCCCTTTCTCTGAGTAACTACTGGGGAAAATGTATTGCAAATATAATTAACATTTGGAGTCCCCTTTTCTATTTGTGTGTGTGTGTGTGTGTGTGTGTGCATATGTGTGGTCTCTTTCCATAGACACCAGTGGTACCATGGTCCCTGGGTCTCACCTCTACAGAGAAAAGGAAGCTTTTCTAGAAGGAAGCTTTCACTGCAGCTTCGTAGATGCACTCTTCTCGGTCCCTAATGACCCGAGTCGCTGAAGTGTCCAGGGGACAACTTAGAACTTTGAGGTGGTGGGGTGGGGGGCGGGTGTGTGTGGAGGGGGAGCATGGCGGTTGGCACTGGGCAATGCCAGATCTAGAAGTGACTTGTTTTCCCCAAGTCTGAACTGGGATTTGTACACCAAACAGGATGACTTAGTATTATGAAAATTCTTGGAAATAATACTTTCTGTTCACAGATAGGAACTCTGTGGAAGGCACCATAGGTGCTCAATGTTAACTGTTATTATTTAAAAGAACTCAGGAAGATACTATTATCATAAACCCTGTCTTACAGGTGTGGAAACTGAATTTTAACCCAAGGTATTGAACTCCAAAGCTTGTCCTAACATATGTATGCCTCTTTAAATGATTGAGTTAGACTGTTTACATGAGAAAGTTCACTGTGCACCCTTCTCCGGGGTCTGTGACCATTCACTTGTGTCTTGTCTCCTGCTGCCAGCTTGCTTGGGCAGGTGTGTCCCTGTAAGCACTGCCTGTCACCCCAGAATTATCTGTTCCCAGGACTGGGCTTATGCTCTGACTCCTGTTTTCAGTGGACCCCTCCCTAAGGGCTGGAATTGTTCCGAGTCCCTGTAGAGGGCCTGTGTCCCTTCTGCTCCTGACAGGCCTGGTGACACCTCATTGGGAGTCCAGTTCACCTTGGAGAACCAAGAGATACCGATTTGTCTCAGTCATTGATCCTGGCTGTTGCTGGGACTCTGTCCAATGCTGTGTGCCTCAGTTCACCAACCCAGGTCTCAGGCCTGTTCTCCCTTCTCTCGTAAGGGGGCAGGAATGGTAGCTGTGGCATTCAGAGTAACAGTACCCTAGGTATAAGCATCCGACTCCCACGTCTTCTTTGTAGCTACACCTGTGCATTTACCGGTGAGATGCACATTATTTATTAGAAATGATTTTCTCCACATTATAATTATATATACTATATGGCTATATGTACATTAGGGACTTACATATACTACATACAATTTTAAAAGATGTGGAAAAATATGTTTCTTTAACCATGAATTTTGTTGCAGAATAATGAAAGGGTGCTGAGAAATATGTGATGGAAACAGGCAGTGGTGAGGTTGAGACCAGTGGGGTGGCGGGAACAGGAAAGCTTTTAATTAGACTTCAAGTTCAGATTCCAGTTCAAGGTGAGAAATGTGACGGGGATCGAATTACCTCCTGAGTCTCAATTTCTCTGTCTATAAAACATAGATATTAACAATCACCTAACTATAACCTGAAGTACTGCCTACTTCAGAGCTGTTAATGAAAATTCAATGGTAGTACGTATTGTAAAGCTCTTCTGCCCTGCATCTAGTAAATGCTGAAAACTGTTAGCTACTAGGATTGTTAAAATGAGTATACGTACCTCACCAGGCTATAAATATTTAGCATGATGCCATATTAAGTCCCTAGTGAACAGATGTTCAGTAGATAGATTTCACTGAATCCCGATTTCTGGAAAAATAATAGCAAGGCAGAAATTATACATTCAAAATGAGTTTTTAGTTTTTCTGTTTATTTTACGGAGGACACTGTAAACATTAACACGGGAACTTAAGTCATTTCAATTAGGACTCTTTTCAGCCATTCATTAATTATTTCAAGTGTCCTGGTCTCAAATACATCCCTTTCTTCTACAAACTTCTGGAAGAGATGGAACCCTCCACCTACGCCAAAGTAGTGTGCTTTGCCGGCCAGAAGCACCCGCCCATTTTTATCTAACAGTCTGTGGAGCGTTTGGTGCAAAGTAGCATAATAACCCGGATTGTAAATGGTTTCTGAGGTGAGAATGAGATCATATTTTTCAAAGAGTTTTCCACTGGTTAGTACAAGCTGACAAAAGTCAGACCACTCCCTGGAAAAGAATTGGCATTGACACAGTTCTTGTGGTGCCTGTGATTTCCTGCAACTTTTCACATCTGGTTCGTGGCCATCATGTTCTTCGTCCTCCAAAATGGAGTTAGCCACGACATTAGGTAAGGTTACTTCTTCGATCACCATGCTGTTATAATCTTGAAAATGGACTTCTCTGGCCCCTCCCTTGAGTGCAGTTATACCCAGCAACCCTGACCCACAGCCAAGATCCAACACTGTTTTCCCAGCGAAGTTCACTTGGGCCTTTGTGAAATAAGCCAGGAGGTCAAAGGTACATTCCCAGATTTTTAAGCCTCCTTCATAAACACCGGTAATCAGATCAGAGTGAGAAGAAAGGCTTTTGGAAACTATGTTTTCTCCAGGGAAGTTCTCTTTCAACAAGATGGTTTTCACAACCTGTATGTTCACGTGCCAGAGACCCAGTAAAGTTTCTATGACTTTATTTTCTAACACTTTCTTCAAATCTTTAGGCATGGCGTGCTCTTTGGCAAGCCTCAGACAAGGCTGATTTTCATGATGCTCCAAGTTCCCTGACCTGTTAGCTGCATCCAGTGAGCTGTCGGCCTCTTGAGAGGCCGCTGCTGTTCCCATGGACTTGGGTTCCCCCCCAGTGACCCTGAGGCAAGTCAAACTGTTCTGTAGGACATCCTGTGTCCCTCTGTTTACCTTTTTGACTTTCTGAGAATGAAGACCCTTTTGAGGAATTCAAGGTCAAAGCTCCATCCCCAGGGGGTGTTAATTCATTCTCCAGATGGCCTTCTATCGTGAAATTAAATTGAAAGGTCATCCTTGCCCAGCCCTTCTATTCAGAGGAGGAGTCCTCAGCTTCTGGATAGAACTGATGACATGAGCATAATCCTATCTCAGTTATTCAAGTAGCTTCAGTGGGTCAGTTTCTCTTCAGCTGCTTATACACAGTTACACATATTTAGAGATGTTTCCAAATGATTTTTTAAGAGGTCTCTGCATTTCTTTTTAACTCCCAAGGAAGAAAAAAAAGGAATAAAACTGCTATTAAACAACACAGTGACAGATTTCCTTAAAATATAGTATTAAACCATACCCCCTCCCTCCATACAGCTAGTTGCTTTTTCTGTAAAAGTTGTGAGGGAGATAGATTTGGAAACACACACACCCTTCAGGGGTCAAAAGCTGGAGAAGAGAATGAAGAGTAAAAACAAATAAAGAAAAACAGCAGCAACAACAGCTGGACAAACGGGCAGAAAATGGCAAGCCTAGCTCACCCGGTGCCTGTCACCTGTCACGACCTTGCCCTGACACATTCACCTGCTCAACCGCCACACCCTCCGCACTTCCGTCTGTTCCTGTTTCAGGGAACTGGAACTTACGAGTGGATTGTGATAAGTGTGCAGCCCTGTAAAAACCTGCGCGGGTTTGCTTTGGTGCAAGTTCATCCTAACGACCTCTCTGCGCTCAGTGGAGACAAGCAGCCCGGAGGGCACGGGCAGGGGGCGGTTTCGGGGTAACGAGCAAGGGCTGGTTTGGTGGCAGAGCAAACACAACACAAAGTCAGTGAACGTGTGGGGAGGCCCAGAGAAAGTGGGAGCGACATTAGGGACTCTTCGCTGTACCGACGGTGCTAGAGCTGCTGCAGATCACGCAATTCTGGCAGGTGGGTCTTTATTCCCATCACACAAGATGTGCAAAGCAGGGTCCCTTTTAAGTGAATAGGCGCGTTCCCCTTCATACTCGCTGCAGGTCCCGGGTCCAACCCCACCCCAGATGTGCTTCTCGAAGCTCCCTCAACTCTCCAAAGCGCCCCAGCGTAACAGGAAACAGCCACCCAGACCTGGGGATGCTCGCAGTCCTGCAACAGCTCAGCTTGCGGCGCGGAGAACTCCGACGTCCTGCCGGATTCTGCAGCCTAAAAGCGCGTGCCAGCGAGTCGAGTCCTCCGAGGCCCAGACAAGCCCATCTTTCCCCAGCCGCAGGCGGTCCGGACTTCCATAAGGTACACAGCCCGCTCCCTCTCTGTGGTTTTGGCGCCGGCGGAGAGCTCGCAAGGTCTGCCGGGACGGCAGCGTTTCCGGTCGTGGCGGCGGCGGGACCAGTTTGAAGCGGGCTCAGGGGTGAAAGCATGTCTCAGGAGCGCGCCGCCGCGGCGAGCGCCGTCCCGCTGGAGGAACTGAGTGGCTGGCCCGGGGAGCTGTGCCAGCAGGAACTGCCGACCGTCCTGCCTCGGCTCCTCATATCTTTCGCTGTCACCGGGAGAGGGGGTGGGGCGGGGTTCGCGCCGGCGCCGTGTTGTGTCCCCGCGGCCCGAGCCCTCGGCTGTGAGTGAGCAAGATAGAGCCGGGGGGCGAGCGGGGCCCGTGGGGACCATGCGTCCTGGCTTTGGGGCTGCCGGGACCGCGCCGGTGACCCGCCCCGGGATGGCGGGAGTGGCGTTTCCTTCCATTCCTCGCTCCTGGGAGCGTCTGTGTCCTCGTCCCGTGCAACTGAGAGTGAGGAGTACTGCCCGGGAGCGCGGGGAGGCCGGCGCCGACTCGGGGATGGAGAGGCAGAGAGAGGCGCTGAGCTGTCATCTCTTCGGTGTGTGCTGGACGTGACCGCGCCGTCCCCGGACTGGGGTGTGTGTGTGTGTGTGACCGCGCTGTCCCCGGACAGTGAGGGGCAAAGACGCAGGTCTGCCGCGGTGCCAAGTCTATGCCACATGTTCAATGTCCTTCGCCCTCCTCCCCGTGCCATCCCTGTGTTGCTGACCGGGAGGCGTGGCTGACTTGCGTGATGGGCTCCACCTGCGGGCTTGAGTTCCCTAAATCCCCCGTGGTCTAGCTGCAGACCCTTAGTAGTTCTCGTGCCTTTGTGGTTGTAAATGTGTGTGGAGCCCTAGCCCTTCATGTTAGAAGGTGATTTATTTTTAGTGCCTTTGTGCTCACCTTCAATATAAAACTACACTTAAAAAATGATCTTCACTAAAAAAAAAAAAAAATCACCTTCACTTTAGATAGTCTCAACACTGCATGAGTAATTTTTTCAGTTAAAGCCAAATACCGATGTTACCGTCCCATAGATGTCCTTCATCTAGGCATGAGCACACTTCCACTAGGTACCGAAGCCCTTTGTTAGCCTGTTTGCACCTACGGAATCGCCATCCTCAGGGATTTTGACTTGGGAAACAAAATAGGTATCCTCAAACATTTACGGGTCCTTAACATATCTGTATGTCCCAGTAGAGCCCTAGCTCTAAGTGGATGAGACGTCCCCGATTTGACTTCCCCGTGTAGTGGGACACTCCTGCTTAACAGCAGGGCTGGCAGCCTCTTCGAAACTACTCTTGAGGTGGCTGTGAATATTCTACTTATTGATACTGAGACCAATCGCCACCAGAGGAAAGTCACGACCGACACACGAGTTAGTTGCAAGAATCACACATGGCAGTTGACTACTCACAGATCCTGTGGCATGCCTGGGTACAGCTTAAGGGGGCCCTGCCTGCGTGTTCCTCTCGTCTGTCCTTGGTAGAATAGCATGGAGACAGTCCACCTTCCACGTTGGAGTCTGGGTGACTGACTGCAGCTGGGGCCCCTTGGCTTAAATACTCTTTCTGGCATGAGCCTTCTAACAGGTGTTAGTCTACAGGATTATCACATCAAGCCACTTTTGGCACAAATTCCCTGTGGGAGTTCTTCACAGGGAGCTCTTTTTTAATGTTAATTTACATAAAATTTTAATGTTAGTCTACAGAACTGTCACATCAAACCAATTCTGAATCTTTGATTTTAGGGAGTTCCTCTCAGGGAGCTCTTTTTGTCTATGTATAAATTCACACACACACTAACAGCCCTGCGCAGAGGGCATGGTCTTGCCTGTCACATCTCTACACCCAAGATTAGCTCTCACCCAGAGGGCGTAGCCTTGTTTATTTGCCTTAATGGCTTTTAATATTATATCCTAACTTATTTCTATATACCTTCTATACTTTTATATATTTCTATATATTTAATTTCTATATATTTAATTATAAAATTGTATTACTGTAACAGTGTATCAGGCAGGGAGGTAGGCTTTGTAGTAACAAAGATAAGGAACCTGGTACCTCCTCTTCCCTTCAAACTTACAGCGGGACTTCAATAATTGAAAGTCAACATTCCCACTTGATTTGCATCTCACACTTAACATTCAAAAGGACCCAAACCTGCTTTTCCGCAGTTTTCTTCACTGAAATACAGCAGTTTGTCAAATAGCATAATTTCATTCAGAGTCATTTCATTATAAAATAGGAATTTTAACTCTTGTTTATGTCAATTAGCCCAGTGTTTTCCACTGCCCATTTGACAGGAATCTTGTGCCAGTCCATGAAAGTGTTAACCACCCGGATGCTGTATGAAGATTATAGACCCCGTGATCTTAGTCAAATTCGCTTATGCGCAGGATGATTTCCTTAGTGGTCCCTGAAATAATTCTCCTGCTTTCACTAATCCCGAGGTGTAAAAAGGTTGAGCACTACTGAATTAGCCTGTGGAAAAAATTGGTTTTGTTATACATTGTGTTGCTTTTAGTCACAGAGTATCAACACATTAAGTGAGGACTTAACTGTAAATGGTTTCAAAGCCCTTGAATCCCCACATTCAGTTAGCAAGTTCTGTTGTCTCCGATGTCACTGTGTCTGGAATCCACCCACTTTCCTCCATCCCCAGTTTCTGCCCCTTTATCCCAAACCCCCGTCACCTCTCATCGGGACTATGAATCGCTTCCTCACGGCCTCTTTTTCTCCAAAAATAGTCCAGAGTGAAACATCGTCATTTCCTTTTTAAGCCACCCTGCGCCCAACTGTCTTCTTCACAAATTAGAAATAAAATCCAGCTTACGTTCGAGGCCCAAAGCTTGCTGTCTTCTCCTGTCTCAGGCGTTACCTTCTATCCATGAGTGCGTGAGGCTCACCTGTCTGGAGGTCTTCGTGTTGGCTGATCCCTCAGCCTCGTCTGTTCTCCCAGCCTTGTGCACAGCTCATCGTTCAGGTCCTGGCCCCCTTCAGAGCCCTCACTTTTAGATAGTTCCCCCAAACCCAGTCTGCGACACTTTTATCGCTTGGCCCCGTTCAGTTTTCTGAAGACTACTTTATCATTAATAGAAATCACCTTGTTTTGTTCCTTTTTCACTTCCCTCGACACTGAAGTCCGTAAAAGCAGGAGTTGTGTTTTCACGGTGTTATCTCAGCACCTCGAGCAGTGCCTGGCACACATTGAGTAAAGGGCTAAAATATACTGTGTTTTCTACAGACCCGCAAGTCCCATTAGTTAATACTCTTCAACATGATTCTCAACAAATTTAAATTTGCAATAAATCCACGTTTCCATCCCTGGAACAATTATTTTCATGTTTTACAATTGACATAGTATTTTCCAGTCTTGTATGTATTCATAGTCATACATAGTATGTTTAATTTTTGAAGAGGCTAGAATTTTTTTTGAAACCTTTGCTGAAATTTTTCCATAAGGCAAATTCTACCCTACCCGACTCGATTAAGTTGATGACTATACCTCGTTTTAAATGCTGCTGAAAAAAAAAAAAGCAACCTTAAGATTTCAGAAGAAACATTTTATAAGTGTGATTAGGTTATGAAATAATTCATTTTTCTTGACGTATTCTTTAATGACATATTGTTTTTACATCATAGCATTTCTAACAATTCTTGATGGCATACAAGTATATATTTTATAATGTGAATACTGTTAGGATCATTTACTGTGACATTTTGTAGGCTCCTGCTACTTGCAGAAGAGTTTCAGTCTGGTAAGGCTAGTGAGAGAGGTATGCAAAAGATAGAGAAAATAAAATCTTGGCCGGTTGGCTCAGCGGTAGAGCGTCGGCCTAGCGTGCGGAGGACCCAGGTTCGATTCCCAGCCAGGGCACATAGGAGAAGCACCCATTTGCTTCTCCACCCCTCCGCCGCACCTTCCTCTCTGTCTCTCTCTTCCCCTCCCGCAGCCAAGGCTCCATTGAAGCAAAGATGGCCTGGGCGCTGGGGATGGCTCTGTGGCCTCTGCCCCAGGCGCTAGAGTGGCTCTGGTCGCAACATGGCGACACCCAGGAGGGTCGCAACATGGCGACGCCCAGGATGGGCAGAGCATCGCCCCCTGGTGGGCAGAGCGTCGCCCCCTGGTGGGCGTGCCGGGTGGATCCCGGTCGGGCGCATGCGGGAGTCTGTCTGTCTCTCCCTGTTTCCAGCTTCAGAAAAATGCAAATAAATAAATAAATAAATAAATAAAATCTAAAAACAAATAATTATTAGTCTGACCTGCGGTGGCATAGTGGGTAAAGTGTCAGCCTGGAACACTGAGGTCGCTGATTTGAAACCCCAGGCTTGCCTGGTTAAGGCACATATGGGAGTTGATGCTTTCTGCTTCTCTCTCTCTACCTCTCTCTCACTCTCTCTGTCTCCTCTCTCTAAAACAAATAAAATCTGAAAGCAAAAGAGAGTGGTGAGTGACTTAAGACAGGTACAGAAAAAGTGCCATAGACATGCTGATGAGGGAGGACTTGCTTTCCTGCATTGGAGACCAGAAACCCGTGGTTTACTGTAGCACTGTTTGTCATCTGTCCAAAATATTTTACAGCTACATACAGCTTGAAAAGGCAAGAGTATACCTGAACAATTTTTAAAAATAAAATTATTCCAGTAATTTGTCTAATTTCAATCTCTTACGGGTCATTGCTGAAACTTCAAGAATGGTGCTTTTAAATTTATTCTCAGATGTGAGCATCCTATTACTGTGATCTTAATTATTTTACTCCATGTGTCAACAGTCTTGACAGTTGGATTCAGCATATTTGTAAGTAAAACTGTCTTTTAAAAAATTGTATTGACATGGTTTCAAGTGAAAGCTATCTTGATAGTGTGAGTCATTGTGATGTCATTAAGATCTGAGACTTATGGCCATACAGTTTTGTATCTTCTCCAAATTATTGAATCTTTTCCTATTTTAGTGTTATAGCCTCTGCAACCTTTAGTTACTTAAATTCCCAAATTTCTTCTAATTACAGTATGTAAAGTTTAAAATTCCATTTTCAGTAGATAGCACATGTGTTTTGTTTAATAACGTGTCGTGTAAGCACCGTGTAAACCTTGTGTTAGTTGTTAAGCCGTGGTTAGACCTCTAGGAAACACAGTTTGCAGTCTGTTGCTTTCAACTTCCAGTGTGTTAGCAGCACTTAGAAAGGAGTTTCTAGGGTACAGGAAACTGATTATTCAGGTGATGGCACATTTGTCAGTGGGAAGAGTTGGCTTTCTCATCCCAGTCCGTTTCCGTCGCTCCTGCTTGATGCAATTTCCGTCTTTTCCAGGAGAGAAGGTGGAGGGTGAAGACGACTTCGGGTTTACATTTGCTTTGAGTCAGCTGTTCCTGGTTACATTTCACTTGGCTGCAGGATATTTGTTTATAACTTTGAATCTCTGTTGCCTGTTGGGGTCTAATTCTTTTAAGTAACAATTGTTTTTATAGTAAGTAAAATTATACATATTTATTTTAGAAAATTTGAAACATGCAGACAAACATGACTAAGAAACACTTATAGGTCTGAAAGGGTGAAGATTAGAATGGAGAACGTTCTCATCTCATTTCTGTGTATTCCTGCCAGACTCTAGTCTTTGCATGCAATGTTTATGTGGGTTAAAATTGGTGTACTCTGTTGGGGCCTTTTTAACTTTAAAGTATGTACTGTAAACATTTTTTCGTGGTCTTAACTACGCTATAAGAATCATTGAACTGATCACAGATCCACCTTAGTAAAGGTACCCACATGCATTTACTGGTCCTTTGCTGGACAAAGGTATCCCCCCTTTTTTTTGCTGTTTATGTGAGTTACTTTATTTCTCTACATAGATTATGGTGTTTGAAACTGTACAGTGCTTTCTGTTGCTTGTGCTTACATATTCTCACATTCGGAAAGAGCAGTGACCTTTGTTGGCTGATATGACAATATTCCTACAAAATGTGTTACGGTTTTGCTTTATAGAAATTCTGAAAATTATTGTAGAAATGTTTTTACCTCACATGAACCACCTGACATTGGAACAGACTTTCTTTTCACAAATGCTGCCAAAGGTATAGTAATTATTTTCTTAATATACAAGTTACGAAGGCATTAAAATCTAACCTCTGTTTTAGATCATTCTTAATTGTGGTTCTTTTTTTTTTTTATGAAACATTTGTCATACAGAAAATGTAGTAGAAAATAGATCTCATGTTAGAATATGGTGGTATTAGAGTAATGAGGTGGTTAAAAACTATTTTCAGATAGTATAGATCCTTTACTAATTGAATTTCCATTATTTGTAGTTAATTTTAAATGCTCTTGTATTTTAAAGCTGTTAAATGAAAATTTGGGATGGGTGATAGAGTTAGCAAGTTCCTTTGTTGTGTCTTCTCTGTAGAGCTTATTAATAACTGTTGAATAGAATTGTCTGGAGAAGGGACCCAAGATTCACTAAAGGAGTCCTAGGATGAAGAAGGCTGGAATATTGGTAAAATCCAATAACTAACATTTACAGACTACATTATTACTTTCTAGACATGAAATACTTTTTCTCTGAAAAGCAGTCATTTCTTTTCTTTTAACTGAGAGAAGGAAAGGTACCTTTGTGCCGAAATGAAGCATGTATTTATGGTAACCTGCACTCTGGAATGGATTTCTTCTGAGCTTGGCTTTGACTCAGATAATCACAGAATTCCTTTTACTCTTGTTCACTTGATTCTTCTCGATCCGAAAAGCTCCTTAGACTTGGTCCTTGACCAGCAGGAAGAGGCCCAGCGCTGTGTGGAGGGAAACGGTGCTGAGCACCAGCAGGCCCATGGGAAAGAGCATCCTCCCTATGCACTGCGTGTTGTTGCCTCTGTGCTGATCCTGCGATGTGTCGACCGTTCAGACTGTTCAGGAAGGTCCTAGGATTAGGATCTTAAGGTGGCTGACTTTTCATAGACAGAAACTTAGTTCTGAGGTCACATACTGTGCCTCTAGTCCAGGAATTGTATTTGGAGGTGGAGGAAAAGGGGAACTGGTTAGAAATACAAGTGAACAGGAGCTTCAGCACAAATGCGTTACCACGTCCAGAATTACCCTAGTCCACGCCCGTGTGAATGCTGATTGGTTAAGACCGTTATCTTTTTTAAAAAATATTTTAAAAAGACTTTATTCATTTTAGAGAGGAGAGAAGGAGGAGAGAGAGAGAGAGAGAGAGAGAGATAAGAGGGGAGGAGCAGGAAGCATCAACTCCCATATGTGCCTTGACCAGGTAAAACCGGCGACCTCAACATTCCAGGTTGACGCTTTATCCACTGCGCCACCACAGGTCAGGCAAGACCGTTATCTTTTATTATGTAGAGTGGCGCTTGCATTTGTTAGTTCACCAAAAAATGAACCTGGAATGATTTTTTAATTGTTGTTATTAGATTCAAATCACAGAAATGGAAAACGTTAATTTCTGTCTGAGGTCTTTTTTTAAAAAGATTGTATAGTAGAATTACTGTGTATATTTTAAACTTCTGTAGGTGCAGTTGTTAAACTAGACAATATCCCAAGGGTGTTACTGATGCAAAATAAAAATTGATTTTTTAAACGGTGTTTTTCCTTTCCTAGTGATTTCTATTCTTGTTTATAAACAAACTGCTTTGCTTTTATAGGCTGTGATATTTGATGACATGATGTGTGAGTTAACCAGTCAAGCTAGAGAACTATCAAGCCAAAACTTAGAAATCCAGACCAGTCTCAGGAATATTTTACAAGTAAGTCGAACATATTAGAAAAGGAGGGATGGAGGGAACTTAAGAGTGTGAGAATCTTTGTGATGTTAATTGGGCTTGTGTTGTTTATGTGATGGCCCCGAGCTGGAATTATGTTTATGGAATTGAAGGTATTACTCCAGAAACGTTGATTTTGCATTGTTTGTAGAATTTCATGCTGAGTATACTTCTAAAATCTTAAAGGAAGGTGAGTAGTGGAGCTAGCTCGCCCTCCCTGTAATTTCAAAGCACGTGGGCAGAATGCCTGCCATGGTCTTCGATTGTGGGTTAGGATTCCAACTCTTTGTTTTAACCAAATGGCTAGCTAGTTGTCCCAATATGTGTAGTTCTGAGAGACTGAAATTCTGTGCACGGAGGGGCAGAGTGTCCATCTTGTTCACTGCTCTGCCCTAGCACCCAGTCTGACACTTTGTGGGTCACAAAGGAATATAGTCTGAATGAAGCGTCTTCCCTTATTTTCAGACCATGGTGCAGGTATTGGGAGCTCTTACAGGGTGCGTTCAGCACGTCTGTGCCACACAAGAGTCCATCGTTCTAGAAAACATTCCGAGCCTCCCCTCCTCGGTCCTGCACGTCGTCAGAAGTACCTTTGTGCACTGTAAGGTGAGCAGTGCGTCCGGCACACGTTACATGGCCTGGGATCTGCGGGCAGAGGGGCTGAGTCAAACAGCATTGGTACATAAATAACAGTTTACATTTTAGCCCTTGTTATTGGAATAGACTTTGCCATAGAACCGAAAGCATATATGTATGTATTTTATAATAAGGAGTTATAAGGAAGTGATAAAAAGTAGACTTTTGCCTTTTGTTTGTTTTCTCCTGTTCCCTTTAGAAGTGATAGAATTTGTGTGAGTCACAGGGATCCTGAAGTAATTCTCACGACCATGATGCCAGGAAGCAGACGAATCCCTTAATGGTTAGGTGTCTGTGAGGGACATGAACCCTGAGCAGATGTAGAGCACAGAGCTGGCCCGGGACTTGCAGGTCACAGGCAGTTTGACACAGCTGTGTCCCAGGTGAATGGAAGTCGTCAGTTAATTAAAGCTTCACCTTGGTGCTCGGGTGCTGCATTGTAACGCACCTGACTGTTACTAGTTTTAAACCGTATCTCGTGGTACCAAATGCCATTCGCATTCCTTCTCAGAACACGTAGTTACATAGGTATGTCATGTGTGTCAGTGTATATGTGCACATTTATAAATGATACATAAAATAACTCCCATTCTACATGTGATAAACTTTATGTTCTGTTTAACTTTTAAAGAATTGACTTCACTCACTAATGGCTTGTGACCCGGAACTTGGAAAGCAGGACTCTTGACGAGTGGGGCCAAGATTGCGCTCAGCACTTCTGTGTACAGAGAAGAAATTCGTTTTGTGCGGCGTATTAGGTACCTTTTATTCTGTAACAAACCACCCGAAAGTTTACTGGATTAAAACCACCACTGTCTGTTTATTCAGGACTCTGGGCACCAGCAGTTCCACTGGGCTCAGCGGGGCAGTGCTCTCTCCCACGTGGCGGGCATGGCTCACTCGCGCACGTGTGTGTGTGTGTGTTTTCATGGCCTCGCTCCTGTGTGTGTGTGTGTGTGTGTGTGTGTGTGTGTTTCCATGGCCTCGCTCCTGTCTGGCTGTGGCTCTGATGTCCCCAGCAGCCCATCACGCTGCACTCACCCTGCTGTTAGTTCCTTACACACACTGAGCTCTCCTGTCCCCGGGCGGTCACGGCTCTCCCTCTGCCCAGGGCGCCCCTCTCTGTCCCTCCCCTCTGCCCGGGGCACCCCTCTCCCTCCCTCCCGTCTGCGGGGGGCGCCCTCTCGATCCCTCCCCTCTGCCGGGGTGCCCCTCCATCCTTCCCTTCTGCCTAGGTGCTCCTCTCTGTCCCCTATACCCTGAGCCCCTGCTTCCCTTCCAGTTCTCAGCCCACGTGCCCCATCCCCGTGCTGGTGTTCTTTGCCTCCCTGCCCTGAGAGTGAGTGAGATGAGATCTCTGGTAGCACGCTGGCCTCTCCTGTCTTCGCCTTGTCCCAGCCAGAGTTAGGTCATTGCTAATGGTGTCGCCCGTGCCGGCCACGCTGTCTGTGCGCAGGGCGGAGGCATGCTTTTATTCAGCTCTGTCCCAGAGCCTAGCCCAGTGACCAGCACACAGTGAGCCTTCAGTTAATATTTTACAAGGACAGATAAAAAAACAGGAACTTAAACCGGTGTAGCTGCTCCATAGGTCAAGTCGGCATGACTTAACTATATCATGTCTCATACGTGTGCACTGTGGTTTTTCACGTGTTCCTTCATCCTGTCTTATGGTCCTGAGTTCCCTGACATGTCGCTTGTGTTGACTGCTCTTTTATTCATTCAGGCAGAGCGTGAAGCACCAGGCTGTTGTGAAGAGTCGGCTGAAGCACAAAGAGATCGTCACCAGCTTGTGTGAGGACCTCCTGGGCTCCTTCCAGTCCTGTCTGCAGCTGGCCGAGCAGGTGGCCCAGTCCGGGGCGCAGGTGCGTGTGCTCCCGCCGCCCCTGACGGAGCCTTCTTCCTTCACTGCTGGATTATTGGTACCCAGGACCTAACCGCTGTATGTTACAATGGGAAAACGAATAGTTTCCTAGAGGAGCAGTAACACCCCCCCGCTGTGGACTGGCGGCTCTCAGAGGGAAGGTCTCTGTACCTGTACTTGTCCCTGCCCGGCCTCTGTAGAGGAGGAGGTGTGAGGACTCACCCAGTTCCTGAGCACGGGCAGCCCCGTCGGGCGGGGTGATCTGGGAGGACAGGGTGGCGGAGGGTGGCCGTGTGGCAGGGAGTCCTGGGGTTGTAAGGGGGGAGGAGTAGTCTAGGAAGGGGCTGACCTTTTCCCTCTTCTTTTCCTCTTATCTCCCCTCCCCTTACATCCCCTCTTTCTCTTCCCTTTTACCTAATTTTTTTGTCCCTACTTCCTTTGTGTACACATCCTGGTGTCCCTGACCTTGCTGAAAGGAGAGGTACTGGTTGGGTGTCCCCTGTCACAATGGGACGGCCGTTCCTCCTCCCACTATATCCCGGGCATCTCCTCCCGTCCCCAGTTCTTTCCTGCTCACCTGCCACCGCCGCACCCAGCTAGGGAGTCCTCAGTGAGTGAGAGGGGACGGGCTCCTGGACACGCCCCAGGGGGGTCTGCAGGGGACAAGGACAGAAGTCCAGAGGGTGCCTGGCCAGGCCGGCTGTCTGTCCTGAAGTCTGCGAGTGCAGCTCCTATCAGCTGTTTGCAGGGGAAACCAGAGAATATAAACTGTAAGTTCTCCTAACTTCCATGCAGATCTGCATGTGTTTCCTTATTTGTGAGTGTTTGGGACTGATAACTTGGGCTATATCTACTCTGCTTTGACTAAATGGAGCTTTGCCTTGGTCTGTAGTCACCATTCTTGACTCTAAAGTCTCATCGGCAGCGCCCTCTGCTGTTCACTGTTGGTATTTATTGAGGAATCATCCTACCGGGGGTCCTCGGTTATGACACAGTTCCATAATTCGAGTTTTGGTGTGAGTCGAAACACAGCCTATCCTAAGTCACTTACCTATCCTAACTGGTATATGCTGCTGATTCTGGTCTTCCAGTCACAAAACTAGCAAGCTTTCCATCTCAGTCATTGTGCCTCTTTGCTGTTTAGTAACCACAGTCAATTTCATAGGGGCTGACCCCTTTACGTGCTCTAGGACATGGTCTTTATCCTGGATAATTGTTGCTGCAGCAGAGAGGCTGGGGCCTAGCACATGGCCGATGTTCGTCGTTGATTCTCCTTTTTCTGATCTCTTTACAGCGTCTAATTTCACTTTCCTCTTGCCTAAGTGTCAGACTCTAACCTTACAGTAACCTCAGTCTGAGCCACATTGCAGCTCCACAGAGAGGTTAAATGACGTCTCCACTAGCACGTGCTAGTTGTGGAAGGCCAGGATTTCAGTCCAGGCAGGATGACTCCTCTGCACATAAACACACACACACACACACACACACACACACACACACACACGCGGCATTGCCCACCATTTTATCAGTAACACACTCAAAAAATTCTCACCCATTACACAGATACCCAGCAGGGAAAGTGGCATCCTACCTTCCTCTGCTAGAGGTTTTGGTTTGTTTTCGAGGGATTAGGGAGTATTAACATATACATTTTAAATAATAATAAATAATATAATAAAATAATATAATAAAATAAATTTTATTATATATGAATATTGTTTTGCAACTTGATCTTTTACTTTATCTTAGTGCTTACTGTGCTGTGAAGGTGCTATCTACCTGATTCTTTTTAACAACTTTGTGCTGTTACAGTTTATGAATGTACCTTGAATTTATTTAACCGGTCTTCAATTGAGGGATACTTGGTTCATATCTATTTTTACTAGATAATAAATGTTGCATTGCATGCCTGTGCAGTATTCCTGTAGGATATAGTTCCAGAGAGCAGCTGCTTCTGGGTTGAGGGATTTTAATGCTGTAACTCTTAATAATAATGCAAAGACTGTAATATTTTATGCTCCCACCAATGGTGAAAGCAGTATCACCCACCTCATCAACCCTGGGATATTGTCAGTCTTTTTAATATGCTAATGAAATAACCTTCTCTCTCCCCTCAGAATACTTAATTAGATTGTAATTTGGGTTTTTTCAATATTAGTTTTCCAACAATTTGTATTTTCTGTGAACTGCCTTCTTCTGTCTTTTGTCTCTTCTATATGTCATTCTTTTATTGGTTTGTAAGACCTTTCGTTTTGAGCACCTGTTCACCCCATATCACAGAGAATAGCAGGCATTTCTGTTTTTCCCCTTTCAGGTCAGCCCAGAAGGGCCACCTCTTCTGCTGTTCTAGATTAAGATTTGTTTTCAGCAGCATGGAGTTCACGTTTTTGAAGTATCTCTGTTGTTGTTGGTGGTGTTTGTTTGTATTGCTCCTAACAACTCAGAGTAGACTTATGTTTTCTTGGAAAATGTTTACACTGTTTATTAAGAGACCTTTTTAGAAAATATTGTCTCATTTACAAGTTAAGCTAATTTCATTTTTTCTTATTATGCTTTCTTATTTCCTATTTTGGAAACAGGATAATGCTGACTACAGATTATTTCAGAAAACACTCAAATTGTGTCATTTCTTTGCCAGCTCTCTTCTGCACTATACTAAGGTGAGGCTTATTTTTTATAATGCATGAATTATAAATTACCATGTTTTAGCATTCCTGCCAAGAGTTATCTTTTGAAGTTATTTTGTCAGGAGTATATTTCTTAGGATTTTTTTGGTTTAGTATTTGTAATTGTTAAATATTGAGCAGCCATGATGCTATTTAGGTGGCTACCATATTGTTATTTGTTTAATTATCTGAAAAAGTTATTTAATATAAATACTTATTTTTATAAGCCCAAATCAATATTTAGGAGATAATTCAATTTGTATTTAACTACTGTATATAAATTATTTCCACCATATTTCTTAATTAGGTTTTTAAAGTTTTAATGTTCAAATCCTTAAAACTTGGTAATAACCTAAGAGGACCTGCGCGTTTGGGAGTTGTCAGGAGCGAGGCGGTGGTTGCAGGTGTGAGCAGAGAGCAGCAGGCTGTCAGGGCGGGTTATTCATTTGGAGAGATGAGCAGAGGGTGCTCACAGCAGCTAGTGAGAGAACGCCATTAGTGTTAGGTATTAGTGGCTAGAAAAGAAAATCGTTGTCCACATTAATTTGTTTTTGACCATGTCCTTCCTTCTGAGGAAAAGCTGGGCTGTCCGGTGACTGTTTATTGTGATCACAGTATAGGTTGTGGCCAGCACCTTCACTGCTCAGACTCTGCCCTCTGACTGGCTGTGCTCCCGGAGTCGGTCCTTGGGCAGCGGGCTCACTCTAGCAGGCTGCTCTGACCCTGGGCTTCCTGCAGTGTGCAGGGCGTGTCTTTTAGGGGCAGAGGGAGGTGGTGGGAAGGGCCCCACACCAGTGGGGCTTCAGGGGACATTACCCATCTAACGTTTGCTTGGGATGTAGGGGGCAAGACTGCCCCTAATCATGCCATTATAAATAATTGATTTAAATTACAGTTCATAGACAATGTAATACTAGTTTTCGGTGTACAACATGGTGATTAGACATTTATATAGCTTACGGAATGATCACCCTGTATGTCTGGCTCCCGTCTGATACCACACCTGGTCGCTACAGTCTTACTGACTATTCCGTGTGCTGTACTTTACATCCCTGTGACTGCTTTTGTAAGTGCCAGTTTGTGCTTCTTAACCCCTCCCCTTTTTCACCCGTCCTGCCAACCCCTCCCATCAGTCATCCATCCAAGTGTTCTTGGTATCTATGACTTTGTTTCTGTTTTGTATATTCTTTTGCTTTTTGGAGTCCAAATATAAGTGAAATCATATGGTATCTGTCTTTCTCTGTGTGACTCATTTTATTTAGCATAATACCCTCTAGGTCATCTATCCATGTTGTCACAAATGGTAAGATTTCATCCATTTTTGATGCTGAGTAGTAGTCACTGTGTGTATGCACCACCGCTTTTTATGCATTCGTCTATCGGTAACACTTCCACATCTTGGCTGTTGTAAATAATGCTGCAGTGAACACAGGGGTGCATATGTCTTTTCAAATTCATGTTTTGGGTTTCTTTGGATAAATACCCAGCTGTAGAATAGCTGGGTCATATGGTAGTTCTATTTTTAATTTTTTGAGGAACCTCCATACTGTTTTCCATAGTCGTTGCATTCGTTTACAATTCCAAGAGCACACGAGGGTTCCCTTTTCTCCACATCCTTGCAAAGTTGTTGATGATAGCCATTCTGACACGTATGAGGTTATATTTCATTGTGGTTTTAATTTGCATTCCTCTGATGATTAGTGATGTTGAGCATCTTTTCATATGTCTGTTGATCATCTGTAGTCCTCTTGGGATTTGAAATATCTGTTCAGGTTCTCTGCCCAGTTTTTAATTGGTTTTTTTTTGTTTTGAGTTGTATGAGTTTATACATCTTGGATATTAACTTCGTATTGGCTGTGTCACCATCACTGGCAAACATCCTCTCCTTGTCAGTAGTTCGTCTTTTTGTTTCCTTCGCTCTGCAAAGACTGTCTAGTCCCATTTGTTTATTTTTTCTTATGTTTCCCTTGCCCAAGGAGACATATCCAGTAAAGTATTGCTAAGAATGATGTCGGAGAGTTTAATGCCTATGTTTGCTGATAGAAGTTTTACCATTTCAGGTCTTACATTTAAGTGTTTAATCATTTTGAGTTTATTTTTGTATATGGCATAAGGAAGTGGTCTGGTTTCATTATTTTGCATGTATCTATCTGTTTAGTTTTCCCAGTTTTCTTGTTGAAGAGACTGTTTTTATTTCATTGTATATTGTTGCCTCCTTTGTCATAGTTTAATTGACCATGTGTGCATGGGATTATTCCTGGGCACTCTATTCTGTTGCGTTGATCTGTGTTTTTCTTTTTTTAAGATTTTATTTATTCATTATAGAGAGGGAAGAGAGAGAGAGAAGGGGGGAGGAGCAGGTAGTATCAACTCCCATATGTACCTTGACCAGGCAAGCCCAGGGTTTTTTTGAACTGGCAACCTCAGCGTTTCCAGGTTGACGCTTTATCCACTGTGCCACCACAGGTCAGGCAATCTGTTTTTATGCCGGGACCGTGCTGTGTTGATTATTATAGCCTTGTAATATAGTTTGGTATCAGCTAGTGTGGTGCCTCCAACTTTGTTTTTAAGATTGCTTTGGCTGTTTGGGGTGTTTTGTGGTTACACAAAAATTTAAGGAAAATCACTATCAATAACCATCCAACTCCCATCCATCCCCATCCTCATATATACTTCCTGCTAACCAGCAGGAGGCAGCTATGGAAGAAGAGACCTTAGATTGTAATTTGCTTGCTGTTCTTTTTCTCAATGGCTTCCTGGCCGTCACTTTGAAATGTAGCAGAAAGTTTATCTGCAGAAATGTCAGGAAAAGCTTACATTGGGAAGGGACCCGACGATCAGGGGCTTTTAAATCATGATAGTTGTTTGTAAAAGCCTAGCCACAGGCCCAGAGACCCTGCCTTCGATAGGTCAGCCACCAGGCAAACCTGTGGGAAGACTGAAGGTGGGGTGGGGGGGGCCCGCTTGCCTGAAGACCTGGGACCTTTGAGCCAGCCCAGGCCTCCTTTAAGCAGTCAAGCGGGGAGATAAAGAATCTGGAGGAACCCTGGCTGGATGGCTCGGTTGGCTGTAGCATCCTCCTGAAGCACAGAGGTTGCTGGTTTGATACCCAGTCAGGGCACATACAGGAACAGATTAATGTTTGTGTCTCTTTCTATCAGTAAAATTAATAAATAAACCTTAAAAAAAAAAAAGTCTGGAGGAGCTGTGGCACCTCTCCAGTCCACATATGAAAAATACTACTTTCTACCTGTAGAGGCAGTGACGTCAGCCGCTTTTTCCAAGACCCGTGACTCACCTGTATGTACCCTGCCTGGCTCTCCCCGCTGCTGACATGGCTTCCGTCTGTCTCGGCTGCCTGCACCCAGGCGTTTTAAAGAAATTTTCCTTTTGGAACATACCAGTCCGGCTTTCCCCGGTGCCCACCCATAGGCCGGGAACGGCTAGCCTGTCAGGTACCTCATACAGGATAAGGCAGTCCAGCTGGAGTCCCTCTAGGTCTGACCTACTCGAGTGTTGATACCGACCTGCCAGTTGCTAAGAGGAGCTGAAAGGAGGCTTTCCCCCTCCTCTGGGTCACCTTCCATTCAGGTGCAAGGCGCTTAGCCTGTCAGCTCTCCCTACAGGGTAAGGCAGTCAGTCTGCTGGAGTCCCTCCAGGTCTGTCTAGTTGGTGGTTTAATAAGGACCTGCCAGTTGCCAAGGGAGACTGACCAGAGGCTTCCCCCTCCCCTGTGGGCCGGGCCAGCCCCCAGTTTCAACCTTTCACTTAACACACTGCACCTGTGCCATGCATTGTGCTGACCACTGAGAAGGAACAGCCATTGCAGACAAGTGGGTTGTTTGGGGGCCTGGAGAAAGCTTTAAGAGGGTTGAAGATGTGCTAGTAGCTTAGTACTGGAATGTCATTTTATCCTTCCGAGTGCCCAGCCCACCACCAGTGCAGTTCTCACGGCCGTGTGTGACCCTGGACCTGAGCTAAGTGGCTGTACTTCTCCCAACATCCGCTCCTTGTTCGCTGTTAAGGGCTCACTGTGTGTCAGTTTCTGCTCTGGAAACTGGAGAGACAATAAGCATATAAATGAACAAAGATAATGGTAAAGTCTATGAAAAAATAAAACAAGATAATGTAGCAGTAACTAACATGTGTTGGGTACTTACTGTGTTAGGTACTTCATATGTTCTTCCTACATCACTTTGTAATAGTATGTGGGAAGTTAAGCTCTTTCTAGTAATGTCAATCATTATGTGCATTTATATAATACTTGATACATGTGGCAAATAAGGCAGCAAGATACTTATAATAGTACCGAGGTTACTGGATTGGAAGCAGAGAGATGGGTTATGTCACTGACCAAATATGTAGATAAACTTGGGCAGATTATTTAATCTCTCCTGTCATAGTTTTTTCAACTGAATTTGGCATGTTTGCTTCTCGGGCCCTTTCCAACTATACTAGTCTAGGATTAAAATATAAACTAAGACAAATGTATGTTTTCAGAAAGATCAATTAGGTTGTAATTTCAAAGACATAAATCATAGCATAGGGTCACATATTCCCTTAGGAACATCATATACTTTCTTATACATTGAAGGCTTTAAAAATCCGTTGATATTTAAAATTTTTGTGTGATTCGTTTCTTAAGTAGGTAGATGGACTGAATTATTTCAAAGGTAGGTCAGTGGTTTTCAACTTTTTACACTTGGGGACTGGTGAAAATAGAATTATTTTAGGGATTGCTTAGGGAGAAATCACCCCCAAACATCAGCAAATTTGACTGAGATCATTGGGTCAATAATCTTCACATATCAGAGTGGTTGACTCTTTCGCGGACTGGCAATTGAAAAACACTGATGTAGATCACTGAGAGCTGTAAAATTCAAGGACAGAGACATCTTTGATCTCTGCATTTATTTCATTATTATAATGCCTCCCATTTCTTCCTACCTACATCTCATAATAACTGAACAAATGGGAACCATGTATCTTAGCAAAATAATGTTCCTTAGTGAGACTTGTAATTAGCTTTCCTATACTTCAGATTTCATAAATAACACAATTTAAAAGCCTAATACTAATCTAGTTTGATGTCCCAGGTTTCTATTAATATTAAAATCAGAAAGATCAGAAAGACATGAATTCAAATGGCTGAAGAGACGGTACTTGTATATAACATAACCTCTGGCATACATTCCATGGTTAATTGAAAACTGTTAGTAACTTCGGGAAGCAACCTTTCAGGCACATGGTATGGAAAAAAAAGGTGACGTCTTTTTATAAATTTTCAGGGTAGCACATATCACATGAAATACTCCAGCATTTACAAGGGAGGAAAAGGGTAGGGAAAAGTAAAATTCCTATGTACCCTACATAAGCATGTAACTCCAAATAAAACACATTAAGGAGAAACACATGATTTCTAACCCATTTGTACTTTATGCTTCTTTTAATAGAAATTAAATTAGTCACTTAATGTACATAATGTAGTGTTTGTTTTCCAGTCTAGTTGCTTTTTAGCATCTACTTTGAGTCTCTTGGGAAATGTCATCCAGCATCAAGTTGTGGTTCGATGGGTGAACACTGTTAAGCAGCCATTGTACTTAACATGGGACGGAAGGGGTGGAGTTATTCTGCAGCTACAACATGAAAAAATAAAACGAAACACAGACCCACAACAGTATCAGCATGCATTATTAGCTCAAGACTCAAAGTCAACCTAGCGCACACAAGTTTCCCTTACGCTAAGGGAACATGGAAAGAGGAGACTCTTATCGAGATCCAAAGCCGTAGTAGTAAGCTTCATCCGGGCGGAATCCGTAGGCTGTGGCTGGGCGTCGGAGAATGCCGGCCGGCTGGCCAAAGCCATCCATTCCGAGGCTAAAAAGAAAAAGAAGAGTTTTATCTTTGTCACACATCCACAGTGCAGATCAAATAAGAGGCTGCAACTTAACACCGTCAAGATTCTCTTCCTAGCAGTGAAAGTGATTTATGTGGATGTTATTAATCCTTTTAAGAAAATCAGCCTGGCCATAAAACGTGTATAATAAATATTTACTTCTAAAAGTGTGTGTTTAAAATGTTGGGAACAAAAAAAAAAAGTTGGGAACCACTGTCATCAGGTAACCTTTCAAGATAAAGAGGAGGACAGATCTGAAAAGCTTTACTAAATTACAGACATGTATAGCTTTTATGCTAGAATATGAAAATATTTTGCATGCTAGCAATTACCAGAAATAGAATACTGGGGAATGCTAAAACTACAGTAAGTTTTGCTGTTTCTAATGAGATCTCTTTCACATGAAGATGTAGGACTACCCCACTCTGAGTAAGGAGATGCAGTTTGTTAGCATTAAAGCTCACGCAGGCCAAATCGGACTATGAGCTCATGAGTAAAGGAAGACAGAAATGACACAAAATTTCAAAGTTAGCCAGATTTGATCTGCAATCCTCTTGACTCCTCAGTGCAAAAAATACCTGAATCATTAGCACGTTTCTTTTGAGTAATAATGGCAGGTTAATTATAAATTTTGGTTCAATTTATTCCATGGAATTAGAAGCCCAAAGATAGCCTTCGGTTATAAAGACAGCTTGACAACAGATGACCTTTGATTATTACTTTAAAAAAATTTGTTCATCTATTAATTACTTAGAAGAGAATCTGTTCTCCAAAGCACTTTTTAAGGATCAGAGAATTATCTGACACTTGGCAAAATGACAATGTATTTATTTTGCCAGGCAAGCACGGCAGCTGTGACATGCTCATGCATAGCTCATGCAGTGAGTGCCAGTGAGCTTATTTCCAATCCAAGGAAATGGTTGATAGTGCAGACATGTAAGCTCTGAAAAATAAATAGATTTAAACGATTTAAGGTTATTTGAGATTACATTAGATGGGAAATACTTGTATCAGCAAAATCTCAATATGATTAAATAATATATTCATATAGCCACTACCTCTCACAACTCAAAATGAGATGAAAGCACTTTAGAAGTAACAAAAGACTAAGGTTTTAAGTAATTTGTGTGTGTGTGTACTGGGATAGGACTGAATACTAAATCTAGGGTCATGATGTATATAGGCCATATCAGTCATGTGAATCCACCTCACAGGGTAATGGAATTTCTGAAATGAAGTTTTAGGTTAGCATTTGTAGTGAGCAATCAGTCCTGCATAAACCAAACTTTTTGGGCTCTGTCTAAAATTTCTGAAAGATGGTTGGAATTTTTGTCTGAATTTTATTTTAAAATGGCAAAATATTAGCACACCCATCCTAGCTTGGTCCTATGGGAAAGTTAAATTTTATGTTGAAGGGAAATACTACTCTAGAGGTAGCTTTAGAGGTATTCCAGAATGGAGTCCATGAGCTAAGATACACCTGTCTCAATTTAAAACTCAAGAAAAAGTTGGCTGTTGAAAATTTTTCTCCTGATGCATAAGGCTAACAGATACTCATGTGTCAAACAACTCTCTGCTATATCAAGAGTGACTGTAGTTTGTGGAGTTCAGCTCCTTCCTTTTTTATCTTCCTATTTATTCTCCTCCTGTCACTTCTGAGGTTTTTTAGCATCTCTTCTGAGGCTGTGTGGCAGTAGACTTAGGTTAACTGAAGTTAATTTTGTCTTTGTTTCTCAATCTAGGGGCTGTGGTGAGATCTCTTTCAAGAACTTAAAACAAACCACCGAGGTTGCAGGTTTAGTCTCTACCCAGGGCACACACAAGAAGAGACCAACGAATGTATAAGTAAGTGGAACAACAAATGAGTGCTTCCCTCTATCTCAATACAAAAAGGAAAAAAATTTTTTTTTAAAGAATTTGGAGAGAAGTAGCATATAGCAGATTAGTGAAGAAATAAAAGCACTTTCAAAACATCTCACAGAGGAACTTAGCACTGTGACTACTTCTGAGAGGAAGATGGTCCTCAGAAGGGAGTCTGTCCGCCATATTGGCACAGAACAAGCTGCCCTCAGAGGCAGGGTTGGTAGAACCAACCGAAGCAATTCCTTGGAGTGACCTAACAGCACCAGGAGCAGCGGGCTGTTTTGGCAGACTTGTCCTCACTGAGGAAGGAGTCTTAATAAAGGTTTCCGAGAGTCTGAGGTCATTATGCATTCAAACTACAACACATTCTGTTTTTTGTTTCTATGACAAATAGGCAAACTTCTGATCACTGTTTTCCCATGTGGCTTGCCAATAAGGTAATGAATAAACTTAGACATGACTGGATTTGCCTGATAGTTATACTTTTCATTGTAAATTGGCAGGTGGGTATTATGGTTTGTTTTTTTTTAAATGTCAGTCACATTGTTGGTAAGAATTTGCGTCCCACGTCAGTGAAAGTAAGATGTAAGGTAGAGCTGATGAGTTTCAGTTTCCGAACCTGCAAGTTTCCTGTGATTAAGTTCTGTTCTTGCAGATACCTGTGTGTAGTACAATGTCAAGGACAAAATGTCTTGAACTCCTAGGAGGAGGAAAATTTAAAACCAACTCTATTCTTTTGGGACATGCAGGCATTTGTTTACTCCACCTTCTCCCTTGGGATAAGGTGCGGCCTTGTTAATGCCGAGTCTGAGTCAGAACTGGGAGAGCCTAACAGTAAGCTATTCTTCAAACAGAGATAGATTCTCTAGGTAAGTTCTTCTGGAAAGGGACAGAAACCATGAATATAAGAGAGAAGTGTTGCAGCAAAATGTGTGCTTTCTAATCCACCAAGACTTGGAGTAAACAGTATCGAAGGCACTTGCAGGTCCTGAGTAGGGACCCGGAGAACCGAGGGAGACTAAGCTGTGATCTGCTGCGCTGTCCTGGGCTGTGTGCCCATTCTGCTTCTGGGAAGAGTTTGTCTTCTGGCTGTTCACCAGGGAACCTAGTCCCACACTGCACTGTTTCTGGCGCATAGTCCTCTGCCTGGTACTCCTAACCCACAGACAAAAGCTATGTGTCCCTGTACATCGGAATGTGCCACAACTAGACCACTTTTCTTTATAGGGCTAGTTTCTCTATGTAGTATCATTTAACCTTCGTCTTCAATGTCTAGATATATTTTGGAACTTTAAATTAGAAAAATACCAAAGGCAAGAGCTTTTCTTGAGAATATCTAATTCTAAAGCCCTGGCTGACTGGCTCAGCGGTAGAGCATTGGCCCAGTGTGTGGATGTCCAGGGTTCGATTCCCGGTCAGGGCATACAGAAGCAGCATCCATGTGCTTCTCCAGCCTTCCCCCCCTCCTTTCTCTTTCTTTCTCTCTCTCTCTTCCCCTCCTGCAGCCAAGGCTCGATTGGAGCAATTTGGCTCTGGGTGCTGAGGATGGCTCCATGGAGCTCCGGTTGCTGAGCAATGGAGCAACGCCCCAGATGGGCACAGCATCACCCCCTAGTGGGCTTGCCAGGTGGATCTTGGTTCGGGCACATGCGGGAGTCTATCTCTGCCTTCCTCTTCTCACTGAATTTAAAAAAAGAAATGAAAATATATAATTCTAGTTCAATGAAAATGGTTATTTGTGTGAAAAGACAACTCAGAAAGGTAAGGCCTGCCCCTCAACTCCATCTGCTATTAAGTTTTACGATCCAAGAACAATGATATTTGGGTTCCTACAAAGGAAAGTGACAAACTTCATAAATAAATTACATTTAAAATCTAACAAATATAAAACTATATCTATATTTTATTTACAAACATTTAGAAGTCTAATTAGCATTCAGCAAGCAGAAGACTGGGTTTTCTGTAACATTTACAAGGTTTCAAACAGATTTTTAACAGCATTCATTAGAATTCTAAACTTGATCCGGGGGTGGGGGAGAGGGACTCCAGACATGACACGTGACGCTTCACATGCAGCACATGACAAAGGGGCGGCAGCCAATGAGGAGTCCTAGGCACTCTTGAGGCTCTCACTGAACCTCTGTGCCAGAGCTGACATTCCTACAGGAAGGGAAGAAAACCACCTACCTCTGGCTGTTTGGGAAGCTTAATTAGTGCATGTTTGTAAAGCACTTTGAAATCCTTGGATGAAAAGTGCTGCGTTAAGTGAAAAGTATGATTGTTATTTTATTAGAGTTAGATAAAAGCATTGTGAGTCTTTTCCTTTTTTGAAATTCCCAAGTTAGCAGAAGGACTACAGAGTAAATAATGAATGTTAGTGGATGTCACACATACATGAGAATAAATGCAAGCCACGTTCTCTTTCCATAGGCTCACAGAATCTCTGATTTCTGAAAATCACCTAAAGTCTAGGTTTTCATCCACATCCTTGCCAGGGTCTTTCCTGTTCTTGTTGGGACATCTCCAAAATGCAGGTCTCATTCCACTGTCGAGGCAGCTCATGCCAGTTATGGACACGTCAGACTGTTAGAAAGTTCTGTTACACGGATCTGAGATCTGGTGATATCAGTCCCAGATTTACTCTCTGGAGCCACACAAGAAGTCAAATTCTTTAATATCTATTTTATAACTCTTGTTTAATTGTGCCATATGACATGGTCTGTAGAACCGTTACCATCTTATTTACTCTCTAAGATAACTTCACAGTTTTCACTATTGTTAAAATGAAGCTGAAAATTTGTTAACTTATAATGTGGTCTGGAACCAGTATAGAATACAATGAGAGTCTATTTCTGACTCTTACCAGTGTAGGCTAAAACTGTCTTGATCTTAAATTTCTCAAGGTGTCATTACCACAGTGGCTTACACTGAATGTATATGTGTGTGTATAATTTGTATATATACACATAAAATTTTCACTTGTCATATTGAATTTCTTTTTGTTCTGGTTCTTTCTTGAGGGATCCTATTCCATCCAAGACAAAATTCTTGATAAAAGAAATTTATAAACAGGTAATAGTGATTCTTACTACTGCCTATCTTTGTGATCCATGCAGTAAGTCTCAAATTCTGACACTGTGCCCTGGAGGACTTAACCCAGCTAACTTTCCTCAGAGGAAACTTCCCAGGAGATTATAGAACTGTATGAAGTGACAGTTTTCCAGAAGAGTTTATTCTTTTATCAATTACTCCAATATATTGATCATAGAATCAAAATCAGTATGTTTTTCTTTCTAGGTAGATTAAAATAGGTGACCAGAGTAACTTCAGCTTAGGTATGATTTGTCATGGAAAATTAGGTCTTGTAGTAGTGATCCTTAGTCCATCCATCCAAATAGTACATGAGTCCCTTCTAAAAAGATGAGTTGCTGGGAAGGCAATAATAAGCCTGACCATGGGCTGGAGGCAACTAACATGGAACAAAATTCTGATAATATGACGCTGTTATGCTAGTATATTTATAAATTGCTACAGAAGAGGTCCATATTTTAATACACTCTGATAGTATATTAGATGTCTGCACAAATTATTACAGAAGAATCTTGGGGTCTAGAAAGTCTTCATAGAAAATACTTGATTTTAATATATTTGTCACTCCCTACCTTATATTTGGTCTTTATTTCCTATTAGAATGTGAGCACCATAAGAGTAAGGACTGTCTTACTCATTATTACACAACAAATGTCTATCACTGTATCTGACATCGGCATTCAAAAACTATTTGCGTGGACAAATGACTCTCAAAGGACAAGGGGGACTTCACCGACGGAGAGAGAATTCCTGAGAATGGAGTCCGAACAAGAGAGAGAGACGGGCTGAAGCACAAACAGCAAATGAGATGTTAGGGTTCAGGTCTTCTGTTTCTGATGTAAGCAAGTGGCAAGAGATAAGGCTAGGAAAGGCCGTTAGAATCGTTTTGAAAGTTCATACACCATGTTAAGAACTGTATACTTTTGGAGAGTTGTCAGTGGTTTTCAAGAAGAGGAACAACTTACTTGTGTGTTTCAGAAGGATTATTGTGGTAATATTTAAGAGCACATTAAGGCAGCTCACATGCGAAGTCACAAGAGCCTGTAGAGGCCCTGGCAGAAAAACAATCACGTATGCTGTATTTCATGACCAAACATTAGTATTTTTCTCTTTCAAAATGCATTTTTTTAGTTACACATTTACTATTTGCGCACTGAGAATAAAGGGAAAAATTGGCTAAAAACTTTAGAAGTTATAGTTAATTGGGAATAAAACAATTTTTGCCCCTTTAACACCAAATACGCTTCATCCAATAGCTACGGCTGTGGTATTCGGTGTAGATGAAGACGGACTGGCGCAGTGGTCTGCCTCTGTGTCTGACAGAAGAGTGCTGAAATATCCTGGCAAAAGCGAACATTATTTCCTTGATGTTCTTATATGTAATCACAGGGGAAGTGCTGATCGAATGAGATAATACCTAAAAAAGTATAGCTAACATTTTTAACGATGTATTAGTAAATCGAGAGCTAAATGTTTGTAATCTACAGACCAACCACTAGAGGGCGAGCTTGTCTCCCCACTGGGTGTCGCACTTGCAAGTTTTAAAGCAAGCTTTACCAAAGTTCAACTTTTCAGCGTGTTACTATTGACAGAATGCTCTCTCATGTAATTGATGTCTTCACTGTATAAGTGTGAAATAATTTACTATGCACAGTTTTGTGATTGGGGCCTATCAAAGTGCTAGCAGATGCTGTTGTCTTGGGTGCTGAAGAATGTAATGTACTCGCATGTTAAGCTACTACTGTTGTAGTGTGTATTCACTGGACTGTCAGTAGCATCTTGTTCCTATAAATTTATATGTAATCAATAGATATTTTAGGTGGCTCAAAGGTGTTACTGCTTTGGACTTGAACTTTTGTACTATTGAGACTGAGCAGTTAAGCAGTCTTTTAATGAATTTCACTGATGTATATATCAGTGTTAGCTGTCATTTTCCATTTACTTTTCTTTTAACCTTGTACATGCTTTATTATCAATTTTCCTTGTATTATAACAAAACTAAACGGCCAAAGAATACTAAAGAATCATATTTTTAGTGAAATCAAACTAATATTTTCCCTAAAATCAGGATGAATAGTATCAGTAGTGGGAAGTGGTGTTGAAAGTACTCATGTGGAATTTATTTTTAAAAAACTAAAAAAAAAAGTGACATCTGTTGGTTCTAAGGGGAAAAAGATCACTGACAGATCCTTTCAATTTAGTTACTATACTGAGATGCTTCCGATAAAACCTAATTTGAACTAATAATGGGGGAAGCATGTGTAAAATAGTCACAAATTTCTTTGTAAATGAAAGAAAATTCATTTAGTTGATGTTCCTGTAATATTAATTTACATTTCTCTCGTACATCTTAATCTGTTGTTTAACCATCTCCAGAGTCTATTTTAATTGTTTTTTGGTGTGTGACGTAATAGTTTACTTTTTCATATTATAAATATCATCATTGCATTGTTTTCTGTCCTTTAAATTTTTATATTTTATAGTCTCACTGAGATTTTCCCATTAACTCTAGTTCTTGGGCATCATAACTCTTACTGTTGCATCTGACAATTCTCCTTCATGACAGTCCTTTCTCTATGAGCTTTGTAACTTTTTATTCTGTTCAAGTTCAGGTTTGTTTTTTGTTTTGCCTGTCACTTGGCCCTTGAGCTTGGAAATATTTCTTCAGAGAGGTTTTGTATTTGTTTATAATCTTTCAAAGCCCTGGGAATTTCACTGTTGTGAAAATTTTAATTTCTGGACTTGGGGTCCCATCGGTTAGACTATACAGTGTAAATTCTGAACCTACGCATGCATATGGAGTGAGCTGGTGAATTGAAATCGTTGAGTTCTTTCAGCTGAGAAGAAAAAGGCAGCCCTGTGAAGTTCTAGCCTTCCCCAGGGGTACGGGTCCATCTCCCTCCGCACGTGACCTGCCTGTGTCACGGGGCCTGTTTCCTGGCTTTGTGAATTTGGCCATAAAGTATGAATTATTATATTTTGCTCACCTTTTCTATGTATTTATATGCAAGGGGACCCTTCCAAGTCAGCTCAGTCTACCATCTTGCTGGAAGGTCCCTTCCATTTTACTCTTACTGTCTGCTCTGCACATTCAGGGAAAGAATTTACAAGCTTTATTATGTTCTTGTAATTCAAAATTGGCTTTGTTGAAGAAAACAAGGATGTGGAAGAAACGGCTGAACCATTAGAAGATACTTTCTTTTTCCTTAACAGAAAAAATACCCTACCAGGTACCTGGTGGAAGCTGTCAGACGTGGTTATCAAACCGATGTATCAATATTTACTCAAATCTATAATCTCAAACTTTTTATAGCAATCTTTTAATAAAAGTAAGTATCTTTAACATATTTCTTCAATTTAAGTACAAGGACTTCTTGAAACTGGCAGTTCTATAATATAAAGCAATGCCTCATTTCACACCACCAATGTTAGGGGAGTTCACTGAGCTGCATAAGTAACCCGAGTCAATAAACTGAGTCATTAGCACCTCCTTTGAATAACTGTTTGTCTGTTACTGCTTCAACATTTATATAATCTGTCAGAATACCTTGGTTTTTTAAGGTACAAAAATTACTACTGTAGGCTTAAAGTAGAGAGTATAATGTAAGTAGCAATGTTTTCACAGCGATAGTTTAACTATACTGTCTGGTACTGAGCGAGTTAAAGCCTGAACACCATAGCTAATTACTGTGTAATGCTAACCTTAGTTGCTGGTTCATTTTGAGACTCTTTAAAATATGAACTGTGTATTTTACCCCTATGCACTCTCTTAATGATTTGTTTTTTTAGACTGAAATCACTTCCAGCCATCAGTTATACTCTTGGTCTCTACATATGCACTTCTCCAAGCACAAATATTTCTTTTTCCTATTGGTCTGCCAGCCCTGTCAGAGCAAATTTCACTTTAAACTAAATGCTATGATACTTAAAACCTCTTGGATTACTCCGGCTGCTAATGTGATCTATGACCTTCCAAGAATGACAGCTGAACTTTCCAATTTGCTTATACTGCTTGGGGAACTAGAAAGCACATGCCAAAGAGGAAAATGTTTCTGATGTTGAACAGAAAGGAGAGTTCTTGTTGGAGGTGGGAGCAGGAGACTATTAAGTACTGAAAAATACTAATAAGAAATGAAAAGAAACTAAACATGCTGTAAGTCTAAGACCTCGAGTATAATTCAAAAGTTAATGCTGGCACTAAAAACTTTTTAGTCCAGTTAAAATATGAATAATGACCTCTAGTTACAGTAACTTAAGCACCAACCAGAACCTTAAAGTGATACTGCACTATCAAAACGAGCAAGTTCAAGAGATGGGACAGAATCTAAAATTATAAGAACTGTACAAAATAGACTGGATTAACTCCCCATCTTTTTTTATAAAACAAATCTGACATATGGACATAACAAGGTAAATGGCTAACATGCACGCTACCCCTACTGACATATAATTCTCTCATAAATGAAAGTTTACTATTAAGCTTCTGTTAAAACCTTGTCTCCAAAGTCCTTAAATAAATAAGATAGTTTGGGAATATTTCAATATAGTTTTGAAACTTCACTTTCTTTTACTATAATACAGAAGAGGTGGATAGATGTTTCCTGTAAAAAAGCCCAAAACCTCAGGCCTTATCAAACATAAGCTTAATGTAAAGTTTCCAATTTATGTCATGTCTACTTACTCATTTACTTGTCTCAATTTTTAGGCTAAATCATCTACAAATTACCTTTGGCTGATAAAAATCAAATGGTGGTTAAGTAAAGATGTGTTTGTAGCTAAATAAAACTAAGTAATATATTTCTAAAATTAAGGGTCCAAGTATGAATAGAAATATTTAAACAAAAGTGTATGATTTAAAATAAGCATGAAAGTTTGACATTTTGATTCTCAGTAAGTTTATACTATCAAATATACAATAAAAAGGCCTGTCCTTGAATTAGTGTAGCATTTTAAAGCCTGTGTTGGGCGGTGTTGTGCAAACACTGAGCCACTGACTTCAGCTGTCGTGTCGCGCTGCCCCACTCCCTTGCGTCGGGATCTTATACACTATCATGCACCAGCACTGTGCAGCAGCACGAGAACAGGTATGAAAGGAAATCTTCACTCAAGTTTTACAAGCTCTCTCGTTCTTTGCAAATACATGTTATATTATGGATTTATAAAAACAAACAAAACCCAAGGCAAATTCTTTTCCTACTAAGTAAGGCTAACTTTAGATGACCAAGATATGGACTGCCCTCAGTCCTAAGATCAACCGGATTGCAGTCTTCTGATGACAAAACAAGTTATTTACTGACAGTTCTCACAGAACGGGGCTCAGCACCCTCTGGGCCCACTGAACTGACACCAGCAAAGTCAGTGTAGACTGGGAAGTGCTAGTGTATGACCTGAACAGATTGTTTTTAGACTTGTACCCTATTATCATATTTTTAGTCAGTTGTTACTTTCAAAGAAATACTGATGTATAATACGGCATTTTTCTCCCTTAATTTAAGGGCAATTATGTTTATTAAATTCAGCAGAACTAACTTAAATATGAACTTAATAACTCCTGACTTTTTAAAGTTAGTGGGGAGCAGTGACCTCGAAACTGGAATACCTGAATATGATTTCTCTCCTTATTGATGTAACTTGTTTCAGTGTGTATCTAACTTTCTTTGTTATAACTTTTTTTTGGGTAAAATCAGAATGGCTATTGCTTTTAACATCTCTCTGCATTGACATTATCATATTGCCAAGTCTCTTAAAAGAGCAGTACAGTGACTCTTACACGTTTTGTGGTATTACTGTCATAACATGAACTCAGAGCCTTCTCTAGAAACACTCAGAGAATTCTGGCGGCCGCTGCCTCATTGAGACAGTGAGATCCCTCTGCCAGCCGGCACAATGCCTTACGTGCTTTGTGCGCCTCCTTGGGCTCTCCGTGACCCACACAGGTGTGCCCACACACAGGCACCGATGGCTGCAGTGCTCAAACTGCGCGGTGGCCACTCACACCGGTCTTGACCCCAGCAAGCGCGGACTGCTCGTAGAAGTGGGCTTTCAGTCCAAACCCTTTGGATTCTATGTCATGACTGATGCAAATGATTCAACACATTTAGTGAAGAAAAATACTAGGAAAGGCTCTTTCCATGCTTTTCCACCTGCCTGATTTTACATTCAGCGTGTTTATTTTGAAAGCAGCAAGCCAAGGGACGGTGTTCAGTGACCTCCCGCAGATCATCAGCCCTTACCCTGCACACATTCCTGTACTTGGTTTCCTGCCATGGTGTGGGCTTCTGTCTGAAAAGGGCCCACCCACACAGGTGTTACAGAGGGGTGTTTCCATCCCACAACGCTCCCTGCCCTGTGGTTGCGCCACCTGACACCCTGGGGCTTACAAGCAAAGCGGGGCAACACAAGATTCTCCACGACAACGGGAAGACCACACGTGTCTGAGGCAACAGGCAGAACAGGGTTTTGGGTTGCATTTCAGACTCGCGCAGCACCCCAGTGCCTTCACCTTGGACAGTGCGGACTGAACTGCACAGGCGGGTCACACGTGTTTCGGCGGCCCGCACCGCGGAACCATGCCGTGCCAGGGTGACTCCACTGGGAGTCCGCGAGTGCCGAGGGAGGACAGGCCTGCTCTGTGCAGATATCTGAAGGCCTCAGAGGTCGCTCCCGACCCCCTGCGCTGTTTAGTGGTCAACTGCACATATGTATTAGTTCAGGTACGCAGGACAAGGAGAGATTATAAACTAATACCTCCCTTTGCCAGACACGGAGAGAAAAGGCAAGCTGCAACAGTGAAAAATTTAGTTTCTTTTTTCCCTTTTGTGTATATAGAGATGAGTTAAATTATAATTTAACTCAGTATTTATAAAGTCCTTAAAACCCAGAAACCTTAAGAAATGTTATAGACTTCTAAGCATTCCATTTTATTTACCACTTCAAAGGTATCAGCATGAAGTTTTAATACCCATGTAAATATAACTTTATGAGTTTATTGTATCAATTGGAAAGATGTAATTTTAAGTTACAGTTGCAATTTAAAAGTTTACTTGCCTATATTCCTAGAAGCCTCCTCCTCCTTTCTCATTTGAGGGTCTCTAAATTAGCTACTTGATACTGTCCACACAAATTGGGGTTCCTTTTTAAGACTTCTTTACCCTTTAATTTCTGACAGGCCAATGGGGAGGGGCTTTGATTTTGGCTGGGAAAACCTGAAATGGAAAACATTTTTGAATATATGTATGTAGCATTACATGAGACAGAGGGCCAGCTTATGTCCACAAGAGAGGATCCTCAGGAAATCATTCATTATGCTCCTTAACCTTTAACTTAATCCAAGGGCACAAGAAAGCATTTACTGATTGTGCCTCACTAGTCTGAAATGAAACCATAGAAGGACCATAGAGGTATGAAGCTTTTACATAAAAAAATGACATAGACATACATAGATTTTATATTCAATAAAAAGTTCAAGTTGATTAGCTTTAATAATAGAAATATAAATTTTAAAAATTACTAATATTCTTTTCAAATATAAAAACAAATCACATTTGAAATTAGAGCCACTCTAGTGTCTCTGAGATAGACCTGGGATCCGTTTCATTGATGGTGGCACTAGTAGTTAGATCACTAAGTGACCTGGGCGACCACTGAAAGACTGCACGTGGCCCCCAAGCCCCACAGGTAAAACATACAGAACTGTAGTCCATAATTAATCCCCTTAGCTCCAGACACCACCTCCATCTACAATCATCATCACTGGAGGTTACTGCCTTTTTACAATGAGAAAACCTGTGCAATCTAAAACTCTATTAAAAGTTTTGAGAATTTATCAATAATCTATGTCCCTCCCTCCCTTCCTTCCTAAAGTGAAAGGTTTTTTCTACTCAGTAAACCTTTGCTCATGAAATGGGAGGCATCAAAAAGTCAACATTTATAATGACGTCTTTGACACAACAGCTTCCCTCAAATATCATAATTACTCAGACTGTCTTGCAGGACACAGATGTGTTTCTAAAGAAGCATTATCTCTATTACGAAGCCGTAACCAGCTGTCTTCTGTACTAATCCTTACAAAGAGCTTACTGTTTTAATGAAGTAACTAAATTCTAGGGAATTCCCAGACTATCAAATTGAGTATCTTATTAAATAGACTAGATATAATTTAGAAGGTTATATTTCAGCAATAATGTGATTCTTTGTCAAAAATTGCACTGCTTGACCTAAACTGCAAAAACAAAACAAACAAACAAACAAAAACCCCGGAATATATAAATCTATTTGTTTTTACCTAAAAATTCAAAGTATCTGTAAATATTTTTATTTTTTCAGCTTTGATATATAATTCATATATATTATTGTCATCAGATTATCTGACTCTCTAAGAAAATATGAAAGGTATAGTCTTTTGTAATGGAAATTA